>NW_027509042.1:1610000-1657500 GCF_051911475.1 Siphateles boraxobius
CTGTCTTCACCTCAGGATTCTAGAGTTTACAAAACGACAAAAGCCGCCCTCAGCACACAGCCCGACTGACAACATTTCCCACAATGCACTGAAACCCAGTCGCTGAAGCATGAATCTCTTCTGAAACGGCTCTTCAATGCATTTCCAAGAGTGCAGCACGACTGGCATATTTCCGAACACAAATTAAACGGATCTATGAGCAGTGTTGTGAGTGACTCGTCGTGAGAGGTATGCAAAAAGGTGAGCGTTGGAAAGTCTCCTGAAGCACGAGCCTCATGTCTGATGCCTGTGGTAAACAAAACAAGTCGCTGCAGGCTTGAAGATGTTCATGCTTGACAGGAGTGAAACACCACTATTACAACTGAAACTGAACTTTATGAAGTTTAGCTGCCCTTACTAACCTGCAGTTTGTGTATTTTGGTAGAAAACGTGTCGAGTTGAACTTGTCTATGTGCTGTTTCTAAAAGCCTGAGTGCATTCAGACGAGGGAGAATGCAAGCCTTCCTGTTCGTTGAGCGCTCGTAAAACTTGGACGGATTGATTCATTGGTTGCTTCATTCTGACGCCCAACAAAAAAGCTTCCTGACACATATACTCTACATACCTTTACTTTTTCATGATGTGTATACATTTAAAATACACTTATTTTCAAAAGTTTGGGGTCGGTATATTTGTAATGTTTTTGATAGAAGTCTCGTCTGCTCACCAAGCCTGGATTTATTTGATCAAAAATACAGTAAAAACTGTAATATTATGAAATATTATTGATATTTAAAATAAGTGTTTTCTGTTTGAATTTATTTTAAAATGTAATTTATTCCTGCGATCAGAGGTAAATTTTCAGCATCATACTCCAGTCTTCAGTGTCACATGATCCTTCAGAAATCAATCTACCGTAATATGATGTGCTGCTTATTCATATTTTTGTGGAAACCGTGACACAATGTTTTTCAGCATTCTTTGATAAATAGAAATTACTACATTTATTTGAAATAAATATAATCACTTTGCAGCACATAAATGTCCTTACTATTTAATGCATCCTTGCAAATTCATTTAATTCATTTTTTGTACTCTTGACTTGCGCAAGTAAGACATTATCCAGCAACACTCGCTGCGTCTGAAATCGCGTACTGTCTAAGTAGGTACTACATTTGAATTTACTTTGTGACTGTTAAAAAAAGTACACTCTATATAGTATGAATATGGGTAATATGAATGAAATTCGGACGTGCTTCAGCGTCAGTTGCGTTGCCTCACTTTCATTCATAAATCCCCTCCCGTGGCCTCATGGGATAGTAAAGTGTCCATCGAATGTGCACTTCAGAATCTCGGAGGAAGTAGTAGGTCATCCGGGAACATTTCGCCTATACTGTTTTTATGTATTCAGACTAGAGGTCTGCTACCCTCTATTTAATTAATGATTGAAAATTAATCTATTATTGTTTAATGAATAGCCTCAGGTTTGGGTCGGGTTCTGGTTTGTAACTTAGAAAAACGTGTGTTTGCCTGCTTGCTGTAAGAGCACATGAGAGAGAAAGCACATGTGGAGTTTTATATATTAAACTGCAAAGTTTCATAATTAGTACGTCAGTGCTTTTTCTTTTTTTTTTTCTTGTGTGCTGAGGGGCCCGCTGGTCCTTGGTGAAACTGTGTTTGTATGTGTATTTGTTCAATTATTGCAAGCAATCATAAAATACAGCATTATGCAAAAAAAAAGGTAATTACTGTGAGAAATGGACCTCGGGTTTGGGTCGGATTCAGGTTTAAATTATAAGCGTAATGGTCGGGTCAGGTCGGGTCGGGTTAAATGATTTCGGGTATCGGCGGGTACAGCCCATGCAGACCTCTAATTCAGACATCCTACTCGTTTTTTTTGTACTGTTTTTCACATATTATATAGTATTGAAATATTTGATTTCAGATGCCGCGTCTATCTTCAATCACTAGCAACACTTTTAAACACAACACTGAAAACCATTTAAAACACCTCAGCAACCATAAACCATAACTTTGCACTTTGGCTGCTTGATTTGCCCTGCAAACCATAAGAGACGTGCTTCCCTACACCTCACTTTTGCACACGCATGTACACCCAAAACTCTCACACCTGCCTCTCACACTCCTTCACATCGCGGGATGCTATTATCTGGCGGTCCTGTCAACACAAACCCACACCTTCCCCAAACACACACTCTCCCCCCTTCTCCGCAACATGCTGTCCTTTGATGAGGAAAAAACTGGCAGTAAATTCCAGCTCTTTCTGCGAGCTCCTTCTACGATTAGCGAGGTTAACAAGCTTCCCCAGCTTAAGCTAATGAGAAGCGTCTATACGCAGGGGTCACCACGGGGCCCCCGCGACTGAGAGCCGAGACGCCCCTTTCTTGGCTCCTCAGTTTCTCTTCCTTTATTTGTCCTTTCTCTGCGCAGAGCCGGCCCTCTCTCCGTCCTGCTGGGGACAGATGGGGGTTCTCATTAAGACAGGATGTACCAATGTGCTGTAAACTACTTTTCCCCCCCTTTTTTCTTTTACTCCCTTTTGCTTTCTCTCTCTCGCTCTCTGAGAATCTTTGGTCTGGTGGAGATCAGTTGCAGATGTAGAGGGACTGAAAGCAGACACACTGTCGGCCATCGCAGAAGGAGTCTCGCGGATCACCGCAGAGAGGAACAAACATCTAAATTTACACAGGGCTGTGTGCCATGGGACAGTTGGAGAGTCAATGGTTCTTCTTATCAAGAACCATTTTGGGCTATATAGGGTTTTTGAGTTGGCTATATGGTTCCCTGGAGATGTTTTTTTAAAGAACTGGAGCGCTATGACAGAAACATCCCAGCTCGGAATCGTATCAATTTAGTAACCATGGTGACTTCCATTAAGTTCTTATTTAGAACACTGAACTTCTGAGATCTTGACTCAAGACTTAAAGGAACAGTTCACCTAAAAATGCTAAAATATAGCTAAAATATATATATTTTGGCCATACATGTGGGACCAGAATATCAATCCATTGCCTTGCTAGTACACAGAACTCCACATTATATCACCTGTCAATCAGCAGCACTGTGACTACACACAGCAGCACAAACTTCCTCTTATTGAGCGAGAACATGCCTCAACTTGCATCTGTGTGCATGTGTCATACATTTACATGTCAGAAATGATAATGTTCCACGTTGAGCAACAGTCAAATACCCAGAACAATGCTATCTACTGACTTGGGCATCTGAATGTCAATTGATCTTAATTTGAGTATGTGCCATCTCTAAATATCTGTTTGAACTTGTGCATATAAAAAAAGCATTCTTTTTTTTAATTCTTGCATAATTATTCTACATGCAGTTTTATGAACTAATACTCAAAACATGCCTTTCACAACCCATTTAAAACCTGTAATCAGATGTGTCCCTGAATGAAAGATATTCTACAAGCAAAGACTTGTATGTATCTGGAACTGATTGGATCCTTTAAAGTGGACGTTGCAACCGTATTGTGACTGTGATCAAGATAGATTTACAATGTCAAAATTGATATTGTGTACAACAAGATCATGAATGTCCATTTAAGTAAAGAGTGTCAGTTTTGAATTATGCCTTTAAATGAGGGACGCCATGGAATAAAGATCAAATAAAATGGTGGAAAAAAGTCTAAATGCACTAAAATATACACATTTTCCTTGTATTTAAATATAGATTTTAGGATGAAATATTGGTGTTAAACAATAGATTAATGTCAATAATATTTATCAAATATACACACATACATATCACTCACACAGTGGCGTATGTGAGGTCATGCAGCTGAAGTGGGGTTACATGCATGTATGTGTGTATTCCTCTCTCCTCACATTAAGCTCACGAGCTGTCGCTGAAGGCAGGACGTCTAACACGATGGAGGACAATGCAAAGAGAATAATCAGGACAGGGCGTAATGATAATTCAATTAAAAGGTCCCCCTCCCCACAGGAACTTGAGAAAGCTTCTGTTTAGATCTAATTGAGTGCACGTCCTAGGGCAGGAGGCGTGGCTACATACCTAAGGGAGGCTCAGTTAATTCACTAATTAATCTTCACAAGACTCATCTGCATGGCCAAAGGGGAGACAGAAAGATGGATAGATAGAGAGACAATAAAAATGAACTGTCTTATGTTTCATTGGAAGCTTTTGACCTTCCCTGTTCTTACAGTGCGGCACTGTTTCAAAACCTAGTGGGTATAGCCTACCTAGACAGCACCGTAAGTTAAGGCTCCTAATGTTAAAGGGATAGTTCACCCAAAAATTCTGTCAGTAATTACTCTCCCTCATGTTGTTCAACCCCGTAAGACCTTCGTTCATCTTCAGAACACAAATTAAGACATTTTTGATTAAATCTGAGAGCTGGATCACTCCTCCATAGGCTTCTAAGGGATTGACACTTGCTGGCCCCGAAAAGTCATTAAAGACATCTTTAAAATAGTCCAAGTGACTACAGTGGCTCAATCTTAAGTTTAGAGCGATGAGAATACTTTTTGTACGCAAAAAAAAATAGTTCAGTTCACTAGTGTAACAGCGCAGCGCTTCTGCTTTGTACATCACACGCATCACACACATGACCAGCGTCGGCCAATAGTGAGCCTACGTGTGACGTACAACACAGAAACACTACACTATTACACTAGTGAACTCACTCAAGGCCCACAGAGAAGGAAATGAATAGTTGAAATAAAGTCGTTATTTTTGTTTTTTTGCGCACAAAAAGTATTCTCGTCGCTTGATGAACTTAAGATCGAGCCACTGTAGTCACTTGGACTATTTGTCCAATAACAATGTCTTTAATGACTTTTCGGGGAACAAGTTTCAATCCCTTAGAAGCCTATGGAGGAGTGATCCAGCTCTCAGATTTAATCAAAAATATCTTAATTTGTGTTCTGAAGATGAACGAAGGTCTTACGGGGTTGAACAACATGAGGGTGAGTAATTACTGACAGTATTTTCATTTTTGGGTGAACTAGCCCTTTGAGGTTGTTAAATAATGTTGGCTGCAACATCATGCCTGCTTAAAGGAATAGTTCACTTAAAATTTTAAATTCTATCATAATTTACTCACCCTCAAGTTGTTTCAAACTTGTATGAATTCCTTTCTTCTGTAGAACACAAAGATATTTTGAAGAATGTCGGTAACCAAACAGTTGATGTCCATCCTACTATGGAAGTCATTGGGGTCCATCAACTGTTATCATGCAACAACAAAAAAGTCTCTGTATAAGTTTTTTAATATTTATTTAATACCCAACTAGAAAAAGTGCTATTTTCCCAAATATCAATATATTTTTTCTATAGCATTGCAAATGTGATATTAATTTTATACAACAATTTAATAAACAACAAATTAATAGGCTATTAGATGAGGCTTTTTTAGATCGAATCATTCTAATGATTAACTCAACGACTCACTCAATCACTTCAGCTTTGTCCATGAATGAATCAGTCGTTTTGAATGATTCGTTTGACTGAATGATTCAATGACTTCAATGAACTCCGACTGTTTCTTTGAAATGGGCCTCCGAATTGCAAAGGCGGCCTCTGTTTTTTAACAGTATTGTAAAGTGAAAAGCATGATAAATAGTAAAGACTGAAGCTTTTGTAGGATTTATGATAGTAATGACTGACATGTTACTGCATCTTCTAAAGGAATTACTAATTATTTGGAACAGTATTCTAAAGTGAAAAGCATTTGAGGTTTTTGGATAGTAATTTCTTCTGACGGTTTTGATAACACTACTAGTGGCTTACCATGAACTTATAAAAGCAAGGTAGTTTTTTTAAACAGATTGTTCTGATTTGGTGGGTTGTTCTGTTTTAAGGCTTATTGGTGATTTAAATAAGAGATTTGAGACATCCGCACTACTCTGGTGGTAAAGTTCTTCATCATGTTAGTCTTCCAAGAGTGTAACCCGCCTGTCTTCGTCCATTACACTTTAATAGAAATGGTGTTTTATGGTGTACATTGACTGCTCTGTGCCGATGTGTGTGTGTGTGTGTGTGTGTGTGTGTGTGTGTGTGTGTGTGTGTGTGTGTGTGTGTGTGTGTGTGTGTGTGTGTGTGTGTGTGTGTGTGTGTGTGTGTGTGTGTGTGTGTGTGTTCTTCGGGGTTACACTGAGCTCTGGGGAAGGTCAGCAGTGTGTGTGACAATGTGATGCTCACTGGAAGAGACAGCGATGTAATTTGCCCTTCCAACACCACAGGCTCTTGCATAATATGCCCCCCTTCCACTTGCGGAGCATTAAAGAGCTTGTATGTACATTTTGAACGGCACAAAGAAAAACATTCTGTTCTGGCAATTATTTAAAGAAATAGTAATAGAAATAAAAATACACAATAAAAGCACTGTAATACAGTACTGAACATACTTCCACACAGTAGTGAATTTAGAATTGCATGAGAGTTTATTATAAATTAATTATCCGTGCACATCAATATTTTTTTTAATTTAAATTCCCCATCAGTTTTAATCATAATTAATCATAATAACTTCCCTTCCCTTTTGCAGCGACATATCTCTTCTCATTTCTTCTCTTCTCTTCTCATCTCTTCTTATCTCTTCTCTTCTCTTCTATTCTCATCTCTTCTTATCTCCTCTTCTCACCCCTTCTTTTCTCATCTCTTATCTTCTCATCTTGTCTATTCTCATCTCTTCTCTTATCTTCTCATATCTTCTCACCTCTTATCTTCTCCTCTCTTATCTTCTCATATCTTCTCATCTCTTATCTTCTCATCTCTTCTCTTCTCATCTATTCTCTTCTCATCTCTTATCTTCTCATATCTTCTCATCTCTTATCTTCTCATATCTTCTCATCGCTTATCTTCTCTTCTCATCTCTTCTCTTCTCATCTCTTATCTTCTCATATCTTCTCATCTCTTATCTTCTCTTCTCATCTATTCTCTTCTCATCTATTCTCTTCTCATCTCTTATCTTCTCATATCTTCTCTTCTCATCTCTTATCTTCTCATCTCTTTTCATCTCTTATCTTCACATATCTTCTCTTCTCATCTCTTCTCATCTCTTCTTATCTCTTCTCTTCTCTTCCTTCTCTTCTCATATCTTATCTTCTCATCTCTTCTCATCTCTTATCTTCTCATCTCTTCTCATCTCTTCTCTTCCATCTCTTCTCTTCTCATCTATTCTCATCTCTTCTCATCTCTTCTCATCTCTTCTTATCTCTTCTCTTCTCTTCCTTCTCTTCTCATATCTTATCTTCTCATCTCTTCTCATCTCTTCTCTTCCATCTCTTCTCTTCTCATCTATTCTCATCTCATCTCTTCTCATCTCATCTCTTCTTATCTCTTCTCATCTCTTCTCTTCCTTTTCTTCTCATATCTTCTCTTCTCATCTCTTTTCATCTCTTCTCTTCTCATCTCTTCTCATCTCTTCTCATCTCTTCTCTTCCTTCTCATCTCTTCTCATCTCTTATCATCTCATCTCTTCTCATCTCTTCTCTTCCTTCTCATCTCTTCTCATCTCTTCTCATCTCTTCTCATCTCTTCTCATCTCATCTCATCTCATCTCTTCTCATCTCTTCTCTTCCTTCTCATCTCTTCTCTTCCTTCTCATCTCTTCTCTTCCTTCTCTTCTCATATCTTCTCTTCTCTTCCTTTTCTTCTCTTCTCATATCTTCTCTTCTCTTCCTTCTCATCTCTTCTCTTCCTTCTCTTCTCTTCTCATATCTTCTCATATCTTCTCTTCTCATCTCTTCTCATCTCTTCTCATCTCTTCTCACCTCTTCTCTTCCTTCTCTTCTCTTCTCATATCTTCTCATCTCTTATCTTCTCATCTCTTCTCATCTTGTTGTTCTTGTTCGAGCAGTCGTTTCACTCGGCTATACGTCACAACAGGGGAGAAAAGACTATGGCATATTAGGGACACTAAAAGTAAAAGTGCAGGCTTTAAGAAGAAATGAAATGGACATGTCTTTTATTAAACATGCACTTTAAGTCTCCCTAATATCAATATTAGTATAACAAACACAACATAATCATTATGTAAATATAAGCAGAAGTGCATTTGTGTGACTTGTGTTATTTAACACCCAGTTCTGGATCCCAAGCAAGAACTGATACTTTCTAATGTATCTATGTCTATGAGATTCAGTTATGTGACATTTCCTTCTGTTACATAAATTATTTGGGGCGTTGTTATTACTTGCACTATTACAAAAACTGTCCCTGCGCTACAGATGAGAACAATTAGAGGAAACATATTGTGATAAATTGGCTTGGTATGCCTCCTTAAAATGTAATCAATCCAAGCTCTATACTGCAAAAGATACATATGATTATGAGAAAGTAAAAATAGACTAAATAAACTAGTCCGCACTGAGTAAAGAAACCAACACAGACTTGATGCAATAAATCAAAAAGGTGTGTGTGTGTGTGTGTGTGTGTGTGTGTGTGTGTGTGTGTGTGTGTGTGTGTGTGTGTGTGTGTGTGTGTGTGTGTGTGTGTGTGTGTGTGTGTGTGTGTGTGTGTGTGTGTGTGTGTGTGTGTGTGTTCGTTCCATTCTGTCACTTTACCTCCAGTAAAACCCTGCGTGTTTAAACACGCCTCTCTCAAACTCTCTGACATCAGCATTATCTCAAACTGGCTTGTACAGCAGAGAAGTTACAACAACATTTTTACTTTCTCCTAAGAAAACTGAATAATATTTGCCTGTGAAATAATCTCTGAGTGGTTGTCAGGCCGTTGATATTCAGTTTAAAAATATTTCCAAACAATAAACTCCAAATGATCACAAGAAACGTGCTGATTATAAAACAAATTTAGAAGGACAATTTTTAGCTGCAAACTGAAAGAAAAAAAAAACAGCATTAATAACCCATCAATACTGTGAAACAATTACACTGAACTGCATCTAATTGCTTGATTTCACACACACACACACACACACACACACACACACACACACACACACACACACACACACACACACACACACACACACACACACACACACACACACAGCAGTCAATATGGGGCCATACTTTAGAAAACATTTAGCAATTTTAAAATAAAATAAAAAATCACTATAGTGATTAATATAGTGACTACTGCATACTAAGTAGAGTATAAGTATGTAAGCCCCTGTCAGACAGTATTTGCAGCAGGACATTCCCTTCGGTCTCTGTTATGCTGAAATATATTCTGCTGTCCACCAAACTGATGGGAACTGAAGCCTGTGACCGCTTGTGTCTGACCATACGCATTGTGCCACTCAAACACCGAGCCGGACCGCAGTTAATACTGTGAGAGATACACACACAAACACACATTCAATGCTGTCCGCTCTAGTGTGGATGTGTGTGAGTTTAGTATTAGACCACAGTTACCATTAACTTAAACTAAAACTATTAACATTTCTTTCATTCAAAATAAAATACAATGTTAGATGTAACATTTAAAATTGAAAAGTTTACTGAAAAAAAATTAATAGAAATATTGACAAAAGCACATAAAAAAATACCAAAACTTAAATAAACTGAAAAAATAAAAGCTAATTTAAATATTAATAAACGCCAAAATACGATGAACATCAGCAGCAAAATATTATGATGTGGATATAGATAATGTATTTTTTTTTTGTATTTTATAAACACAAATACTGTTCAAAATACAAATTACTATCAAATTGTTTTATAAATATTTATCGCCATTTTATCAGCCAGGTCTCTGTATATTGACAAACCCATATTGCCCGATGACAAGCGTGCATAGATAAAGCACAAGATCACCAAACATGAGCATCATCATGCAGATATGCTGAGATGATCGCATTGTGTTTAATATGAATGCATTGTGTCATTTGATCAGTGTAAGGAACCACTGCACCACAGGGCTTGTGCCTTCAGACACGCATACTGGTGCATGAGGAATAAAGACATGCTCCTCTGTGTCACAGTTTAATCTTAATAATGAGAATCTTGTGCAGCTGAATGTGTGTGATATATCCATGTGTGTGTGTGTGTGTGTGTGTGTGCCTGTACAGTCTGCGAGAGCTACGAGATGTGATCGTTTCCTTCTGCGGTTGTGTGTATCAGCCTTGAGAAGCATGCCGTGTCAGATGAGATCTCAGAAAGCTGTTCTTCAGATGAGAGCTGCAGGTTGTGTTCTCCACCTCCAGAAGCTCTTACACTCCTCTGATGCCCTCGGGTCTCATGATGCCAATCCTCCCTCGCGCCCGAACACCTGCCCTCAGGACACGCCAACACTGCCTGTCTGCATCCATCTTCCTCTCTTCCTCTTGCCAACGTCTTCAGACCTTTGCCAGGGGCGTTTAAAAAAAAAAACGGTGGTGTGAGAACAACAGACCCTTTTCACCCTTGACATCAACATTATATTTTGATTTTAAAAATGTAAGTGTATATTACCTTGGCATTACATTTCAGAAAAATTGTTAATGAAGTGACTGCAAATTTGCCATCTTTCTCTGTTCTGACCAACATAATCAATCTCTCAATATATTTTTTTCGTCTTTTATAAAGTTAGAAATGCTATTTTTTTATTTCTTTTGCTATTGGAGCAAATGGGAAGGCAAAAAAATATATTTGTTGTAGTTTCTGTTCACCACTATATAAGTGAAAGGGTTCATGGGTGTAAAGTGTTACAGTAATATGCCACATACAGGTGAAAATCGAAAAATTAGAATATCGTGCAACATTTCATGTATTTTAGTAATTCAAATTAAAAGGTGAAACTAATATATTTAATATATATAACTAAATACTTATGCATGATTATACTTTTCAGAGGGCCGACATTTCTATATTTAAAATCCTTTTTTTATTATTGATTTCATGTAATATTCTAATTTTCTGAGATTTTGAATTTGGGGTTTTCATAAGCTGTAAGCCATAATCATCAAAATTATAACTTTTGCACGATATTCTAATTTTTCGAGTTTCACCTGTATTGTAATTCATATAAAGTGCATGTTCAATTGTTGGAACTTCCCGTACTATGCTTATAGACTTATTTTACATCACACCAACTTGAAACTGAGGCACAATATCAGACTTGATGTTTTACTTGTTTTAATGTAATAAAATGATCTTTAAATCATCTTGAAGCTTTTTGAACTGATCAAGTGCTTTAAATTTAAATGACTGAAAAAATATTTTTACAACATTTTTTTTTATATCTTTTTAAACATGATTACAATGAGATATGTTAAATATATACATTTGGAGTCAGTAAGATTATTTTTAAAGAAATGCATATTTTTATTCAGCAAGAAGGTATTGATCAAAATTTAAAGTAAAGAAAGATTTATAATTATTATAATTATATAACACACCAAACACACACACACACACACACACACACACACATATATATATATATATATATATATATATATATATAATATAACATTTTATGTGTTGTTGAGCGCCACTTTCAAAAACAAAAACATCTTTAAAAAATTATTACCGACCCCAAACCTTTGACCGGTATATTTGGAAGTGAATTTCGTCTTGATTTTTTAACTTGTTTATGCTTGACACAAAAAATATGGAAATGCCACAAGACAAAATACTTTTGTTTTTGGTGACATAAAGTGGCGGAGACAAAATTATCCATGGCAAAAAAACATGTTCCCACTGTAAATGACAGCTTTGCCATTTACCCATCACTGTTCTCTCTCTCTCTCTCTCTCTCTCTCTCTCTCTCTCTCTCTCTCTCTCTCTCTCTCTCTCTCTCTCTCTCTCTCTCTCTCTCTCTCTCTCTCTCTCTCTCTCTCTCTCTCTCTCTCTCTCTCTCTCTCTCTTTCTCTTTCCTCTCTCTCTCTTTCTCTTTCTCTCTCCCAACCCCCCCCCTCCCCCCCTCTATCTCTCTCCCAACCCCCCCCCCCTCCCCCCCTCTATCTCTCTCTCTCTCTCTCTCTCTCTCTCTCTACCCCCCCCCCCCCCCCTCCCCTCCTTCGTCCCCCCAGATTTTCTGAGAAAATAGCTGAGGGCCAGATGAAGGCTTTGGCTGCCTTTCTGCGTTACCAGCTAAGACAAATATTTCCCAGGATGAGTCCCGTTGCCCGCAGGATGTTTACATGCAGCTCCTCTCCCACCCTTGCTCTTGCTTTGCCTCTTTCATCCTCTTCCTTCGCTTCGACCCCCGCAGATAAACATGCAGACAAACACCAACACAAAAAGCCGTATGGAGGAGATCACCTTCACACGCTTGCCTCTGACCTGCTCGTCTTCCCCCAGATCTGCGTGACCTCCCCCTGTAGGCCAGGTACACAGAACAGCCTCTGTCAGTGCGCAAAGCTGGACCAGCCTAGCAGAACAGGCAGATCATCCACAACACAATGATACTGTAGAGTCTAGACTGAGGAATGTCTCAAATAAACAGGCTGAATCAACAACAAACTGAAGTGAAAACAAAAGTAGTGATTCGACTGATGTCAATGAGTGCACTTGGGTTCATGAAACATTGCAGGTATTTGATCACTCAGAGCAAAATCTGTCAAAGAATGCATCATCTGGGAAGTGTACTTTTTAAGGAAATTTATTTTTGTTTGTAGAAACATTGTAAAATTACTTAAATAGCTGGACGTTTCACCTAGTTGACTTTCAGAAAATACATTAACACTTAAAACCATGGGCGTTTGAACCATTGTATATGGGTGGGACAAGACCCACCCACTTTTTAAAACCAATGATAATGGACCCACTCACTTTTACCGTCTCTAATTCAGCGCATATGTCTGTTCACTTTCCACTTGTCTCCCTCAGAGTCCCACCAAACCATTCATTTTTGAGGCTAGACGAGCCAATGTGCATGTGCTGTCCTAAGCAGAGTCTCAGGGTGTTTCTCAAAACCAAGAATGCAAAGAACGGACTTGTGTTCTTGGGGAGAACGCTCTTGCTAGTTGTTCTTGGAAGAATGAACTTACTAGGTGTCGAGCACACAGAACGCTGCTGACAGTTTGAGACGATGAGTCTGTGGGTCGGTTGGCTCACTAGCTAATGTTACACCCGCAGGCGCTTATGGAGATTCTCACTTCCGAAAACGTTTGAGCACATTTTCGATTCGCCATAAATTTTCGTACAAATGTCAATATTTGAAATCTACACAGTTGATTTCTCACATCAAATGTTCTCAGAAGTGAATTTAGTGATGAAATAGCGTACGCAATTGTAGAAAAACGACTTGCTGACCTGCCTCTCTCTGCTTCCCGCTCCTTCCTCGAATGCCGAAATGAATGCTGGGATATTTCTGCCGTCCAAGTTACCAACAAGCGTGCCGCACAAGCCCTGAAAAGTGAAACCAAAGCGTGTCGATCGCCCCCCAGTGACCGGTCCTAGTAGAGCTCATAAACCCCGCCTCCCCATGTTATTCAATGGGACGTGAGACCAACTAAACAATTAAATTACACTTCACATATCTTTTTTCCAAAGATAGTTTCTGTCATTTACTGTAGTTTTCATCACGCTGATGTAATTTCAAGAGTTTGTTTTTAAACTAAGTTTGTTTTTAGTTAGTTATTTGATGCTATAAAAACGGAGCTGTGGCGTACATGATTGACAGCTGTGATTGACAGGTTCTCTGAGCAACGTAGTCACTGAAGCAACAACGGACTTTTTTCGGGATCTTTGGAGGACTGAGGAGATTGGAGCTTTAAATTTAATATCTAAATTTCTATAATTAATTACAGATTATATGCTTACGATTAATTCAGCAAGAGTGAGGGCGGGACCAGAGCGGGACGTTGATTTCGGCTTTACTTCCTGCTCACTACTGCGCATGTCTGGTCCCGAAATCACAACTGCGCAGACTCAAGACCCAAGATGTCAGCGCCATATCGGGACATTGTCAAATACCGCGAAATCAACGTCCCGCTCTGGTCCCGCCCTCACTCTCGCTGAATTAATCGTAAGCATATACTTCACTTCTCGCCAATGGAAGAGAACGAAGGAGCGTCGTCCATCTTTTTTTACAGGCTATGGTTACCAACCGATGCATCCTCGGTAAAATGGGCGTGTCAAGAACACTTCCGGGATTTTTAACCGTTCTTGCCAAACTGAAACTTGTGTATTGGGACAGTAATTGGGCCACAAAAGATGACGTTTCACAAGAACACAAGGACAGACAAGAACACAGATTGAGAAAGGCACGCCCATCAGGTTCCTATGGGAACCGGAACTTCTAACACTTCGATGCAGTGACGCAATGACCGGTAACCAATCAGCGATTGGCTCTTTTACTTAAGTTTCTCAGGACTTTGTCTTGCTGAAATAAGCAGGGATGACTCTTAAAAAGACGTTGCCTTGATGGCGGCATTATGCTAAATTCTTTCTCATGCTATAGACAGACAAAAGTGTCAAAACACATGTTATAAAAACAGACACTTCCAGTTCTTGATTATTATTGGCTGAGCTGTGTTCGATGCCATTGTAATATACTCTGTAACCACACAGTTGAGACTCGTAATACAATAAGACGTCGCAGCAAAGTTGCAGTGGGAAAAAACCTCACAGTTCAGCGCCAAATACGCGCGGCGACAGCGCGAGGATGAGCTTCAAGGGAGAGTGAGACAAAGAAATCTATCATGTAGCTTATCACATCATACGAGGTTTAAGACAGTTAAATAGACATATCAAGTAGTAATTAATGTAGGCCTATATGCATTTTAGTTAATTATTGGCTATTAGAGCTGGTTTGGTTGCTGAGACGGAGACGCGCAGAGACGGCAATTTACGCGCTGTTTGATTTGTGCTCGTGCGCTGCTTATTCCATTCCTTCGAGTATCATATTCTCAAAAGCTTAAATCGTTTACATATACATACCACAATATACGATATCATATCGTAGAACATGTATATGATGTAGTAGCCTATTTGAGTTGATATTACTCTTGCCAAGCTCTGATTTCTGAGAGCACGCATAGTAAAAATGTAACGAGCGCAAATCCGTCTCTCACTCATTCACTTCACTCATTATTGCATTGAGATTTTAGATAAGGTATTTGGCTTCGGGAACACCCCTAATCTACTCCAGTAAAATTCTGGAGGATGACCCACCCACATTTTTTTTTTTTTGCTTCCTTCGCCCAACACTCTTTCCACACTGTTACTAGTTTATTTAACACACATACACATTCTGTTGCGGAAATAACCATTTTTCATAGACTAATGTCATAGCTATGCATCTTAAATCCACACAATACTATTTTTACACTTAAATACCATAATTTGCTATTGCACAATAACAATATTGTGTTCACCAGTGATATTTACTTTCTGTACTGTCTTTTGTTTTCTTTACTGATCACATGTCTCATATTTCATCTCAATCTCTTCAATGGCGTCACCTTGGTAAACAATATACTAACATAAAACATTACTTGGGGGGAAATTGCTGGTTGTGGAGACAGTGACGCCATAACTGAGGTAAAGTTGAAATGTGTACTGACATTTGTACAGTGTTTTAGAAAATAATTCATTTTACAAAATAAAATATTTAGATAGTTATATATATATATATATATATATATATATATATATATATATATATATATATATATATATATATATATAACATTATTATTGCATTATTAGAATCATTACAATTATTTATATTTTTATGGTGGATTTACAGATTTTAAGAATTAAGAATTTAAGAATTTTAAGAATTTTTAACAATTATTATATATATATTTCAATATTTTGTGTAAAATGTATGATTCCCTCAAGTATAAATAGCAAAAATAAAGATGAAATGTTTTAATGAGGGAAAGTTGAAATAATAAAATTCAAACCTCTAAACATAAAAAGCATGCAAAGTTGAACAACCCTAGATATCATTAGTTTAACATATTAATATACCATTAGTTTAACCAGCAGAATATATGCCACCAGACTTGGCAGCATGCAGTAAATTAATCATTGTGAGCGAGACTCAAAACTTTGTGAATACAGAGGCAGAATAGTGTTACATAGGCATATCTGTTTCGTCAATCTGGGTTGAATCATAACTAAGCCTAAATATCTTATCTTGTTTTGACCTGAATATAAAAGTCTTTTTACCTCTAGATAACATCCATCTTTAAGCACATACAAGTCTTTATCTGAAATTAGGCCTAGTTTTTTTGCATGTCTTCTTGATAGAAGACTAACATTGAGAGGTCAATGAGTGCATTTGGGTTTATGAATTGAGCCTTTACTTACTAACTAACCATAAATAAATACAACAGACCATGACGGGAGAAGAAAAAGAAAGAACAAGGGGGAAAACCCCCAAGAAGTGGCATGTTTCATTTCAGAGTGTTGGTAAAATCTTCAGCCTGTCCTTGATTAACATCTCACCTAATGCTTCTTATTTTGGAAACATCCGGTAACATTTGTATTCTCTCGTTCTGTAAATCCTTTCAGTTGATTAAGTGGAATTAAGGGCTTTTCTTCTCTTGCTGCCTGTAAAGGGTTACACTTCTCGCCTTATTACATGTACTGTGTGAATTCAGCAAAACATGTCACAGCTTGACACATTCTGGAACTCTCTCACGGCTGCATACTTCTGCTGCTTCACAAGACATAACCATAATAATGTGAGAACTCCATTTTTACATTTTCTGATTTTTTTTTTCCCATACAAAACTATATTACAACAATACTAGGGCAATGTGGGTGGTTTTCATGGCGGTGCAATGCAGTTACCGCCTGTTTTATCATCCACGTGGCAAAAATCTTCTCAGAAAAAAACGAAGCCGTGAGATTTAAAGGGGAACTTGGCAACTATTTCAACTTAATAAAACCGTTCAGAAATCATTTGGATGGTTTAAAATGGTGACTTTCCCCGTTCCCTCCAACGTTCCCAGGCGGAAAACCAACCTTGCAACATGGGGACTAACGTCCCGGTAAGTTGGAAATAGGAAGTCTCGTGAGAAGCGAGAACGAGCAAGAAACACAAAATGCTTTACGGTAATTCAACATAAACACACACGCCATATGATACTGTGTATGATGTATTACACACCTCGGTAGACAAACTCCACATGATAAAGTTGTCCGGCTCCGATAATAACAAATGCACATGAGCAACGGTAGAAAGGGGGAGGAGGCAAGTCAGTTTTTTACGACAGTGTTGTGAAATATACGCCTCAAAGCTGTAGGGGGAGCTCGTGAGAAAACATGCGACAACAAAAGTGAAAATCATTAAAGAAATGGCTAGAGTTGCCAAGTTCCCCTTTAATATTTATAAAATTAAAAAGAATCAATTTAATTGTGATTATTACCTTTTGCGTAAGAAATGCATGTGGACATCGGCTTAAATTTTATTAAAATGAAAATCCTAGGAGTCAGGATAATTAAGTTATTACACATTTTTGGAAAAGCCTTCGCATCAGGAAAACACTTATGATGCATTAAAGTGCCCATATTATGCTTTTTCGAATATTACCTTTCATGCAGTGTGTAATAGCTGTTTGTGAATGTAAAAGGTCTGCAAAGTTTTAAATATCAAAGTGCACGACAAATAAAGTTATTGTCTCTTAAAAGAAAGAATCGATTCTGAACTCCCGAAACAAGGTGTCAGTAATTCTAGTCCACTTCCTGTTACATACCTGCGTAACAATGTAACAAATGTGTATAACGCCAGCCTACGATCTCCATTGGCTGCCCGCAAACAACTTTGCCCCGCCCTCAAACACTTTAGCTGTAGCTGAGACTAGAAAGAGTTCGGTTTGTGTTGTCGTCATGATGAGAAGACGCGGTATTCTGTGCTGCAAATCCACTTTAAAAGGACGAGGACTCGCATTGATAAGGTAAAACCGATTCCATCGTTACTGTTCGTATCACTGGGTATCAGTGCAGAGGAAGACAGCGGTGGCTGTTACTGGCTATTTAAATCTAGCGGGTTGATGTCTCGCAAATACAATGACGCTAGTGACGATTATGTCTGTCTGACCAATCAGTGATCTACAGTGTTTCCACGTCGCATTTTAGTATCGGTACGGTACGCTTGGAACTTCAACAGAGCTGGTACCATTTAAAGCGAGTCGAAGTGAGCCGTACCGTACCGTACCATGCAGTGGAAAAGCACCACAAGTGAGCTGTACCGAGCCGTACCGTACCATGCAGTGGAAAAGCACCACAAGTGAGCTGTACCGAGCCGTACCGTACCATGCAGTGGAAAAGCACCACAAGTGAGCTGTACCGAGCCGTACCGTACCATGCAGTGGAAAAGCGCCATTAGTTTCCATACACACTGTAAGCTGTCGACCAATCACAACAGACTAGGGCATTTGACCAATCAGAGCAGAGCAGGCTATGAAAGGAGGGGTTTAGAGAGACTGATTATATTCAATTAATACGTTTTTTACAACAAAAATGAACCGTCACTGAACTTACTTAAGCTACTATTTTCTTCTAGATCTGCTGTACAGCAGAAACAAACTTTGTTGGATTAATTTCCTTTTATTACTGTAAAGCTGCTTTGAAACCACCTATATTATAAAAAGCGTAATAAATAAAGGTGCCGACTTACTATTAATTAAAATTAGTAGTACTGGAAAACAAGATAAAAATACATAAGAACATATTTTGAAATGCAACTTGGACAATTACAAGTAATAGTGTAATATTGTCCCTCCAACTGTTCGCTGGAAATCATAAATAACCATCTGTCTTTCCTCGGTGTTTGTCACCACCACCCAGAAATGAGATTTCCCAATAGCTGATCTGTTCCTTAAGCTGAAACATCTGCCAAAAACCAGCACACCTTGTTCTTATGTTTGCTTCCCAGCCCATGATGCCTCTCAATGAGTGAGTCATTGCATCTGTACAGTTTGATTTTTTTCTCACACCCAAGACAATGAGAAACCATCACAACATGAAAGGAGTCAAGTTCTTCTTTATTTGAGATAAAGAGAAAAAACACACACACACACACACATACCTGAGAAAGATGCATTGGGAGGGACCCAAACTTTTCCAAACCGGCTTTTCTGGTCTTTTAGCCTGTCTTCACCACAGTAGCTGTTATATTCATAGTAACTGTCTTCCAGATCAAGACAGAGCTGCTGCGACAGTGACACACAAAAGGAAAGAATGATTTGTCTGACAACTCGTTGCTCGACGAGGAGAACGAGGAATGTTTTCAACACGTTTGCTTTGAAGGTTGCAACGAAAAAGAAATAATTCTCCAAAAAAAATGACAGATTTGTCATCATTTACTTACCCTCATGTTGTCAGTCACATATGACTTTCTTTTTCTGTGAAACATGAAAGTAGAAAGTAGAATGTCTGAGAGTCTTTTTTTCATTCAACAAAAGTGGAAGGTGATTTATAAACTGGTCGCTCTTTCAGAGTTTGGGACTCTTAATGGAGCTGTTCATTTATGTTTCATTTACATCAAATCTGAATAGACGAGGATACAGTCAGAATATCTATCTATCTATCTTTCTATCTTTCTATCTATCTATCTATCTATCTATCTATCTATCTATCTATCTATCTATCTATCTATCTATCTTTCTATCTATCTATCTATCTATCTATCTGTCTATCTGTCTATCTATCTATCTATCTATCTATCTATCTATCTATCTATCTATCTATCTTTCTATCTTTCTATCTATCTATCTATCTATCTATCTATCTATCTATCTATCTATCTATCTATCTATCTATCTATCTATCTTTCTATCTTTCTATCTATCTATCTATCTATCTATCTATCTATCTATCTATCTATCTATCTATCTATCTATCTATCTATCTATCTATCTATCTATCTATCTATCTTTCTATCTATCTATCTATCTATCTATCTACTTCAGATGAACCATTTTTGACTAAACTAAAAAAGTAATTTGGCCCTGATACAGTAATAATGTGAGTAAAAATGTGGATAGCAGCTCATGTCAAATCTAAAAATAAATCTTGTCAAATCTGAGAGCGCTGCTGAACTTTTCAAACTAAAGATAACGTTTTTCTTTTCTTTTCTTGGTTTACATTATCTTTACTCATCTTATCTGTGTCTGTATGTGTTTGTTTTGTTACTGTCCGTGTCTATCTGCAGAAGTGTTTGTGTCAGCACACATTACAGTCCCACTTGTGGAGTGGAGATCGGACAGGTGCATGCTGGTCCATGCTGAACATCAAACAAGTGAGCACAATCCTGCAGTGTGCCAGTCTACTCCATTATAAAGTTATAAAGTTCCTCTATTTCTCTTTCTCTCCATCCCTGTGCAATACAGCATTAGGAGTTACATTTCAGAACATTTTGGTTTGCGAGATTATCAATTAACCACAAATACTGGCTTCCCAGATGTTTAGTCTATTTGCTCTGTCTAATGCATTTGTTTTAAAGGACGTTCACGCAAAAATGAAAATGAATTCATCATTTACTCTCCTTGAAAACTCATGTTTTCTTTTTTTCTGTGGATTAAAAGGCTCTTTTCTGTACAATCAAAGCCCACCGTAGCTCTGATTCCCTTTCAGACAGTCACGTTTGACGTAACATCTCCGTTCCCTCCTTCAGGGAGCAAGGGTTACCATACGTAACCGAGACATTCAATTCAATTCAATTCAATTCAATTCAGTTCAATTAAATTAAATTTGCCTGGTTTTATGTCAGTGATGCCCCTGACTAAAACACAGAAACGACACAGAAACGACACAGAACAACACAGAAACACTACACTATTACAATAGTGAACTGACTCGAGGCCCAGAAAGAAGGAAATGAATAGTTGAAATAAAGTCGTTATTTTTGTTTTTTTTGCGCACAAAAAGTATTCTCGTTGCTTGATTATCTTAAGATTGAGCCACCGTAGTCACTTGGACTATTTTAACGATGTCTTTAATAACTTTTCGGGGAACAATTTTAAATCCCTTAGAATTTTACATTTACATTTACATTTATTCATTTAGCTGACGCTTTTATCCAAAGCGACTTACAATTGCTATATTTCAGAGGTCGCACGCCTCTGGAGCAACTAGGGGTTAAGTGTCTTGCTCAGGGACACATTGGTGTCTCACAGTGGATTCGAACCCGGGTCTCTCACACCAAAGGCTTGTGTCTTATCCACTGCACCATCACCACCCCTTAGAAGCCTATGGAGGAGTGATCCAGCTCTCAGATTTAATCAAAAATATCTTAATTTGTGTTCTGAAGATGAACGAAGGTTTTACGGGGTTGAACAATATGAGGGAGAGTAATTACTGACAGAATTTACATTTTTGGGTGAACTATCTCTTTAAACACGGAAAAAGTCAGATTTTCATGTCCCCTTTAAGAATACTATTATTATGATGACTACTGTTATTAACATCATTATTATTATTTTTTTTATTTATAGAAAATAGCAGTTTGAATTCTTAAAATATCGTTTGTGGTTTTTTTAACAAAGAAAGGTCACAAGAGTAAATTTACTCAAATAAATGTACTCAAATTATCACAGAATCATCCTTCTGGGTGAAGTAATTATTCCTTATAAAAAATAAAACAGTATCACCCTCATACACACACACACACACACACACACACAGAGAGAGAGAGAGAGAGAGAGAGAGAGAGAGAGAGAGAGAGAGAGAGAGAGAGAAAGAGAGAGAGAGAGAAAACGAGTGGTGTGTGGGATTATGATTCTGATAGATCTGATAAAGGATTTGCTGTTTCTCTTCGCTCTCATTGTTATTTAAAGACAGGAACCATCTGACAAGGTGGCATGGACACATTTCAACAGCGTGAAGCTCCTTGCCAGAAATCTTTACCCTGGAATGTGCCTTATACAACGTCAAACACCACCTAAACAAAAGACAAACAAAGCCAGAGTAAACAGAGTAAATGTATGGTATAGTTCACCTCAAGCAAACACGCTTATGACATCATTCATGCTGAATCTATTCGAAAGTTATTTTCCACTGCCTATAAATATACTTTGCATTTACTTGTTTTATGTATGGACGGTGTGGTTTGAAAAATATCCGATTTGGTCGAGCCTTGCTTGGTACTCCACAAGATTGGCACTGACCTATGGGCATTGTTTAGTATGTAATCAAGTTCTCCATCTGAACGAAAATGTGACATTTTGGAAAATCAACTGATTCTAGCCTGCACTGAATAGCAGTGATTCTGAAACCTAACATTTTAACACAGTTCACCCCAAAAATAGAGTTCTGTCATTTAATAATTTACTCTGAATGTCAAATGAGTTACTGTGCCATACGTTTTATGGTGATTTTTGGCAACATTTTATTTTGACATTCAAGTAACTTTGGAACTACATGTCAACTAGCAATCATTAGAGTATTAATAGACTTCTTAATATCTGCTAATTTGATGCTCCCCAACAGACTACTGGCTGTAAGTAATTTTGCAAGTACGCATCAACCTATTCTACTAACCTGAACCAAAACAATAAAGTTTACATGCAAGTGATATTGTAAGTAATTGCAAAGTTAAGTTTGTATATATTAAGTGGACCATCAAAATAAAGAGTAACCTGTTAGAATAAGTTGCGACGTAGTTGCAAAGTTACTCGGGGTCGGTAGAATGGGAAGCATCAAAATAAAGTGTTTGCAGAAATTATAATAGTCTACTAATGAGAGTTAGTTGACATGTAGGTGTAACGTTACTTATAGTCATAATGTCTAAATTGGACCATTGAAATAAGGTGCTACCAACATTCCATTTCCATGTGATGTGATGATGGAATTTTCATTTATGTGTGAATTATTCCATTCTGTAAGCTCTGTGATTGGTTTAAATGTAAAAAAAAAAAAAAAAATGTTTTATCCCTTCAGTTACTACAGCTCCAGTCATCCTCCCTCTTTCTATCCAGTTTTGCCCTAAAAACAAGCCCGGACAGCGAACACACCCCCCAGATAAACACATACAGGAAATGAGTGTGGTTGAGCCATGATTCACCCTAGACTGGAAACACTTAATGTCTGTAAGATTCATTCCAGGTTTTAGACAAAGTGTGGCATGTTTACTGCACCAGATGACATTTTTTAGTGGTTATTTGTTGTTTTTGTTTATTGTGAGAGCTTGAAGTAAAAGCGCCCAACTTTTAAGTCACTGCTAATTTTGGTATTCACATGAGTGCATTTAAACTGTGCGGTTCTCTGAGGAAACTTCAACGCTTCCCGTTAGAAAGTGTAATGTGAAATGAATGGATTTTACTTGATGCTCTGCACTGACATGAATGAATGAGAATTATTATGGAAAAATTGGAGAAATTTTGTGTTAAGCTCATAATCACAAAAGTATCATCTCAATTGTGTTTCCCATTTGGATAACAAATGGAAACTTCCAATTTTTTTCACAAAAAGAAAAAAAAAATCAACTTCTTCTCTCGAGTTTCAGAAAAGTTTGCAATACTTTCTCAAACATTTTTTTTTTTTTCAAAGATCAAATGTAAAAAATTGGCCCAGTTTTATAGCTCTTTACTTTTGCTGCATTTCAAAAAACAAAAAAACAAAATTTTAATCTCCATTTTTTTTTTCTCTAAAGATTTTTTTCGGTATTTTAGGTGAAACATCTTAATGGTTCTTTAAAAAACGTGTTGTGAAATACAAGAAAGAGAAACAGTTAAAGCAATAAACTTTTCATCTGGAAACTGGAAATGTATCAATGAACCTGAATTTGTGTTGACATTGAACTGTAAGCGGTTCCTATCATGCACATGCTAATTTGAGTATATTCTGCTTTATATCACTGTCCCAAATTTGTGTGTTATCAGTATGAAGGCGGAAGGCCTCAAGACCTTTTTTTAGCCATGCAAGACAGCTGGTTGGAGATGGCAGAACGAGTAATGAGTTTTACCTTTCGCTGAACCATAAAGACTGGTCTACGCCTTTAGGCGCTGTGCCTCGCTCTCTTTGTCTTTTTTAATCTCTCTCTTTCTTTCTCTCATAGTTTCCAGAACAGCCTTCCACATGCTGCTTACCGCGGGATCTTATGGGATCTGGTTCCTTGTACCTGGCTTAGTGAGTTAGTTCAGTAATCTCCAGGTCAACTTGACACACATCTAGATTATTGACTGTTTCACGAAAGCTGAATGTCTCGGAAACATTAAGATTAAAAAAATATATATTTTCTACTCATCAAGGCTGCATTTATTTGATCAAAAATGCAGTTAAATCAGTAATATTATGAAAAAATATTACAGTTTAAAATAACTGTTTTCTATGTGAATATATAGTTTACTGTAATTTATTCCTGTGATCAAAGCTGAATGTTCAGCATCATTACTCCAGTCTTCAGTGTCACATGATCCTTCACAAATCACTATAATATGATAGTTTAGTGCCCAATTATTATTGGTGCTTAATTATAATATGGTTATAATTATTACCAGTGTTGAAGTTTTTGCTGCTTAATACCTTTGTGGGAACTGTGATTATTTTTCCAGTATTCTTTGATGAATAGAAAGTTAAAAAGAACATTTATTTAAAATAGAATTCATTTATAACATTATAAGTGTCTTTACTTGAATATAAAGTATTAAATCTAATAATCAGAAATGTTTCTTGAGCAGCAAATGTATATTGAATGATTTCTGAAGGATCATGTGAAACTGAAGACGGGAGTAAAAAAAATTAAAGTGTATAACTGCTCATCATCTGACATTTTAAAACAAGCTGCTTTTTAGTATTTAAACATAAATAACAAAAAACGACCATCTAGTCCATCACTGACCATGTGATGCATATTGCATTAAGATTTCCTCAACCTAGTCAATTTAATCTGCTTGTTTTCATGCAACTATTTGTTACTATTTGCTGCATGGAATTAAAAATGATCTTAGAAGACATTGATGCCAATGTGTGTGTGTGTGTGTGTGTGTGTGTGTGTGTGTGTGTGTGTGTGTGTGTGTGTGTGTGTGTGTGTGTGTGTGTGTGTGTGTGTGTGTGTGTGTGTGTGTGTGTGTGTGTGTGTGTGTGTGTGTGTGTGTCTTCAAAGAAAGCCTAAATAAAAGCCAAACTTTGCAGATGTCATCGTATTGCATGACAGACGTTTGCCAGGAATAAGCTCAGCCGAAGAAAGACAAGTAACAAGTTACAGTATATTTAGGCAGGATTATTCATTAGCATTTCATTATTCATAACGTTCAAAATGTAGACACTGTTAGCGGTTGCACTTGCACATCTGTTGCTGTTACTGTTAATAAACCACAATGTGTTTGTCCAGCACGACCAACCCGAATTACACCTGTGTCTTTTTGAACGGGAGCTTTGCCATGTGTTAACTGACAAGTTCTGGTGAAATTCACTGACAAAATTGACCTGAGAAGACACGTACAGTCATTCATCAGTATAAGATCTCAATATAAGAACGTATCTCATCCGTTTGATCAGTTTCTGCCGTGAGATCCTTGTAGAAATTGTGCAATCAATGACCCACACATTTTAATTTGTGATAATTCCTCATCCATAATCTTAATAACATATAAATTGATACTTTAGTCTGAGAACATCTTCTAAGCAATGGAAGAGCAACCTGACAAATAAAATCTGAATCAGTCACAAAGACATGAACTGACAGCATATTAGACAGTACGTTCATACAGTGAACATGCCATCATCTAACACTGCATGATGTGCAACCCTGCTTAATGATGCTGGAAAATAATGTTGATAGTGGTGTAATTATGGTCTTTAACAACCCGTTTAGTTTAGTAATTTTTCCTCGAAGCCTCTTCATGTGGAAAATGAAAAGGGCTGAGATGGTTAGATAGAGAGGATCATGGTATCGGAGTCACGATGGGTCAAATCAAAATGGAGAAATACTTCGTCCCATGCTGGGATGAGAAGGGTGTGTATGGGAGTGTTTGGGAGAGTCTGGACAGCCTATTTAAAGCTTGATTCTCCCCACGGAAAGACCAAACAAAAGGTTGAAGGGGGGTCTTAAAACATAATAAACAGTTATTAGCTACGCAACATTTTAACAGCATTACTGAATGACATTGCAGTAACAAAAGCGATTTCCTTTTGATCCTTTTGGATCAGATATGTATAGGGTGACCAGACGTCCCGTTTTTCCCGGGACAGCCCCGTATTTCCACTCTAATTTTAGTGTCCCGACTTATTCTGAAAAAATCATGTTTTGTCCCTTATTTCATCGTTAGTATATATATATATTTTTATATATAATAGGTTTCGTTTCCGAAAGGCTAAGTGAATATATATGTTACGTTCAAACCGTGTAGCGCGCGCATGACAGAGAGGGAGAGACCTTGTGTGTCTGTGCTAGTGTGCCTAATGAAACGCATGTAAGACGCATTGGGAATGCATTAACGTCACTTTCCCGCCGGAACACGCCCCCTCAGCCGGACTGAGTGGCAGAAGAGCTGCTGCGTGACTGGATTTAATAGGGGAAACTGCGAAAACGCAAGTAAAACAAACGATTATCAGTTTAAACTAAAGATTGGACTCAATGTAGTGTTCCTTACAACTTACTAAAGATCCAGTGATCCATGGATATTAACATGCAGCCAGGAATCGTGTTTCCTGACATTTATATGTGCCTGATTTCGACACCAGGGAAATACATACAGCAAATTTGCCTGTGAATGCTTTATATAAATACAAAATAGGCAGGTCTAAATCCAGGTGATCACTTATCAATGTTATATATATCATCATATCGTCTAGAGACTTAAAACTTGTATAGTTTTTTGTCAGTGTTTATTTAAAAATGTCAAATTATACAGAATATACAGTGGTAAATATTTGATTGATGAGTTGTCACTGCAATATAAAACAATACAATATATAGAGAATGATTTTACCACTAAATTCAGCATATTGACACAAAAAGGATAACTGCAAATCCACCTTTCGCTGCCTGGAGTCCAGTTGTTTCTATGAATTGTAGCGATCTATTTGCTTCTCTGTTCTGTAGCTTTAGGTAGTCTGTAAAAATATTCCTCATATTTCTTGTCAAATCTAGTTGTACAGTCAGTCTCAAAGCTCTTTCCCGTTTTAGACGCGTTTTGTGTGTTTTTCCGCAGCATTCACACTGAAATTCAATGCTGCCGCTCAGTCTTTTTGCCACTTGTGGGCGTAACTGCAGTCACTCCGGCCAACGGTGACGTCACGTGCATTCCCTCTATACCAGGGTTGGGCAACTCCGGTCCTCGAGGGCCACTGTCCTGCAGAGTTTAGCTCCAACCCTGACAAAAAATATTTTTTAGTAATCCTGAAAACATTGATTAGCTTGTTCAGGTGTGTTTAATTAGGGTTGGAGCTAAACTCTGCAGGACAGCGGCCCTCGAGGACCGGAGTTGCCCATCCCTGCTCTATACGCATGCGTTCTGTATCTGTCCCGTATTCCACTCCGAGAAATCTGGTCACCCTAGATATGTAGGAAGTACTCTGACAAGTAAAAAAATAATCACATGCCGTCCCAAAGGTGTATGACATGCTTTCTTCAGATGAACACAAAGGAAGATTTTGGGAAAATAATCCATCTCTGTGAATCCATATGATGGAAGTGAATGGGTGTCGCTCGGTTGAAAAACCACACACAGCGATCGTGACGATAATCCACACGACCCCGCTGGACCAAAAAGAATAGGGTGACCACCGTCCACCGGGTTACTGCTCTGTTGCAGTTGCTGGACAGATTTTACGGGACAGTGCATGACATGTGTGAGAAAGATAAATTTACTACTGTATGGAAATATTTATTTACATTAGTTGGAAAGCCTATTTATATGGAAGCTTGTTTCCGCCACAGAATAAAACATTGTAAAAGATAATTGTCACTTTATTTCTCAGAATTGCATAATATAAAGTCGCAATTGCGTGATATAAAGTCAGAATTGCGAGACATAAAGTTGCAATTGCGTGATATAAAGTCAGAATTTCGTAATATAAAGTTGCAATTGCGTGATATAAAGTCAGAATCGCGAGGAAAAAAAAACAATTCTGACTTTTTTTCTCGCAATTCCAACTTTATATCACGCAATTCTGAGTTTATAACACATAATTGCAATTATAAAAAATAATTACAAAATAATAATTATAAAAAAAATATATATTATCTTGCAATTCTGACATACTTTCTCACAATTGCGAGTTATAAAGTCCAATTCTAGAATTCTCAGAATAGTTTATATCTCACAATTCTGACTTTATAACACGCAATTGCGACTTTATATCATACAATTCTGACTTAATATCTCCCAATTGCGTATTATAAAGTCAGAATTGCGAGATGCAATTCTGAGAGAAAAAGTCAGAATTACGAGTATATATCTCATATTTCTGACTTAACACCCAATTGCGACTTTATATCACGCAATTCTGACTTTATAACTTGCAATTGCGACTTTATATCAATCAATTCTGACTTTATATCTCGCAATGAGAAATAATGACAGAATTGCGAGATGTAATTCTTTTTGTGTAACACAAACACAAGTGCACTTGTGAGAAAAAAAGTCAGAATTGTGAGAAAAAAAGTCACAATTACCTTTTATATTGTTCATTCTGTGGCGGAAAGAAGCTTTCATATATTTGCCATTACGTTGAATGATAATGTTTTAAATCGCTGATAAGCTTTGTTAATTGTGACCGGCTCTGTGACTGGCACTCAATTTGCCCAGTTTCGAGTGATACAATACAAATTTTCCTCTACTGGATCCATTCAGTTTACTAAACAGGGCTTGACATTAACACCCGACAACTCGCAATATGTGGGTGTATTTCAGCAGTGACACACAAACCCGCCTCTCCTCACTCACTTTAGTTAAATTTGCTCAGGATGAATATTGTTGGTGTTACTTGGCTTGAATTTCAGTGAGGGATTCCTCATATTTTTATGCTGACACCCAAAGTGTGGCACATAAAGCCGCCTCTCAGTATTCATGTAAATGCAGTCAGTTATGTTTTAAGTGAATGTAAACAGTTGAGAAAGAAAACGCATGTGTAACAGTATAATGGATCCGTGTATCAGGTCTTAAAGTGACAGCAGCCTAATAAATCTGCTGCCAAATTATGAGATATTAAAAATATTTAAATGGCCGTTTTTCCCCATGGTATCAATGTCAAAAGTGTGGCCAGTATATATGCTGAGTGGAAACCACTAGCCACAGTCGCTGGTGAACAAAAAAGTTCATGTCCAACCCTGCCACTAAATATAATGAATTGAATAACAGGCTATTATAGGTAAAAATCTATTTTTTTTTACTAAAATAAATTTTAGTAACGACTAGTTTATATTCCTGTAGTAGACTATCCAAACCACAAATGTTCAGTGCATCTTGAACTGGTATGTTTTTGTTGTCCTGGCTGGTGAGTTTTGATAAGGTCCTGGTGCCTCTCTACGAATGGGTTATTTTCCCGCTCTAGCTACAACGGCTGCACAAATGGATTTTTTAAACGGCAATCACATTGTTTAGTATTATATTTCTTATTGTAGTATTGTAATTTCAGAGACACTGATTACGTCTTGTGGGACGCAGAACAAAGCTCCGGTATTCACCCTACTTCTGAAGCCAATCCATAGAGGTGTGTGTGAAAAATACAAAACATTTTTACTTTTCTATATCAATGCTTCCGGTCTACAGTAATTCGAGAGATCATACAGGGGATGTTGTGACACGTGACATAAGTGTGTTGTTCATTTCTCTGTGCTTCTGCGTTACTTTTGAGCAAACTTCACAACGCCCCCCTCATGAACGCTCGTATGACAGTAGACCCAAACCATTGATTTATAACATAGATATATACACAAGATGTCGCCTTGGGGTTCTAAGGATGCGTCAAAACCGCCGCCATCTTGGAACAGGGGTCTTGTCATAGGAAGTAGCTAACACTGCTATCTCCACCTGTACTTCAAATTCATGGATGATGCCGGACTTTTGTGCTGCGTATGGATGTTCACACAAACAAAATCTAAAAACCAGACAGCAAGGGATTACATTTCACAAGTGAGAATGTGTTTTACACATTCACGTTGATTTGTTTCAGTCCTTGGTTAACGACCGCAGCTAATCCATGCTAGTTAGCTTGCTAGTTACCCATTAGTTTTCGACAGTTAGAAAAACCAACAATGTGGACAGTTGTTTTGGTCTCTATTCAATAGTTTCTCCAACTGGCGCTGTGTGGCCGAGTTCAGTCTCCATCTATTTCCAGCAAGCATGCTACGCTAACTTCAGTCAGCATTCTTGGCTAACGGAGATGAGTCTTAAGTTGAAACGTCCACCTAATGTATCGTATTATCGTGTAGTTCCAGGCAGGTTTTGGCAACAAGCTTCAGATGCAGACCTCAAAACTTCTCAGGCCATTTGTGATTTGCTTTCACCTGCAAATTGCTTTGTGTATCATATTTAATAAACCAATATAATTTAAATGTTTAAATTAACATGTATAGTCACACCATTGTAGCCAATTTTGCATGCAGTAGGCTAAGGTACGTAGCGATATTTCATTCTAAGTTTACTCAAGTGGAAGAATGTGACTAATAAACTTAGGCCTACTAGCACTATGCATTATATTTTGAAAAAGAAGTAGTTATCTTAATTACAAAACCTTAAATTTTCTCTGGACTCAATGATAAATACATGTCTGACCGTTGTAACGAACCAAAAAAAAAAACTAGAAAATCGCACTCATGATGATTTTATTTCCGTTAGACCTTTTCCTACATTGACGCTGATGCATTAAAGAGGAGGCGCTCCCCTGTTCCATGATGGCGGCTCTATTGACGCATTCGATCCAATGAACTGCCGTAGCCAAGGCGACATCTAATTCTAGTGTATATATCTATGGATTTATATGATAAGGTTGAATAAATGATGAGAGAATCTTTCTTTTTTGGGTGAACATTCCCTTTAAATGACAAACTACTTCAAAAAGCTTTACAAAAATCAAAAATAATTCAAAAGTTTGACGTCGGTAAGATTTAAAGAAGTCTCTTTTGCTCACCAAGGATGCATTTATTTGATCAAAAATACAGCAATATTGTGACATATAATTACAATTCAAAATAACTTTTTTTATGTGAATATATTGAAAGATGTAATGTATTCCTGTGATCAAAGCAGAATTTTCAGCATCATTACTCCAGTCTTCAGTGTCACATGATCCTACAGAAATCATTCGAATATGATGATTTACTGCTCATGAAACATTTTTTTTGAAAAGCTTTTCTTCAATATAATTTTTTCAGGATTTTTTGATGAATAGAAATTTTAAAAGAACAGTGTTTATTTAAAATAGAAATAGTTTGTAATGTTATGTCTTTACGGTCACTTTTGACCAATTTAATGTGTCCTAAACAACAAAAAGTGTATAAAATGTCACTGGATCACGATGACACTTACATTTTACAAGTAGGAGTCAAAGTGATGATCAAAATAAAGGATCAACATGCACCATCAATGACAGGTGGTTTACTAACAGTCGTTCACATCGCGCTGTAGAAGAAGCGTCCCTGGACCATGAGAATCAGCCATATGGTGGATATGAACACGCAGGATTAACATCAACAGCCCAATCAATAGAAGAGCCGATCTGGACGTTTTTTTTAAACTTGATGTCAACAGTTCAATGGACAAAACATGGAACATCCAAAGATTTGCACTGGACATATAAAGCATGCTGAATAACAGACTTATTGTACATGGCCTTGTTTTTTATGCATCAAAGGTAAGAAAATTAGAGATAATTCCTACCAACAAGAAAGACTCAGGTTTTTGTTTAGTTTTTTGCTAGAAAAGATTGAACAAAGTACTCTTTGAGAGCCGAGAGCCCTTGCATCTGATAATGGCTTCAATGTTGGACAGGGAATTCAGCCAGGTTGTTTTGATTAGCGCTGTTTAGTGCATTATAGGAGAATAAACAGGACTAGCTGCGTTTCGTTAGGCGGGACAGATGCTTTTAATTAAGCTGGATATGTCTTGTGAGCCGTGGAGTAATTTCTTGCGCAGGAAAGTAGGTAATGGTTGTTTCTGAGAAAGCAAGAACCATCTTGCTGTTTTGTACGGTTCCCGCAGAAAGACGGACATCTGTTGTCTGCCGTGGAGGGGTGAGGAGGCCGCGGCTTCGCTAGCGATAGCGCAGGCTAATTGGCGGTACGTGTTGTGGCGAGGGAGGGGGTGTTTGGGTGGGTGACACTGAAGACGCAGGCAGACCATCACATTCCCACAGAATGGGTCCGAGAAAGGATGAAGAGGAGAGTCAGTTCAGGATAGCGTATCAAATCTGGCCCACCCTACACTGTTCTGGGGCGATTTCAGGAAACAGTGCTATTGTGTAATAATTAACAAGTAAAAAAAATGACTTTAAAAAAAAGTCGCTTTCTGACACACATTAAAAACTAAAAACACACACTAAAATTGTTTTAATTAACAGGACAAATTAATTCAGGACAAATTACAGTAATTCAATTGACAGTAATTCTAATTCTTTAAAAAAAAAAATGGATTATCAGCCAATTTGTATGTCCACATTGTGTTATTTATTTTTTTAAACACATTCATTTTCAAAAAAAAATAATTTAATAAACGACTTAATATTTGTTTTATGTATGTTTTTTTCCCCAGATCATTTTCTGTTAGATAAAAACAGTGACACTACCAGAAATAATTCACTGATCTGTTCATAATTATTAATTATAAATTATTGCGATAAAAGTGAAAAAAAATATACGTCTTCAGGGTTCGGCCTCTAGTTATTAGTACTTTGCAAGGTTGTCCTTAATTCCCATTAGTCTTCAATTGGTCCCCAAACAGAGAGTCCCATCCAAACACAAATGCAAAAGTTTAAAATAAAATAAAAAATGTTCCTTAAGGATGACACACACACACACACACACACACACACACACACACACACACACACACACACACACACACACACACACACACACACACACACACACACACTCTCTCTCTCTCTCTCTCTCTCTCTCTCTCTCTCTCACACACACACACACACACACACACACTCTCTCTCTCTCTCTCTCTCTCTCTCACACACACACTCTCTCTCTCTCTCTCTCTCTCTCACACACACACACACACACACACACACACTCTCTCTCTCTCTCTCTCTCTCTCTCTCTCTCTCTCTCTCTCTCTCTCTCTCTCTCACACACACACACACACACACACCAGGTGCCTATATTTCCTTCTGCTCCACCCGCTGAACATTCAGGAAGAATTCCACGTCGTCTGTAATTTAAATTAATTCCCGGCATTTTCCGCAGGAATTCTCTGTTGTTCTGCCCCCCGTTAAACGCACACACACATCCGTCCCTCCACCAACTTTTATGTTCCCATTATTTGACTTCCTCATACCAGCAAGCAGCCACTCGGCTTGACTCTTGCAACATCCCCCTCTTCCATGTGTACGACAACATCCGACATTTCCTTCTAAATATTATAATATTCTAAAACATCTTTCTGAAGGAGTATGCAAAAACATCCAGGCACTGGAGTTGAGGGACTTTACAAACTCCATTTAAAGAGCGGTTAGTCATTATTTCCATCAGTGTCACTGCTAATGACTATAACACAAACCAGACTTTGACAGACAGCTCAGAAATGCAAGGAAATGTGTTACTACAGGTTACTATAGTGGTTTCATCTAGAAGACATTCTCTGAGAGACAGAAATAAAAGTATGACGGCAAACAGCCGAGCCATTATTTATGTGCTTGACATTAGTGTCTGGGAATAGATTTGTTTTCTTAATGCACATGTACTGTAAATAGCTGTGCAGCTGACACAGTCATCCGGAAGCGTAGCATTTTCCGCTATTGGCTTTGACCTGCGTTAGCATAGGTCAACCAATCATGGGTTGCAAGAAACCTAGATATGTTCCTAAACAAATAAGCTTTGCACATCTTAATAAGGATATTTGCATATATTAACAACAGTAATTTATGCAAAACCAGAACATAAGAGATTGCGTTAATGTTAGCTTAGCATAGCAACACAGTTTCTGAGAAAGGCCTAATGCCTATGGCTATTTTGACTAATTACATTTCATGCATATGAGCTGTTTTATTCAGGTGTTGGTATATAAATAAATGTAAATTATGATGAAAAAAAGGTTAAAGAGATAGTTCAACCAAACATGAAAGTGCTATCATCATTTACACGCCCTCAAGTTGTTCAAAACCTGTATACATTTCTTACTGAACACAAAAGAAGATATTTTAAAGATGTGGGTAACCAAATAGTTTTTGGACCTCCAAAGGAAATGGTGAGTAAATGATGACAGCATTTTCATTTTTGGGTTATCTATCCCTTTAAGAGACATATTAGATAAATCTAGTCAAGAGTAAGGACTGATTTAAATGCTTACATGTTTATTTAGATTTAATATGAAAACAGCGTGAATGACTTTGTAAATCATATTCTGAGAAATATTAAAATTTTTTGCTCACGCACTAAAAGTAAAAACAACATTGCACCCCATTGACTTTCATGGTATGGACAAAAAAAAAACTTTTTGAAATTTCATATTTAGTTTTCCACAGAAAACAAAACTGCATACCGGTTTAAAACAATATGAGGGTGGTGAGTTAATGATAACAAAATGTTCATTTTTAGGTAAGTGATTTAAACAAACGCCAAACCTCAAGTAATAAACAGAATATCATAGAGACTTTTAAACTGGCCTAGTAAGCACACAGAATTTAGCAACACCCTAAAATCACTCTGAAACCCTTAGCAACATTGTAGCATTGTACAAGGACAACAGCTCTCAGCTTTTCTTCATATAATCTGATGAGATTTAACATGGAGAGTCTTTTTTTCAACATAATTTAAAACGTATGGAGACAAACATGACTATCAATTGCCATTTTCAGAGTTGGGTTGCAGCCAATATAAACAAGCACAACGTATCCTCGGATGTAGCTTCTTATAGAGATGAAGTTATGTCGCAAACTCTTTGTAAAACTTCCGTGTACGCTTGTCATCATCACGGGACCTTTCGAAGTCAGTGTCGATGTGGGTGCATGTCTGTCTGTGCCCACGTTTCACACCGATCAACACCTTTCAGGTACGAGGAGGAAGTTCTGCCACAAACACTACAGTCGCCCATCATAGCTGGTGTGTCTCAACTTACAGCCTTGTGCAGGAAAAAAATCCCTAGTAAGTGCAGGCGGTTACAGTCAACTGTTGGTGCGCGGTAAAGCCACACATCTGGTCCGACAGGTTCTGAGGGGAGAAGCTCACACTTGCTCTTCTGTCAGTTCAGTTGCATGAGTCAGTCACTCAACGGAGACTAACACACACACACCTGCGATCACACCGCACACAAGAAACTGACTGGCTGTGAGAACGAGTTAAGATAGGGGATGGTTTTGATCAGGAGATGCGATAGTTGCATTGGCATATCAAACATCTGAATTTAAACAAAGTGAGATACACATGCTATCTTTACAAACAAAAGGATAAAGATATGAATAAAACGTTGATTGATTTTGCAACCAACCACATGGTGCATTAATAATAAAGTAGTATGATAGTAAAAAAAAAGAAAAGCATTGGGTCAATATTCTCTTATGGCTTTGTTATCTCTTCTCAACACTCCCGTCACTTCATGAAACCGCATTGAGAGTTTCACAGCAGAGGATTTAAATATGAAAAGAGCACTGCGGAAACTTCACACGCATTACTGTTGTCCTGTCACGCCAAATTGCGAGATAACATGGTTATGAAAGGAAGGGAACTGTCTGTTTCGAGCAAACATTCGAAGAGTAATCCAGGTAAGACAGGTGTTTCAAATAGCATGAGCGTCCATCTCTTCTCAGAGGAAAGCTTACGGTTGACTTGCTTTTTTTTTTACACCGACTGATATTTAATGAGTCTGTGAGCATCACTGACATTTATTTTAAAAAGGAATCTTTATACACATGAATAGTCTATGTTCAGCATGCCTCACTGGCACGCGTGTGGTGCAGTGTACAACTCAACGTCATAAACGGGGAGTCTTGGTCAATGCAATTCAAGAGTGTTGAGTTTTTATTCCTACAGCTTCAAACCAATATTACACATATCTATAAAGAATATCGATCCCAGAGCCTAACCACTATATGATAAAAAAACAAACCCCTTTATAAAAGCTTAACACATCTTTTTAGAAAGTGGAACCAAACACCATAATTGTACCAATATTTACAAATCCCATTAAATTACAACATAAATTAGAAAATATTTACATTTGGGGAAAGACAAATGGAAAATGTAACTTCTAGTCTGACATAAAGGCATCAAAAAGATGCAAAACTGAACATGCACACACACATACACACACATACACACACACACACACACACACACACACACACAACCGTATGATATTTGATCATTTTAACTTAAACAAAACTCCAACAAGGACTTTTCAATTGATCTCAGTTGTTCAAAAAGTGGAAATTTAAGCCAAATTTCTTGTGTAATAAACATCCATTGATCGGTGGATATAGGGTTGTTTAGTAATCATATATATCATTGCACACAAAACTGTCACTCATGCTAATAACACTCCCACAAACAGAAGAACAATAACACTGCGTCCAATGAAGTCAAGCGTAGAACAAGTTATAATGTCTCAAAAATAATCACATCATTGGTAAGTCCATAAAGAGGTCAGCACCAAGGAGGAGGACACAGAGAAACAAAACTTCCTCCTCCCAGATCGGTAGCGAAAGAAAACATTGTTAAAATCCACAATAACTCTTGAAATGGTGTCTTTGGGAAACTCAACAACTTCCTCTTTTGCAGTTCCCCTCTGAGAGACAACTTCCTGATGACGGTCTGAATCGAGGCGATCGCCCGATACGCGACTCTCTCGACTAAGGCTAAGCATTGAAATGTGTTTTGTGTCATTGTGGAGGAGAAAGTGCTGGAAGACCAAGACGTGGACCAAGAGGGCTTTGAGTTTGATGTCGGAAAACAAAGCAGAACGGAAACAGAATCGACAACTACAACAACAACAACAACAACAACGACGACGACGACGAGTCAGATCTGGTAAAAACTGGTAATTCCGCTACAAAAACGGTTATTTCGTTCAAATGGTCCAATCCAGTTCAACCTCAACTCAACAAGTCTCACTTTCTGTGCTTGTCCATCTTATCTACTTTGTTGGTGCCATCGGACGAGGCCTGCGAGGAGTCCCCGCTCGAGCCCATGTACATTTTGTCCACCTGTTTGAGCGCCTCGTTGAGGTAGTTTTGCAGCGAGGTCATGGCCGCACAGATGGCCGGAGAGCCGAAGCCGTGGGTAATGAGGCTGAAGTGAGTCAGGCAACTTTGAATCCCTGGCTCCAGAATGGGAGCTGGCCTAGAGTTTCCCAGAGGAGATCGGTCCTGAGTCAGCAAGTCGGTGAACTCCTTACAGATTTGCCTGAAAGATTAGATGACCAGTTAAAGTATTAAACCATAAAGCAGAAATTTCAGAAGCTTTCTCACAGGCGTTTGATTAGGCGGAGACACAATCAGAAGCAAGGGACTCATTCTTAATGGCTCCATCAAAATGGGCTTGGCCACCCTGACCTTAATGCTTCAAGAGTTGGGATTTATGAGAAATGGGAGGAACAAACGGATGGTTACTCACTTGGCTGCCAAGAGCATGGTTTTGCGAGAGTTGATCTCATTGCGTTCCACGTGCGGTCGGCCAAGGTATTCCGCGATGGCCTTTGCAGGAAACTCTGTCTCACAGACATACCCAAAATCTCTCGCCAGGTGTACGGCCTCACCTGTGGACAAGATCAGATGTGAATCAGGTGACTCACGTATAGCGTGTGACTGAACCACAACGTTGAGTCACCGTCGGATCCATCGGTTTGGATCTGACTCAAAACGGCATCACAGAGAGACTCGTTTGCTCTCTAAACTAAGATGAATTCAGATGAATAGACTCTCTTTTGTGGATAGTGGTGGTCACACTGTATGTCTTTAATGAGGCTTTATAGCTGAAGGCATCTAATGGTCCCCTAGACCCAACAGGCTCTTATTGATAGACTAGCACATTATTCACAGTCGTCGTCTTTAAGGTCAGTCTCTCCTCTTGGCTAGCGAACATGTGATAACAAGCCCTAATTCAGCTTTGAAGGTCTGTAAATAACTACGCCTTCTAGTCATGTTCCTGCTTCAGACCCATGCTCCCATTAGTGCTGAGAATGGTGACATTAAAAGAGAGAGCTAAAAGTATTCTGCATCGCTCCTGGTGCTAGTTAACTCGTGGTCTTTACGCTAATGTCTCTGTGACTCATCGGCTCGCTATCATGCAAAAGGTAAAAGTGGAGATGAAATGTCAAGAAATTAAAGATCGCTTACATGCACACTAAAGACTCTTCTGCCAATACATGCGTAGTGCTAACATATCTGACCTTTGGATGCTATCTAAGTTTTGAATTATTACTTGCTCTATGGAAGTTTCAATTGGTAACAGGTTAGTTACAATCGAACTTCAAGACATCTATCCAGAGCATTTGTTTAAGCATTTAGCACAGGGAGGATAGATTAACCCTTCCATTTTGTCGCAGGTCATTTAAACCAATTTAGACGGATTTATTGCAACTTGAGGCTAAAAATAAACTACACAACTTTTAGAATCTGAACAGATTTTAAAACACTAGACATCATAGATTTGTCGACTTTGTAAATAGTTACAGAGAACAACTGGGCATCATGCACTAAATGACTGATGATCGTCAGACTTTCACGTTGTTCTCAACACCGCAAACTCACTCAGAAACATAAATAATAATAAATAATAATAATAATAATATGTTTTTTAATAAATATATGTTTTTTATTTCATATTTTGTATTTTTAGGGGATCTTATGTTACTAAATTATATTTATGCAGTAGTTATAATCCATTTATTGACTTTTTTAACTTAAACTGTCATAAATCTTTAATGCTTTGGAACACAGACAGAAGTTTGGTCTCTTTTTAAAGAAGACACTTGGAAGATTATTAACTTGAATAAAAAAGTTATAAAATATTACATTTATTGTTATGAAAAATGCACAAAAATACAATTTTCAATTTCTATATTAAATATACATTTTCCATGAATCTAATCAAGCTGTTTTCCGAATTTGAGGTTAATATTATAAAAAAAAAAATAGCTTTCAGTAAGATTTTTTTTGGTGCGCAGTACCAAATGTTTCGACTAGATGAAATTCGTCTCCCATTATTTTCCAATTCGGGAACCGTGAACAATACAAGTGTGACTATATTTTGACGTGACAAATGAAAACAATATTTGTTCTAAAATTTACTCAAAAATCCTACAACTGGATTGAATCAAAGTCTGAAGCTCAAATATTGTAGTCTATGCTCATCACACACAGTTTTCTGAGAAATCTGTCAATTTAGACTGGTCAAAATCTCTGACTTTTCTGACTCCTCCAGACTGCAAATCTGTGCAAAAATCATGTAGCTTATTCCAGCATTTAACATTCACTTTTCTGTCTAGAACTTCATGATGTCCTCCACAGATTTTGTAGTCTAAAATATGCTAATGTTCTTGGCATTCATGCCAAAACTCTGACATGTGGCTGATTTTACAGAAACAGATGCGGACGGACGATTGACTGATTTACTGTAAAGTGCTTACCTTCCACCAGGGCGGTTAGTAAAGTGACGTTAGCAGCCTTTCTGCGTCCCGCTGGCAAGTTCAACCCAATTTTATCCAGTTTCTCTCTCAGAGATCGGCCACCGTTCTTTGACTTTGCCCTTTGTAGTAAAATTAACAAAAATTAGCACATTGATATTTGTGAATTTCATATAGTGACCTTTTGCTAAACCTGCTAATCCTATGTTAGCAGTCAGATTATCAGACAAGCTTTTGTGCATGCTTGCTAAGAAACCCAGGTGGATTTATTATTATTATAGTCATGGTTATATTATCGCTGAGCTTTTTATTATATTACTGCACATCTGTTTATATAAAGTATGCCCAGCATACATGATTACTCGCGTATACTGTAAACTCTATTATCTCCCAGCTGTAATCTGCAAAATGCAACTATAAGGCATGAAGATCTTAAGATAATATAAAGATTAATTTCTGTAAAGCTGCTCTGAAAATGTGATTTGAAAAGCGCTATATATATACATTTGACCTGACTTGATTTCACTTTCCAAAATATGTAAGCATATAGCAAAAAATGCACTTTTTTATTTTAACGGCATGTTTATAAAGCTCGTCTGAGCGAGCAGTGCCGTAACCAAGAGCGAAAGGCTCAATCATCACAGGTGAAACACATGGATATAATTTGTTTTGTTTATGTTATACAACTTAGAGGCCAATATGGAAAGAGGTTTTGGACCCAGATTCACAAGAATAAACAGGCTCATGAAACAAAATGATGTCACAGCTCAAGTGTTTAAAATGCAGTGCAACAAAAACGCATACAAGCACAGACAAAAGGCCCACTTGCTGTTTCGTCCTCTGTGATATGCATGACTAGAGTTGTGGCCTGGCATCACCCTTCACTTGTGGGGTAAGGGATTGTTAGCAGGAGGCATGAGTAAGTGCCCGACACCTCCCCTTCCCCCTCCCAACGCCTGAGCTATATGACCTACTTAACCAATATCAGTGTGTTTGCATCACACACATGGGAACAGACAAATATTCCCAGTAGTAAAGGGCAATGCTATTACACTGAAAAAAAAAAGTGTTCATGCTGCATTCAAAATTTTATTTTAGTCAACTTGAAATGTGAATATGGATATTTGAGTTGACTAAACTTAAAATTTTAAGGCAGCACGAACAATTAATTTTTTTAAGTTTAAACTAAATTTTTACAGTGTAGGTTATGTCTGTTGTAATGAAATTAAAATCAGCAACATCTCATCTATATGCACACAAATGGAGCTAGATAGTACGAAACATGAACCAACATATACACATATAATCCAACTTTTTGTTTACCATGATTTCCAAATGCACATGGGGAATCTCACAAAAAGACACATTTCTTCCCAAAATCAAGAGACAAAACGGAAGAACTTACATTTTTTTCAGATAAAAAAAAAATGTAGCTTGTTTTAAGACCATTTTGCATCGTGACGATTTTCATAAGCATACTTTTGAGTTTATAACAATTATTTCCAATTGTGATTATTATTATATTATTTTTCAACTGTAGCCATTTTTCACTGCATTACAGTAAATGATTGCAATACTTTTTATTGAAATCAGCATAAATGAATATTACCTCTTATACTACCATAATATATAACTATTGCATGGTTTTATTTCACATCATCATTTTTTGTTTTTGCGTTATGATAATGATAATTTGTGATAAAAATGTAATTGTTATAAAAATAATGTCCTGGTGGTATAAAATATGCTTTATTCACTATGGATTTTGGATGAAATATGACCTGGACAAAGCTCATAATATTCACCCACCTATCTTTTTGTTATTTGCTCCAGTCTTACACGTGAATATATCAATAGTATTGATATGTTCATATAAATAGATTTTCAAATATGAATGTACATGTGCACTAACTGCTCACCTGCGTAAAACCCCTCCGAGCAGAGATGCGTTTAGACACTCCGGTGGAGACAAGCGTCTCTGAACTTCGGCCACAGTTACTTTGTACTTGGAAGTGGAGCTGAGAAGAGAGAGACGGCCAGGTACGGAGCAGAAGACCTCGGTGGGATTTGACACCATTCCCAGCAGGGACTCTTTCTGAAAGGGAATTCCAAACGCATTTCCCTTTGGCAGGGACACCGGACCTGGAGATGAGAAATATATCGTGCCGTCAACCAAACAGCTTCAGAAATACAGAAGAGAAAGAAATAAACAGATCAGGTTTTATGGTAAAATCTTCTGTATTGCGTCGAAAATTTCGGTAACACTTTCAAATAAGGTCCTACTAGTTAACGTTGGATAATGCATTAACTACCGAACAACGAGCAATACATTTCATCCAGTATTCATTAATCTTAGTTATTGTTTGTTGTTAGTTAATGTTGAACAGATACAACTTTTGATTTTAATAATGTATTAGTACGAATAATAAACTACGAATAAATGCTTTAGAAGTGTTTTTCACTGTCAACTAACGTAGTTAACTAATGTTAACAACTGAACCCTTATATAAAGGTATTAACAAAATATAATAATTGTGGATAACAGACCAGATCATTTGAGTTATTGACAAAGATTCGATTTTGACTGCAGACTTTGTCTAATTTTTTACAAATAACAACTTGAATAGACTATAAGGAGAAAAGACACGGTTAAGCTTCATTAGCATAGGATATTTGATCAGCATTTAGAGATTCTTTAGAGTGAGAATAAGAATAAATATGATCTGCATTTGCAAAGTGGAGGCTGAGATGGTATAGATGAAGATGATTTTGATGTGACATAAATTTTGATATGAACCAGAACAGGACAGCGTACTGCAGAACGCTATAATCACGCTATAATCATGACGACTAAAATATTGACATAGACATTGATTCAGCAAGGAACTCTCAACTCCTGACCACAACACACACCAGACGCTGCAAACCAAAACACCTCATTATACTGCAAGAAATGCTCAAGAAATCATCTCAAAAATATAGTGTTTTTGCCAAAGATCAATTTTGCATTTGTTTCAATCTTAAGTGCATCTATGGGTGTTTACGCATTCTTCTCATTTTTTCCATTTGACAGCTTTGCAGGAATCTCAAAAGTACAAAGAGCAAAACTTCACATGCTTGTGGAATTAATCAGGGTTTCTCAACGGGAAGGTTACAAGGGAAGGAGAAAGCACCTTTTTTTAAGTCAAAGGTCATGCAAGACCAATTAAACTCTATGGTATTGTGGTGCACATGCATTTGAAGAAGTTAACCAAATTAGATGTCAACTTAGACAACCTCAAAAGCCATGAACAAAACTAAAAGACATTAAACAAACATTGTAAAGATACTCTGTTGTTTCAAATGTAGGCATTTTTGTTTCATTATATGTCATTATTTAGTCCTAAATTGGCTCGCCGCTTGCTGTGACAACCTGAAGCAAATAAATTATTGATTCAAACCATTCATCTCAACAGCTAGTGATACCACAAAACAAACAGACGTTCAAAACTGTTTTTTAGTTTCGCTTATTTAAGACAATTTCATGTCACAGCATATGACTGAACAAAATACCCATGCATGTTTAAAAGCAGCCACACCCTGACAACAGTTGATTCTTGTCTTCTTCTGTGTGCGCGTGTGCATGTGTGTGTGTGTGTGTGCGTGTGTGTGTGTGTGTGGTGGGGCAGAATTGCATTCTGACAGTGTTCAGTGCCGTTTCAAAAGACTAAAAAGCAGGCCTAGGCCTCCTCTCTCTGAGCAAACACCATTTTAAGGATTGCCCAACATCTACAACTTTGGCTAGTCTGCCATTTTGAGAGAAACCCTTTCTTTTGCTTACCATTCATGCTGAAAGAGTGGCAGAATGCCTCGCGGATCAATGCCAGATTAGTTCAATGGAACACATGACCAAAAGGATTAGTGATATATGTATGAACCAGTACCACCTCAGCTACGCCTAAACCTGGAGTCCCACTTTGTTTTTCCACATAAACTGCACTGACAGCAAAGGTGTGAGATTTTAGTCTTTAATCATGTCACTTCTGGGTCGAGGTAAATAGTAAAAGCTAATATGCAAATGCAAAATGATTCAGCTTGAAGGAATCAAGATAAAGTATAGTTCTATTTCATTCAAATCACATTTCACAAAATTACAGAGGGTTTTTTGATATTTAAAAATTATTTTGGAAAGACCTGCAGTCTGAAATCTTAAATTGCAAATAATATTGTTTGTTAACACTTTAGTTTAGGGTCTAACTCTTACTATTAACTAGTTGCTTATTATCATGCATATTACTATGGTATTGGCTGTTTATTAATACTTATAAAGCACATATTAATGCCTTATTCTGCATGATCATATTCTACATCCCTTAATCCACACAATACCTAAACTTAACAACGACCTTACTAACTATTAATAAGCAGTAATTAGGAGATTACTGAGGCAAACGTCATTGTTAATAGTTGGCTAATAGTGAGAATTGGAGCCTAATCTAAAGTGTAACCGAATGTTATAAATAGCATGCAAATTTTTTATAATTATTGTGTACGCAGCTTTAATGAGCTCATATTTCTTGAGACTACATGGAATATTTTAACTTTCATTTGTCACACCATAAGAACACTGAATGCTAAAAGTGATTAAAAAGATTATACACTTTCCCTTAAACATTCATATCAATTTGAATCTTAAATCTACAACTACGCAAGAGATAAATTCATGTTAGAAAATAAAAATGCAACCAACCTTTTTTGATGACTGTGTGATCAGGAATTACACTACTGTGATCACCTTCATGCTGCAAGAAATGACCAGGAAATGCATCACTATCTATTTAATCCAAAAAAAAAAAAAAAAAGAGAGAATTAAATAAACATTTATCACACTAACTCACCTGAACATCATCCATTCCGTGGCCTATATCGTGCAATCCAATGTTATCACCTATGGAGTCGATTCCATGTATGTGTGGAGGCAGCAGATCGGGTCTCCTGAAGCCATCCCGCCTCATCCCGGACGAGCCCCCGTCGAGACCCAGGATGGGGCTTCCGAGTCCGACGCGCCCGTGGCTCCCGATGGGCTCTTGACCCTGCCGTCCCGGCCATGACTGCTGCTGGTTAGATGCTGCAGTCTGATGTAGTGAGTTGATATTGAACGGGTCGAGGTGAGAGTACGGGTCGCCGGACTGGGAGTACGGCAGAGGCTGGTAAGGGGGGGGGAAGTACGGGGGCTGGAAGTCTGAGCTGGCTGTGTGTGAGAGGGACGGTGGCGGGCTGTAGAGGTGCTGGCTCACCGCTGGGATGTGAGGTAACCGGGAGTTCCCATTGCTGCTAACATCATGTCTTTCCTGCTAAAATAGAGAGTGCGCCACATTAAACCAATGAGTATACTTCATTTATACATACTGATGACATGCATGTCTTTGGAGAAAAGCAATCTGACAAATGCATAAATGCATGCATTTCACAAGGAAAGCAATTAACATCTGAGGTCGTAAAAAATAAAATCTCTTTTTTTAAGTCTAAATAGAAAAAATGCTTTATTTGGGTTCCTTCACATTATTGGTCTTGGAAATTATGCAATTTATGCAAATTAAAAACTGAACTTTAGTCTTTGCATTTTCATTAATTTATGTAAGATGCAAAATGATATATGCATGCTCAAAAACATCAGAATAAATGTTTTCTTGAAACATGCAGTTGTTAGACCATTAAAATGCAACTTTGTTAATTTAACCCAATGTATTCATAACGATTTTTTGACTCCAGCCAGCTAATTTAGATGTTATCATATGCAACCTTTCTCGAGGTTACCTAACCAAACATTTTTACAGTGTCATTTGTTCTCTTTCTAATTCACATGAATTAAACATCAACAGACATGCTGGTCTTTCAGCTCTTGCGTGCTTTCATGCCTCCTATTGTCTGGCAAAGTTGCTCAATAGTTACTGTCACCAGAGACACATGAATGACAATGAGCGGCGGGCCATTTCTAGACAGCTTAATGGAGAGCACATGAATTACACTTGAGAGTTTTCATCCATATTCATATTAAAACCGATATTCGAAAACAATCATGCCTGCGCTACTGGATAATATTGTGAATAAAAAAAGGAAGGAAGGGAAAATTCACTTTTTTATGTAATCACATTAAAAAGATCCAGTCAAATCTGGATGAAAATTTAAAACACGTGCAATGATTGAGTTTCAAATTCAATGTATTATTGCTGTCATTGCGCATATTTCTTTAGGCCAACAGCCTTATTATTATTAGCTATAGTTATTATCATTATTTTATTATTAACTGCGTAACTAAATTGCAAAAATAAATATTATTATGCAATTGTTTATGAGTTTACAATGCGTTTAGAATTTACTAAAATAACACATGCAGTCAAATCTTTTTCACGTCTATTAAACGAACGCATTTTGGTTGTATTTTGTAGGCTACTTTGCATGCGGTTGTAAATCGGCGCGAGGTCAGATTTAAAATATCTAACTGTTAATTACATCTGTTTTGTTGTAAAAAGCTTTAAAAAACAATAGCATATATTTTCCTATACCACAGTAATGTAACTTCGTGCATAACTAAGCAGCCATCCCCAGTGCATAGTTAACTTTTTCCAGAGCTCACTTTGCATGTTATTTGGAAACAGAACATGTCGAATATTCATTTTTTAAATTATAAACAGACAACACATATGCTTAATTCTCCAATAAAACCTGCTCTTTACCCAGATTCTAGCGCTTCTTCCTCTTACCTCGCAGTCATCCTCATACTTCACGTTATCTGCTAATTTCCACAGCATGTTGTGTTTGGGGCGCGTGAGTCTCAGATGTGTGGAGATGTGGAGATTATTGCTCGTGTTCTAGAATATAATCCAGAGAGTCCGGCGCGCGCTGCGCAGAAGTGAAGCATCAACTCAGTGTTGAAGGAGGAGGAGGAATGAAGAGAAACTCATGCAGCTCGAGACAACGACTAATTGTGCGCAACGAATTGGAGGGTTCCGGTCCAAACAGACACGCTGAACAGAAGCACGACTCAGACTCAGGCTCGACTCACTGACTCTCTTTAGATTCTCACTACTATATTTGGAAGAACCAGCGGTGGGCGGTGACCTAATGCGCTGTCTACGTCAGAGCGAAGACCCCACTGCTGATTGGTCACTGTCAGAGCGACGGACCAATCACAGAACTATCCGTCTGTGCAGAGGGCAAATCTATCCTGCACGAGAAGTTGCGATGTTTTGCTATTCACTGAAACTACTTCTACAAACAAAGCATGTTAAATTACGCACAGATAATTATCATTGAAACTAAATGCTATTTACTCCATTATAATAATTGCTATCATTAATAAGAATAATAAATAGTGTTTGCCCCTTGACGAATAAAAAAGACAGATAGATAGATAGATAGATAGATAGATAGATAGATAGATAGATAGATAGATAGATAGATAGATAGATAGATAGATAGATAGATAGATAGAAATATTAATGTAATAATTCACATTCAGTTAATATGCTGATTATACACTTTGTAAAGAAAATGCATTAAAAATAAAAAATAAAATAAAGAATATTTATTTTCTGAATATACTATTTTATGTAGGCTAGCATTAGAAAATAAAATGCTACATAAAATATTAAAATGGTTTTAGGAAAATTGATTAAATATAATAATAATAATAATAATTAATTAATAAATAACAAGAAAGAAAGAAAGTGAATTAACTGTAATTGTGGCTGTTTATCATCTCTGTAATAAATGAAGCGCGAGCGGGTTTGATGTGGAAGAAGTTCTGCAGCGCGCGCGTCTGTTACTGTCAGACACTCACACATCAGAAACTACTGTAACCCCGAGGGAGAAACATCTTCTTATATAACCTGCTGAAATCGCAAGTTAAACTTCCACTCAAGGCAATAGTAAGATGCAGGAATGCCAGTTGTCATA
>NW_027509042.1:1662500-1985000 GCF_051911475.1 Siphateles boraxobius
GTACATACTGCCTACTATTTATAAATAATATGTGAACCAGTATGCAATGATAAATGTTTCACTTGACCTGACTACGTTGAGTAATCTCAGGAATGAATGCAGTTGCAATATATTTATTTCGAAATGTAAACTGCAACAGATTTCCATGAGGAGTTTTCCTTTCCTTCCTCCTAAACGATGATGAAATACATCACATGAACATGTATTCATTCTGCCCATCCGGTACAGATACAGATTCCTCATTTCAGAAACCAACACTTACATAATTGTGCTTTCTAAACCATTTACATATAGTTCAATCTAAAACGTAAATCTAGCCACAGCCCTTCTGTACCCTGGCATGCTGGGATACCTGATGCACTGCCGTCGTCTCCATTCAGTGATGTAGATTTAGTCTCTGAATCGTCTTTGGGTAAATCACAGCTTTCTGCCATTATGAGAGAAAAGAAGAAAAAACAAAACAATTCAATATTAATTAGCTTCGCCAGTTTAGTAAAGTACTAAAAATAAGTAGTTTAATCAATTATATGGGAAGTTTAAACAGCATAAAACTTTTTTTTTCTGAGAATACGCATGATAATAAGTTTGAGTTGATGCTTATGGATACTTTCGTGAAGTCTCATTCACAATGTATTCTATACAGCATTTTGTTAAAGCTCATATTAAATTATTACAATTTAGTTAGCCACCCACACTGCATGTCTATTTCAAATAAATTCATACATGTTCATTTTTAATCGAACATCCTGATGTTAAAAAAGCTCACGGACATATTATTCATCTTCTACCCTCATACAGTTATGCAGCCCAACACAGAAAACATACAATATATATATAAATGATCCAAGACATAACAGTAGGATTTCAGCTTAAATAAAATAACAAGAGCGTTTTGTCAAACTGTATCACATCATAACCTTTATTAGTTAATGGGCACTCAAAACATGGCATTGAACTTTGATCAAATGCTCTGTTAAGAACTATTGAACTGTGGAGAAGTAATGACTTATTAATAAATGCAGCCTGTATGGCTAACTCATTTATCCATTTCCAGGGTGTGTGTGGGTTGGGGGTGGGGGGATACAAATATATGTAAATATACAAAGATATATTTTCAAAAAATCTTGCTATTTTTTTTTTGAAGAAAATGAAACATGTCCAAGACAAGTTTTTCCCCTCTCTGTATGCATCTATAAAATGTTATGGATAATTACTTCTTTCCCATTTGATTGAATCTGTATTAGGATTTTATCAAAGTGTTGCAAGTTATTAAAGTATGAACTTGCATGAATTTTTTTATCCACACTTTTAGGTTTTGCTTCAGTATGAATCAGGCTAAAGCAACATTTACATGTGAAATTAGCTCATGGATAATCAATCACAAGTACACTTTACGTTAGTCTGATTTATGCTGAAGCAAAACTAAAGGGTGGATAAAATACATTTCTGTTAATATTGACATTTGTCCTACACTGATAATTCCAGTCAGTTATTTCAATGCAAAGTTTAACCTTTATTCAAGCCTCACATATTTACTTATACAGGAATGCTATGGGTTCAATAAAAGTACTTTCCACAGAATCTGTGGCATCCTGTAAATCACCACAGACTTCATTCTGAATTGTCCCTCAGTTTAGTAAAAATGCACTTAAATTAGAGGTCTATGGGGCTTTTTTTATTTTTTAGAAAAGTGAAGTTCTTATGTTGTTAAAGCAGTGTTGAATTTGTATCTATAAAGACCCTTCTGGTATCCTTGGCTTGTGGGTATTGTACAAAAGCTACCGTGTTCACAGACAAGATTAACAAGCAATTTTCTAACACTAATCCTATTTTAGTACATAATATGCTTAGGTTTTGTGGCTATACAAAAGCCACAAAAACAGAAATTCATCACAAGCTTTACTTGGGCCCAGTTATACATTTGTGAAGTGGTTACCTTGAGGTTTAACTTGCAGAGTTAATTAAAGTCTAACTTTATTCAATAGAACAGAGGTGGACTTGGTTTAAGATCATGCCCTTAACAGTGAGAACGCTAATCTGGTCATTAGCGTTTACTTTGCCATTATACACTACCATTCAAAAGTTTGGGGTCAGTAAGATTTTTGAAAGAAGTCCCTTCTGCTCACAAAAGGCTACTTTTCATTGATAAAAAAGGGGAAAAATGAACATTGTGAATGATCACAACTTAAAATAACCGTTTTCTATGGGAATGTAATGTAAAATTCAATTTATTCCTGTGATCAGAGCTGACTTATCTGCATCAGTGTCACAAGATCCTTCAGAAATCATTCTACACTGAACATAATTATAAACGCAACACTTTTGTTGTTGCCCATTTTTCATGAGCTGAGCTCAAAGATCTAAGACTTTTTATATATGTACACAAGAGGCCGATTCCTATCAAATATTATTCACAAATCTGTCTAAATCTGTGTTAGTGAGCACTTCTCCTTTGCCGAGATAATCCATCGACCTCACAGGTGCGGCATATCAAGATGCTGATTAGACAGCATGACTATTGCACAGGTGTGCCTTAGGCTGGCCACAATAAAAGGCCACTCTAAAATGTGCAGTTTTATCACACAGCACAATGGCACAGATGTCGCGAGTTTTGAGGGAGCGTGCAGTTGACATGCTGACTGCAGGAATGTCCACCAGAGCTGTTCCCCGTGAATTGAATGTTTATTTCTCTACCATAAGCCGTCTCCACAGATGTTTCAGAGAATTTGGCAGTACATCCAACCGGCCTCACAACCGCAGACCACGTGTAACCACACCAGCTCAGGACCTACACATCCAGATCTTCACCTCCAAGATTCTCTGAGACCAGCCACCCGGACAGCTGCTGACACAATCGGTTTATATAACCAAAGAACTTCTGCACAAACCGTCTCAGGGAAGCTCGTCTGCATGCTCGTCGTCCTCATCGGGGTCTCGACCTGACTGCAGTTCGTCGTCGTAACAGACTTGAGTGGGCAAATGCTCACATTCGATGACGTCTGGCATTTTGGAGAGGTGTTCTCTTCACGGATGAATCCCGGTCTTCACTGTACAGGGCAGATGGCAGACAGCGTGTATGGCATCATGTGGGTGAGCGGTTTGCTGATGTCAGCGTTGTGGATCGAGCGGCCCATGGTGGCGGTGAGGTTATGGTATGAGCAGGCGTATGTATGTTATGGACAACAAACACAGGTGCATTTTATTGATGGCATTTTGAATGCACAGAGATACCGTGACGAGATCCTGAGGCCCATTGCTGTGCCATTCATCCACAACCGTCACCTCATGTTGCAGCATGATAAGGCATGGCCCCATGTTGCAAGGATCTGTACACAATTCCTGGAAGCTGAAAACATCCCAGTTCTTGCATGTTTGGGATTATTTTTTTATCCACACCTTTAGGTTTTGCTTCAGTATGAATCAGGCTAAAGCAACATTTACATGTGAAATTAGCTCATGGATAATCAATCACAAGTACACTTTACGTTAGTCTGATTTATGCTGAAGCAAAACTAAAGGGTGGATAAAATAAAATTCTGTTAATATTGACATTTGTCCTACACTGATAATTCCAGTCAGTTATTTCAATGCAAAGTTTAACCTTTATTCAAGCCTCACATATTTACTTATACAGGAATGCTATGGGTTCAATAAAAGTACTTTCCACAGAATCTGTGGCATCCTGTAAATCACCACAGACTTCATTCTGACTTAAATTAGAGGTCTTTTGGGCTTTTTTATTTTTTTTTTAGAAAAATGAAGTTCTTATGTTGTTAAAGCAGTGTTGAATTTGTATCTATAAAGACCCTTCTGGTATCCTTGGCTTGTGGGTATTGTACAAAAGCTACCGTGTTCACAGACACGATTAACAAGCAATTTTCTAACACTAATCCTATTTTAGTACATAATATGCTTAGGTTTTGTGGCTATACAAGCTCATCTGCATGCTCGTCCTCATCAAGGTCTCGACCGGACTGCAGTTCGTCGTCGTAACAGACTTGAGTGGGCAAATGCTCACATTCGATGACGTCTGGCATTTTGGAGAGGTGTTCTCTTCACGGATGAATCCCGGTCTTTACTGTACAGGGCAGATGGCAGACAGTATGGGTCATGTGGGTGAGCGGTTTGCTGATGTCAGCGTTGTGGATCGAGCGGGATGCTCTGGATCGGCGTATACGACAGCGTGTTCCAGGTCCTGCCAATATCCAGCAACTTCGCACAGCCATTGGAGTGGACCAACATTCCACCGGCCACAATCAACAACCTGATCAACCATGCAAAGAAGACTGCGTGCGGCAAATGGTGTTCACACCAGATACTGACTGGTTTTCGCACCCCCGGGCTTTGAGCTTTGTCGGTTTGACTTTGAACAGTGGAGTATGTGTTAACATGAGACTAGCGCGATAGAATTTGAATCTGAATTACTTTCAATCTTTCAACACAGCTGTCTTGATGATGCAATGCCGGTAAAGCCGGTGTGAATACAACTTTTACACAAGGGAAAGGGGCTGTTTAAAAAAAGAGAGAAATTCACCCACTGGAATTATGTCTATAATGCATAACTAAACATTCTTAGAAAACTTTGCTCTAACAACAAAACCGAGATTTTAGGCAGAACTTAACTGGATTTTGTATTTTTGTACACAAAGTCTTCTGAAGCCAAATGATAAGTTTTGTGGAAGAAACGGATGAAAGTTATTCGTTGGAAATCTGTCTGAGTTCTAAAATTCATTCATGTATGTGTTAAAAAAAGGCTTCTTTAGAATTGTATTGCTCAATATATTACATCACAGAAAATTAGAGGAATCGAATCTTGCAAGTCACATTATTTGACAAAAGAGGTTTGAACTCTCTGGTGGAACAATGATTATTTGTCAGTGAATAGAAGAAAGAAATTAATAAGGGCAAGGAATGAGAAACGGGTGAGTAAAGGATATTAAATTTCATTTGAATGAACGTGAGTGAACTTTTTCGTTAATTTTGGCTAAGGATGAATGACGTCACTGATAAGCATTCATTTGTACAAGAAATACTGATCAGAAAGTCGGAACTTTAATGTGATTTATAGGCCTAATGCAAACCTTATGTGTTACTGTACCTGCTGAATCCTGCTTCTTGGAGACTTTAGTATCTTTGCTCTTCTTTGATTTCTGCAAAGTTAGAAAAAATAAGAATAGTTTTTAACACAAAAACAGTGCTTTTAAAAATGAAGTGAATGTTTTGTACTCGTTCAGTCACGTCCTCTCCTCTCAGTGAATTAAATTACGGATATGGGTTTGCATTAACGGTGGTTTACAAATCTTATTTCCCATCAAGCACATCCCAAACACCACTGTAATTCTACACCAGCAAGGCATCAGTTTACTTTGGCAGTTTTAGCCTTCGTTCGACGCTCCTCCATGGCCTTCTGCAGCTTCTCCACTTCTTCTTTAGTCCCATTCAGAACCACCAGGTCGTCTTCTTTGAAAGGATCTCCACACTTTAAAAAAAACACACCAAGAAAATGAAAACTTAAATGAATGAATAATTTAATTATTTAAATAAATGACTATTTTTAGCACAAAAAAACATGTATACATATTTAAAAATAATAATAAAAACTAAATAAAATACCATGGTTTACCTCAATCATTTCTATCAACCACTGACATCACTGTGTTCTCTGATACAACTAAAGTGTTTGCATTTTAAGGTTTGACTAGTTAGTTATTAGCAAACTGTAGAAAAATTACACAAATCATGACAATTAATGGCTCGAGGCATTAGCAACCTTTACCACTGTGCTCAAACTTTGCTAAAATGTTGTACGAGACTAAATGAGGCGTATGATTCATTCAAAGTTATGCTATTTACACATGAAAATATATTCATGGCACTGTCTTGGAGAGTAGAAAAATCAATGGCATTATAAGGGATTTGCATTGCATTTTAAAACAGTAGAAATGATAGAGCAATCAAACCTGGGTTAAGATCTAAGCAATGGATAATACCGCTTCACTGGAAGAAGACGTAACCTATATGTCTTATTTGCAAAAGTCACTGGCACACAAACATTGATAACTACTGTAAAACAAACTTCTGCTGAAGGCGATAAGATGATCCTGTACTTTGGTGAAAATAGACATAACTAGTTAACCCTTTGGACATATCTACTCTCAGACTTTATTATTTTCCACACTAGTAGTACAAGTCATCAAAATATTATAAAATGGAAGTATATGAATTCAAAATGTAATAATAATATGTCACAAATCAGGCAAATTTCGATTTCAATAAGGTCAAAAACCAAAGGTCATTCACATTTATTCAAAGTCAAAACATTTCATTGTAGCTGAATGTGTTTAAAAATGCCATAGAAAAACAACTAGCCTAACTAATATAAATTGAGCTTTATTTGAAATACACAAACACTTAGTAATTAAAAAAAGAACAAATAAACATTAGCAATCGCACAAATAAATACAACTGAACAAAGATACACTTGAAATAAGATTTTCAGGTATTCAGGTACAGAAACTGTATTCAAATGTAAAATAACACTGCACTTTGTAAATAAAATACAGTTTTACACTTTGTACATTACAAATACAGTTATTCAGTCAAGATCAGCGACTGGACTTCCGGTAAAATTGTGGTAGGGCTGCACGATTAATCGCAATTATCCCGATATCGCACTTAAACCGATTTGGCTTAGTGCGATTATTTCTTTTGCGCAGCTTGTCAGTGAAGCAAGGCTCTGTGATCAGTAGTAAATGCATTTCCATATGAAAGCACTGCGAGTTTGAGTCGCTTATAACGTGCATTTGAAAAAGCAACTGGGCATTTGTACGGCTTGTTGTTCCTGTAAGGTTTTAGTTTATGTTAATCTGCATCAATGCACTTATGTTGTTTATTATGATTGGATCAGTACATTTAGTTCTGTAGACATGTTGTTTATTATGATTGGATCAGTACATTTAGTTCTGTAGACATGTGAACAGTTTATTTCCTGATTACATGTCCAAGCTTAATAAATCTGACTTAAATTTTACGACTTGGAACATATCAGGCATGAATACTGTAATGAAGAGAAATAGGATTTTCTCTCATTTATATATAGATATGCTCCGAATTTTGATGATCATAATTTCTTCAGTAAAGTCTTTGCTACTATTCCCCCCTCTTGAAGATTACGCATTAATTATAGGTGGGGATTTTAACTATTTTGAACATCTTTTGATAGATCCTCAACCAAAGTTGTACAGCCCTCTAAGGCCGCTTTAAACATTCACAATTTCTGTGAGCAATATAGGTTTCTGGACCATTGGAGATTTATTTTCCCTTCCTCTGAAAAAGTGTTTTCCTTTTTTCCACTTGTGCACCACTCCTACAGTTGTATAGATTATCTCTTAGTATATAAGAGATATGATATATCCTCTATTACAACAAGCACGTATCAAAGTATTGTCATGTCTAATCATGCACCGTCTTCTTTTCTACTCAGTTTTCCCCTGTACTCATCCTTTAAGCCATGGAGGCTGAACCCCCTGCTTTTGGCATATGGAGAATTTATTACTTATCTAAATAAATAGATCGAGTTTTACATACAAATTAACGATTTGCCTGATAGTTCAAGGTCTATATTGTGGGAAGCATTGAAAGCATACATGGCAAAATTATATCTTTCTTTTCTTATTCTAAAGAACAAAGAACCATGAAGCTCAAAGACACTTAAGATGCAATTAGCAGCACAGCAGTATGCCATAGCTACCTGACTTGTATAGAGAGAGACTGCGTCTTCAAACTGAATATAACTTTCTGCATAACTCGTATGAAGAAAAAAGGTTGTTAAAAGACAAGCTCTCAATTTGACTGGTTCCGCTTCTTGAGGCAGATTATAATGAATCCTTTGCTAGTGGATCCCTTCCTCCAACACAAGCTTCACTTTTTCTTCTTTGAAAAGATCAAATGATTCTACCCTTTGTCAGTTTTACAGGTCATTTTCACTTTCATTTTTGAATGTTGACTTTAAATTATAGTTGGAATAACGGGCTCTATACTCATTGCAAGGACTTTGGCTAATATGTTAAAGTGATCAAATGGCATTTATTCATAGTCGTAAGGCTTTTAATCATTTGCAATGTCTTTATAATGTTATATACACAAATACTGAGCCAGATGAATATGAAGTTATAATCTCTCTCCATGCTAAAAGGTGTTCAACAGAGTAGAGAGGAAATACCTCTAACACTCTTAAACAGTTTGGCTTTTCAGAAGACTTCATTTCTTAAATTAGGTTGTTAAATGCTTCCCCAGTAGCTTATGTGTGCACAAATAATATTTCCCTTCGCAGAGAGTCACCAGACAGGTTTTACAATGGTATTTCTTACAGTACAGTTTAAATATTGTACTCATTTGTTATCATAACAAGTTAACCAACATGAACTAATAAAGAGTAAAATATTTCTACAGCAATTATTTTCCCCTTTGTTATTTGCAATTTCGATTAAACCCTTGGCCGTAGCACTTTGTCAGTCTGGTAGCTTAAGGGGTATTACTCGGAATGGTATTGAGCATTAAATTTCATTAAATACAAATTATATTTTGCTATATGTCTCTAATCCCGATTCCTCAGTACTCCATATTATCTTAATTTTAGAGGAGCTTGGAATTCTCAAGATATAAATAAGCTCAATTCATAAAAGTGATTTATTTCCAGTCCGTCTCTCCGCATAGGTCGTTCCTCTATCCCGTTTAAAGTGGTACATGAGGGTTTTAAGTACCTGGGTATACAAGTCACACGATCATTTACTGATTTGTTCAAAACTAACTTTTGCCCGCTCTTAGGTCGTTGTAAATATGATTTTATGAAGTGGTCCAGCTTACCTTTGTCTTTACTGTGTTAATCTAGTTAAAATGTCAGTTTTGCCATACTTCCTGTATTATTTTCAAATATTATAACTTTTATAAGAAAGAGTTTCTTTACTGAATTAGACAACTTAATTCCTTCCTTTCTGTGGGAGAATAAAACCTCCTATATCAGAAAGGCCTTTTAACACATATAGCAAAATATCTGGGGGAGTTCCTAATTTATTATTTTATTATTGGGCAAGATTGTATACTAGACCCACAAAGTACTCCACTGTGGGTGCAAGGAGAACAAACATGTAGTACATTTGGTTATTAGTTTGCACTTCACTCCTTTTGATAGCAAACATATATTAGATCTCAAAATCCAGTAGTTGCACACACTATAAAACATTTGTCTCAGTTTAGGAAGCATTTTGACTTGCAGGCAGCCTCTATTTTGGGCCCTATTGTTTATTTTCTCCATCCTATGTGGATTTTGCTTTCCGTGTTTGGGAAGAGAATGGGATCAGGCTTTTGAAAGGTTTATTATTTTTAATAAAACTTTTGAAGATCTTGAATGTTGTTTTGCTTTGCCAAGATCCTGTTTTTTTTCAGATTTTTGCAAATCAGAAGCTTTATAAAGAAAGGATTTAACTCCATTCCAGGGCTATTCCCTTCCTCGCCCACTGAAACGTTGCTTGATTTAAATCCAAACAGCAAGGGGCTCATTTCATGTACATACTCTATTATATCCTCTATAGATCCACCAAACTTAGATGGTTATCGAAGGGCCTGGCAGAGTGATTTGGGCATAGACTTTACAGAGAGAGAATGGGAGAATGCTCTGGGCCAGGTACAATCTTCATCTCCCTGTGCAAGACACAGTCTAATCTAATTCAAGATACTCCAAAGACAAACTCAAAACTAGCTAAGATTTATCCCAACGTTAGTTCTGCATGTAATAGGCGTCCACATTCACCTGCCACAACAGCTCACATGTTTTGTCCTATAATAATATCTATGTAATTCCTATTAATCCTGACTTCTTAACCCTTGTGCATCAATTAAAAAAAAAGTTACACATAGCTACATAGAGGACAAAAATGTCCACGTCAAAAATCTGTTATGAAAATTTGAATCATGGGAGCACAGACTTAAGTTTGGTATCATTTTATAGAAGACCCTTGGCAGATTCTTGCTGAAGTAAAAAATTAAGTAAATCCCCAAAAAAGTAATATAGGTTTAAGTTTATGAAAATTATTTATGAACATCATTTTATATAAAATATATATTTTATGAAACAATTTGTAATCTAAAACGGCTAGAAAATCAAAGCCATAAATCTTAATAAGTTGTGTTCCAAATTTGAGGTTATTATCTCAAAAAATGAGCTTTCGGTAAGATTTTGTTTGGGCGCAGTAACAGATTTTCCCCATTGGGTGCCAGCAAAACTCCACTGCTGCACACAGAAATTGGATTTGTTATTTCCAGTTAAGCTTTTCTCTCTCAATATTACAAATACACACACATTTTTTTTATAACACACATACTAACCACATTCTGACATCCATACCAACACACCCACACAAATATTGTTGCACAATTTATCCAATTGGCTCTATAATATGCCAAAGCAGAAAACAGGAATAAAAGCGAGTATTTGCTTTATAGGCCAAACCTGGAAAAATGGACCACCTGATAAAAAAATAGTAAAAATTTAAATTTTGAAGCCTTGCCAACAGAATGAAAGCCTCTTAACAAAGATTGTATCATTTTATAGTTAAATGGCCCTGTGATAAAAAAAAAATTTGCAGTTTCAATGGGGCCATTTTTGTCCAAAAGGCGCTGAGAGGGAAATTTTTTTGTACCTAGTGTAAAATAGATTTTTCAAAGGAAATGGGGGTGAAATAGTAAAATTACAATAAAAATACACACCTGTGGCAAATTTTATGCAGTTAGCATTAAGACAGACAAAGTTATCAAAAAAACAAAACTGAAAAAGCCAAAAATGTCCACAAGGATGCACAAGGGTTAATAGCAGTTTTTGGCACTAGGCCTGAGGGCATAGAACTTAGGAAAGACTAAGTCATTGCCTTTACTTCTATTTCGGCAAGGCATTTAATTTTATTACAGTGGAAGAGAGCTGATCCTCCGACACACAGTAAGAGAACTCAGTTCAATATCCCACCATATTCAGTATGAGAAGTGGCTTTCTGTGCGAACTTTTTGGATGTGCTTGCAGCACAGAAAACAGCACGCGAGTCTTCTTGCGCTTGAATGGTTTTAAAATGCACAGAAACTAATCGATAAGAGAAATCCAATTCCTAAATTTAACTAAGATTCCAGAATTGGAATTGAAATTATATTCCTAACTCTAGTCACAAAACGGGTCAAAGCAGATATGAAAATGTCGTACAAAGCAGGTATACCTGCTATGCCTGGAAAACTGAACATTTTTTGCACCAATGACTAAGTTAACTGAAAGCTAAATACACACACACACACACACACGAATGATGTGAGGAATTCTGCAGCAGCCATTGTCTTGCACACTAGCAGTTCTGGCAAACACAAAAGCGCTGATCAGCAAACACAGTTGGTGATCGGCTCTTGGGCTCACAACAGGTCACATCCTTTCTCTCTCGGTGCTCAGGTGGGAAAAACAAGGAGGTAATGCTTCTGGAATCATATTTATCTGGAAACCAAGTGCCTGGCAAAGGGTACAGGAGGCGGAGAGAGCAAACGGAGAAGCATGAAGGTAAAAATGGAGAGAGAAACAAACCTGCAACACATATGCTGAACAAATGATACTAAATCTGGGAGATGCTTTAAAACTAAACTGGCTAATGCTTTAAATGGTGTCCATTTCAGTTTCATGTTGAGTTTACTTTCTTCCTGATCATATTGTATTATTATTTAAATAACCTTTATTTTACCAGGAAAGAAAGCACAGTGAGATTAAAAATCTCTTTTCCAAGAGCGTCCTGGGTATTCAATTTAGTCAATGCACATTATTCCAAATTGGTTTGTGATAATTTAAATTTTGGTATTTTATTTACACAGAGCTAATTTATATGGGCAGCTGAAGTAATTGTATGGTATATTTTTACAGGGCTTTTTTTAAGCTTGATAGTCCATGTTCACATTCAAATATCAAAGAATATTGACATAGTTTTCATTTTATGCATGAAAGCAACTATTCCTTTAAGAATCAAACCAATTAGCAACTAATTCCCCAAAGCCATTCACTAGGCAACTTGGCAAGCCTGAAACCATATAAAGTTGGATGTGGATAGACCAGTTCTGCTCAACACAACAGGTTACAGAACAGGTTAGACATTGTCAATATTAAACTGCCGTTATGTTACAATCATTCTTCTGAGACAAGAAATGTGGGAGTGATAAAGAGCAAAAGATGTGTAAATTACTGCTTAAGCTGGACCAACCATTGTTCACCTCCTTACGCTCCTCCTCTCACGGGGAGTGTTACCGAGCAGCCACAACACACAGTCGCGGGAGGACAGTGTCGACATCATAACAACAACGGCTCACACCCAAAGCGATTTCCTCTCTTAGAAAGGCAGATGCAGCGACAGTAACTGGAGCAAGTTAGATAGAGGTCATGCAGAAGTCGGCGTCCCCGAGTACTTCTGTGAATACTTAATCACATTTACCATTAACAGGAGTGGATACGGCTTGAGCTAAAAGGTAAGGTCACTGAGTCATGGATTTATTGGGCTGTGTCTAAAAACACATGCTTATGTTTCAGAAAACCAAAACGTGTAGAAGACAGACTGTGAAGAGTTTTTGTTTTCCTTGCAAATACAAATAAATCTAATAAAAAATAAGAAAAAAATCAGGCATTTAATTTAATATATAAAAATACATAAAAATGTTAATCTGCATTTAAAGGCTGGTTATATACTATAAGTAAAACGACAAACCGAAAACCTGTTGAAGCATAATGTCTTTTAATCAGCACATTGTTACCGCATGAAAATGATACAATTCTGCTGATCTTTGATTGTACATTTACCTTTGTAAATTTATCAGGTGCTTTACAAGTCTGTTTGATATCTAACAACTACTCAGACAGCTAGAAAATCACATAGATCATGTTTCAATACAAAACACAGAGATTGCATTGAATAGACAAACACCTGTGCTGTGCTAGAAGTATGGTTTTTATTGGTAAAGTAGCGTTGTCAAAAACATAAATATTTTGATATGTATATCTGAAACGGTTTCAATACTCCTTTTCTGTAGTATCGATACACTGATACCAGCTGTGCATTCTCGCTCTCTCTTCTCTCCGATGTCAAATTGACACACACCAGCCTATAATTACTCATTGGTCTCATTCACTACGGTTGAATAGTGCTTGTATTGCGCATAATTTTAGTCATTCACGCAAGTTTCGCGCGCGCACCACTGATCTATATAAGTGGCACTCCTATAAAGCCGCCCCTTAAACAGATTGTGAGGACAAAATTTACTTATTTTTCATGGCGTATTGTGCTTAAATGGTCAAATACATATCACAAATGCCTGTCTTGCTGAGCATTCAGGTAAATACAGTCAGCTTTGGAACGTAAATAGTTGAAAAATAAATCGCATGTTGTGTAATTACCTACTAAACCATTTGATTCCTTTTATTTATGTAGTATTTCTTCCCTGAATATACAGTCAGACCAACCTGAAAAAAATTTAAGCCATGTTTACTTATTTTGTCTCTTTATTCTATAGTATTTATTTGTGCTATCAATTGCAATTTGTTTATTTGTTCTAATTTTATTACTAACTGCTTACTTGTCTTTTTTGGAAAATGTAAGTCAACGATTCAAATAAAGCTTTACTTTGTGGCGTTGAAGCTTAAAATGACTTATTTTTGAAACTATAAACATTTGCTTTAGATGTTTCAATTTACTGAGCAACTATTACAGAAAAAGGGAATTTGCAAATGCGTGTTTCATAGTGGTGTTCTCAATTTAAAAGTGTCAAAAATGAGGGTACTTATGCTTTCTACAAGACTAAATTTGCAAAACCCACAGTTTCCTTCCTTCAATACTAATGTATAAGCAGAGTTGCAACTCTACATAATGAGCAGCAGAAAGCAATAAGAAGAAAAGAAAAAAAAAGTTTGGTTCCGGTTGGTTGTCAGTTGTGGTCATAGCTCGGTAGGGATTTTTTTTTTTCTCCAGTGGCAGCAAGGGATAGGAAGGAAATTATTTTATTTTTTATTTTTATTTACAGTAGCGATTGATAAGCTACTCTATTTTTCATAACATAGCCTACCTGTACATGTACTCTACCACCTTATGTGTCCCAGCATGTTACACACACACACACGCTGATTTTAAATGTGTGCTTTGGGGCAAACGGGGTTCCCTTATTGTAAAGTGTTACCGATTAGTTATACACCGATTCAAACGTCTTGTGAGTTCAGTGTTGGAAATATCAGTTGTTTTAACCATTCATTAAAACGAACCGGTTCAAATGAGCCATTAGTTTGTGAATTAGACGTGTCATTATCGGACGTGTGCGCGTTGTGTGATTATCCCGGCGGTTAGGTATGGGATCAATTTCCCGCCAAATGTATTGCGGCCACGGATCAAATATAATAAGCGTGAATCAAAAAATAACAAGCATGAAAAAAAACTTTAAACACATTGAAAAAATATTTTTTACAAAACTTAAACTTGTGTTCATGCTTTCTTTAAAATTATGTTTTCCTTGGTTTTATTACTCTGTACTTTGCGCTCTCTTTAATTTTCTGCTAATAATTAATTTTTTTGTATGCTTGTGCTGTTTTTCTCTTCGCTCTTCTTTCCATGTTCTGCGCTTGCTCTTCCAAATGTTGCATTTCGGGTTTCAAGTAAATTAGGACGGGCTTAAGCGTCACCATTGGTCCGCTAGTTCTAGATTGACAGCTCCTCCTCTAGCCAATCAAACGAAGGGGGGAGTTAACGTTACTCCAATGCGACTCGCGCTACTGATGCTCACTCGTAGCTACAGGTGAAGATAACCATCACTCAGCTGGCAAAAATCTTTCCGTGGCAGGACACCGTTAAAGTGTATCATGTGTGCCTGAAACTCGACCTGTTACGTCTACCTGGCGATCCGTTATAGTTAAATTCGTCACCCTAACGACGACGACCTGTCACAGTTGTGCCTGTCTGATGATCCATCATATTCACCTTTAATGCCATGGCCTTACTTCTGGACCTTGCACTGTGAGCGTCGATCTCCTGCGAGCCACACAACAGTGTTTCATTAAAGAATTCCTGATTTGAACGTGAAGTTTGAATGAATGACTCCCTCATAAAGACAGTAACTTGCCACCACCTACTGGCCGCTTTACTTTCATATTTAATCTATGACATGGAAGGGCAATGTCGGTCCTCCTGGGTACAGAGTATAGCTCCTCCAACCCTAATCAAACACACCGAAACCAGCTAATCATCATCTTTAGGATTATTAATACTGCTATGTTTTTATCGGAGTTGACTCTAAACTCTGCAGGACAGCGGCACTCCAGACACGATGTTACCTATCCCTGATCTTTTCAATAATTTTCATGTTGCTGTATTAAAAATTTAAGCTATATTTAAAATATTAATCCTAAAGTAATATGCAATTATGTAGCTATGTAAATGAACACAATAACTATAATAAATCACTGCATATCAAATCCACCTGGTTTCTGTATTCTCCTCTGTACACTATCATTTTCATTAATCTTTTGTCAAATGGTACATCTAGTCTAGAATTAATTTACCAGGCTACCTAGGCTATATGATCGCTTGACAACAACAATTAAGAAAATATTTGAGGATAGCGTATTTAACTGTAACGGATCACCAGGTATATATATATTATTTAGATCCATTAGAGACAAGGCATACAGTGCAAAAATTATATATATATAAAGGTAGGCTTTGTGTAGCGTTGAACGGCCAAAGTCCTAAATTCTTCAGACGGGTAAAATGGCCGTTTTTAACTAAATTTTTGCAAAGAAATGTAGTGTTTCAAAACTGCATGATGTTTTAGAGCTGCCTTAGCATATTAACTTCATGAGCCAAGTATTTGTTTAACACCAATTACCAGTGTGCGCATTAAAATGTAGGCTACCTCAAAAAAGAGGAATTTAATTATTTGTATGTCAAGAGTTCAGATAGCTTTACTGCTTAAAAGTCCTTGTAAAGTTTAAAATAAACTTGTCTTCCCCTGTACGAGTGAGCATCAGTAGCGCGAGTCGCATTGGAGTAACGTTAACTCCCCTCTTCGATTGATTGGCTAGAGATGGAGCTGTCAATCTAGAACTAGCGGACCAATGGTGACGCTTAAGCCCGTCCTAATTTACATGAAACTCAAACTGCAACATTTGGAAGAGCAAGCGCAGAACATGGAAAGAAGAGCGAATAGAAAAACAGCACAAGCGTACAATTTTTTTTATTATGAGCAGAAAATGAAAGAGCGCAAATCACAGAGTAATAAAACCAAGGAAAACATAATTTTAAAGAAAGCATGAACACAAGTTAAAGTTTTGTGAAAAATATTTTTTTATGTGTTTAAAGTTTTTATTCATGCTTGTTATTTTTTGATTCACGCTTATTATATTTTGATCCGTGGCCGCAATACATTTGGCGGGAATTTGATCCCATAGTAAGGACATCCCACAAGATTTGTGTCATCACAGAAAACATTTCATCACTGGATAGTTTTTTCGTTTATTTAAAGTGTGGTTTATATGTCAGCTGAATGTGTGGAACGCTTTTCAGAGAAGATAAGGCAACGTATTTTAGCAAAATTCCCACCCAGTGGTAATTCAGGAAAAAAGAAATTTCCGAATGCTCCACATGAAACTTTAGTCTTCCGACCTTGCCATCGTGTCGATTTATTTTCATTAATATGTGCGAGGGAGAGATTGCAAGACAGTGCTTAGTTTTGAGATGGTGAAGCCTATACTTTCGCCTGGCTCCGCATAGAGAGCCAGGCGCGACCGGGGCTCTCTCTTTATCTCTGCTCGTTCAGTTCATACGCTCTGTCACAAGCGCAGCAGTGCATCTACATGACAACAACGATGTGTGAACGCCCGTGGCTGCCTTGTTTGTTAGCATTGCTGGAGGACAACAGGCTATACAAATACGGTGCTGTACAAAAACATAAATTATAGTTCGCCTCAAAGTTTTTTATTTGTGTATTTATTTAATTTGTATTATTTCTTCCCCAAGCTCATAAAATAAATTTGAGTCGCACATAAATTGACAGGGTCGGTCGGAAACCGGAAACAAATTTTTTTTTTTTGTTTATGCCTAATAAGCATTCTGTGCTTATTAGGCATTAACTATATTAGTTAATCCTTCAATAACAAAATGTATTGATAAAATAGTTTAAAATGATTTAAGTGTAATCAAAAAGGTCTGTCACGTCATCCCTCCTCCCTTCATCTCCAATATTTGATTTGTTATTTTGTTCATCGCAGAACACCCTTACTATATTGTGACGTACACTATCGGTCAAAAGATATCAGTATATTAGAATAATTTCTGAAGGATCATGTGACACTGAAGACTGGAGTAATGATGCTGAAAATTCAACTTTGCAGCACAGGAATAAATTACATTTTTAAATTTTACAATTTAAAAAAAAAAATAGAAAACAGTTGATTTAAATTAGAATAATATTTCACATATATTAGTGTATTTTTAATAAAATAAATGCAGCTAAAAAATCGTAATTATTCCAAACTTCTGTAGCGAAACTCAGCCATCTTAAGTGAAACTTAGTCACACCTTCTAAATAAATGTTGTCATTTTCACTACGCCATTTTTTCAGTCCTCTACTAGAATCCTCCTTTAAACTAGAACTCATTTTGACAGTGATAGCCATGTCTTAAACTTCTAAACACTACATCATGCTGATAGAACAGTTTGTGCTTTTCATTCTTCATTGTGCCAATGGACCATGTCAGCGTGCTATATAAGCCCCTGTGGGTTCATTAAGCAACTTACATTACCAAGACAAAACTGATATCCACCAGACCTCGTGGTGAACGCAGCTCTCTGGGGTGCTATTAAAAGGAACCCCGAGGATTTCTGTGCTTAGAAAAGAGTGACACAACAGAGTTATATCCAGGGGACAAGACGTTTGTCCTCTTATTGAGATATGAAGGCTACGATAGGGTATTTTATCACTATGAGTCATTATGAGAGATATAAATGCTCCTGAGTAATGGTGACACCCTGTTCAAAAATACTGCAGATGTTTCTTCATGTATTTACTTAATAAGATGATTACTTCTGTCCATGAATTGACAAAAAAGCTTAGAGGGGAGCAAAAACACGTATCTACTTTAAAGCTGCTAGGGAGTTTAATGTTCATTATCCACCTTTATGTCATTGTCTGAAGGCATAATCAGATGATTTTATTTGTTTTTTGCATGTTTAGATGTTTATTAGCTTAAATATTTTTTTTTTAGAAATGACTTAAAAGTTGATTATAATTTCACTTTTCTAACTTTATACCTGGCTCACACTACAGGATTTTTAGGCCGATTTATTCACGATTTTCCCCTCCCGAGAATCGGAGAAAAAATCTTGTTGAGGACCTTGATCGGTTCTGATGTTCGGCGCAGATTATCTGGTAATGTGAGGCGTTCACGGATCGAATCTTACACCTCCCGATCTACTCTCACACAAATCTGGCCCGTCCCGATCATATCAAACATGTTTGATATTTAAGATTTTAAATCGTGATAAGCAAGGCTGTGATTACATCAGTACTGTCACAATAGCCAATAAGAAACAAATAGGGCAGTCGTGGAGAAGGAATTTCCCTTGAAGTAATTTTGAGTGACTCAAAAGCGTGATATGCGGTATTATCTTCATTTATTTATTTAAGCTATGTATTGCTAAATAAAGAAGTGTTACTCTGTGGTCAGCAGGCACGCAGACGAGAACATGTTCAGTAATAAAACCGAAACTAAAAAGCATGTGAAGGAAACAGACGACACCATGCCAAAATAAGGGTCCACATAATATAATAACAGAACATACACCTGACAATAAGCTTGTTAGACCATTGTTATATAACAATTAGTTCCGATCCTCGAATCTCACTTTACGAGAGGCTTTCTGCTGATATTTCACCAGTATCAGCATTGCTCGTCTCTGCGTGTTATAGACAGGCCGTTAAGCAGTGTTACAAAGAGTGAGAGTTGTTGTAGTACAGCACATTTGGGAGTCTGCTCAAGCGGTCGCATCTGTCTTTTCAGATCTTTTGCAATACAGTACGTAACACAGATGCCATAGCATGTCACTCTCCCCTTTTCCACCAAAAAAGAACTGGTGCTGGTTCAAAGTTGGTTCAACTTGCGAACCTTCTCAGAACCGGTTTGTTTTTCCACTGACTAGAGAGCCCAGCGAACGACGTCGTTACATCACTGTGTACGTCGCCATACGTCTTAGCTAGAAACGCTTACGCCAACTTCAAGCATAACAATTACAATGGCTGACTACATCGTCTTTCTGCAAATGTTTCTCCCGGCTTTGCGATCCTATATTGGGGTCAGAAGAAGGTGTTTAGAACACATTTGTGTTAAAACTCCGCCCCCAGCCCCCGACGTAAGCATGACGTGGTAAAAGAACAGTTCTAGTCCAGCAAAGAGTTGGTGCCGCTTTGGAACCAATTTTCCTGGCCGAGAACCGGTCCTTTGGCTGTTGAAACACAAAGAACTGGTTCGCGAGTAGGCACCGGCTCCGAACCGGCTCTCAGAATGCTTTGGTGGAAAAGGGGTATCTATAGGCATCTTACAACAGTTCCCACACTAGCAATTTATAGATGATCAAGAAAGAATATGCTAATCAATGACTTGAAGATAGTTAACTCCACATCAGCAACATAAATTCACCAACTAACCATTCAGTAACATCCTGTTGCATTATACATGTTGTCAATTCTTCTTGAGTCTCTCCATCATTGTCCGACTTCGGTTTGAACTTAAAAGACAGAACGGTTTCTGACATTTTAGTGCGTGTCTGCAAGCTGCTAACACACGAGCTGTTGTAGCTCCGCCCTCTGTGCTGGGAGCAGAAGCTCATTTGCATTTAAAGGGACACACACAAAAGGCCGCGTTTTTGCTCACCCTCAAAAAGGGACAATTTTAACATGCTATAAAAAATGATCTGTGGGGTATTTGAGCTAAAACTTCACATACACTGTGGGGACATTAGACTTATTTTACATCTTGTAAAAAGGGGCATTATACCACCCCTTTAAATGAAAAAAAAAAAAACCTTGGTAACACTAAAATCGTATAAGTTATATTAATGCATTTAACAAAATATCAATACTTTTACAGCATTTATTAATATTAATGTAAGTTACATATATTAGTATGCACACAATGGTAACATCTGAAACTTTATAAAGAAATATAATGCATTTTGAATGAATAACGTAATAAATTAACGTAAATTGACATTTACGATTAACCAATATTAAATTAACCAATATTATGTAAAAATATAAACAAAAATATGTATTACTACATATGCAATGCATTAACTAACGTTAACACTTTGTAAAGTGCTACCAATAATGTCAAACTTTTATTTGTTTAAAACAATGTTTTGGTAAAAAATTGTATTATTTGAGCTATACAGTTTAAAAATTTGAGGTCAGAATGATTTATTTTTCTTTTAAGAAAATGTATGCATTTATTCAGCGATTAAACTGATCAAAAGGGACAGTTTAGACATTCCATGTTTCTTTTTTCATGTTTCTTGAGAATCTTGTGACTTATAACTGGAGTAATGATGCTGAAAAATTAAGCTTTTCATCACAGGAATAAATTACATTATAAAATAGAAATGGAAAATACAAAATATTTAAAATTGTAAATAATATTTCACAATATGACAGTATCACAATATTTTTTTCTGCATTTGTCATTTTATTTTAAAATATGACACTTTAAAAATAATCTTACACAAACTTTTGAACAGTAGTGTATTTAGTTGTCTAAATTGTTCCTTAAGAGTTAGAACTACTATTCTTATATAGCAATTCATATTTCAATACAACTACATATATTTATACTTCCCCTAGTTGAGATAATTGCTTTTCTGATTATTTTGCTCTTCTGTTCTGTTTTAGGAGATCTATAGCTGCTTTTCAGATGTTGGACTATTATGGTCCAGCTTGAGAACACCAAGTGCAGTTTTCTCTTCTGCCTTGGAATCTGTATCCTAATATGTTCTGCCATCTACCTGAAAGCCAATATATCCAATGTACCTCTTCCTACAAATGACAGCCAATCTCTGCCAGTCTCCAAGACCTGTGACATTCTTCCACCTGCAACTTCTGGGTTTAAATGGCAGCGAAAAGACTGTAAGAAAATTAGCTATGAGCCTAAACCAGACACAAACTGCACTCTTTTGCAGTCAGAGCTACACTTTATAATGGCACCGCTGAGCAAAGAAGAGGAAGACTTTCCTTTGGCTTTCATCATCACCATACACAAAGAGCTGGAAACGTTTGTGCGGCTACTGAGAGGCATCTACGCGCCGCAGAATGTCTATTGCATTCACGTCGACGATAAAGCACTAGAAGAATACAAGACAAGCGTCAGAAACCTATCTGAGTGCTTCTCAAATGTCTTCCTGGCGTCCGTCAGCGAAAAGGTGACCTATGCCGGCTTTTCCCGTCTGCAGGCTGACATCAACTGCATGAAAGACCTGGTGAAGTCTCCCATAAAATGGAAAAGAGTTATAAATTTGTGTGGCCAGGACTTCCCCACCCAGAGCAACCTGGAGTTGGTCCGGTACATGCAAGGATCTGAATGGAAAGACAGGAACATGACACCGGGAATCAAGCAACCACCCACTATGAAGCACAGGACAGAGTTTCCATATGTTGAGGGAAAGGGCATCCATGTGGCACAAAGGGCCAAAGGTCCGAAGAAGGGACCACCTCCACATAATCTGACACTTTACTTTGGGACCGCTTATTACTCTTTGACGAGACCGTTTGTAGAGTTTGTCCTCAGCGACCCCGTGGCCAAAGACTTGCTGGAGTGGTCTAGAGACACCTTCAGCCCAGATGAGCATTACTGGGTGACGCTAAACCATATGAAGGGTAAGCCAAAATGCAATAATCAAGTCAAGTCAATTGTTTCAAAGCAGCCTCACAGCTATAAACAGGAAAATAACATCCAATGATGCAAATTTCATCAAATATGAGACAAATTCTGCCATAAAGTAGCTCTAAAAAAGACAATAGTGTAATCATACAGCTCAATTTAGTTCAAGTGTTGCTCTCATGTGATAGTGTCAGTGTAGACAATAATCATAACAATGGGTGGTTTTTAGAAGCGCTGTTGACTCCATGTTAGTTCCAGCAAGTGATTTTAAAAATCAAGCAATATACGAGAAGTAATACTGATGACAGAAAACTGTTCAAAAGCATATAATCTCCAAATCATAAAACTAATTTTCAATGTTTTTTTTTTTTTAGAAGCACCTGGCAGCCACGTAGACGGTGGATGGGAAGGTAACATTCGTGCAATCAAATGGAGGGACCAAGAAGGAAGTGCACACGAGGGATGTAAAGGTGCAAACACTTGTTGACTAAAACATTGGATTTATATCAAGTGATGGGAATCTTTAGGCACCTCACGATCCGATCCGATTCCAGATTTACTATCAGCTTGCGCAAGCACAAACCCTCCTTTGGCGTTAATAAACTACAAGTCAGGATTTAATAGAGAAACGCAGTGAGAAAGTTGATGAAAAGGTGTGGACAGGTATTTTTGCAGCTGAACTTGTTGCACATGCATTTGTAGTAGTTTCCCGTTCATACGGCAAAATAATGGGCGGAGAGCATTTAAATAAATCCTGCAACGTGATTTGCAGTAGTAAATTTGCAGTATTATTTAACGCCACAAAAAGCACGTCTTAAAACATTTTGCGCTAGACATGCTGCTATAGGTGCTATAGGAGGAGAAACCACAAGAGAACAAGAGCGTGTGAGAGACGGGAGACTTTTCTCCACTCGTGTTCATTTACATGGAATGCCAGAGGAAGACGTTATCCGAAAATATCGTTTGCTAATCCACGTTATTTTTAATCTGCCGTGCATGTTGTTAGTAGATTACCTGCAACTATTATCATCAGCTCTTTTTTTTTTTAAGTTAATTTGCGCTGCTCTTGGTAGACTGCGTTGGTTGTAATGGAAATTAGCGGCTGCGTCTGTGATCTTTAATTTGTGCATCATTAGAAGATTCACCGCAGAACTTTCCACTGCTATCCGTTTATGAGATTGCGATCTCTTGCTAATTTGCTCCGTTTAGTAAATCTGGCCACAAATGTTTTGTCCTGTCCTTAAGACATAAGTAAAAACTTTATATACATTAATTTTGCATCATAAAAGCATTTGGTGATGCAAGTGCATTTAACCGCTTAAATGCAGGCTTAAGTTTTTGTAGGTGATGCATTAGAGAATCATTTGCTCCCAGCCATATTTATCTTAATATTTAATCGAGTCCTTTGAACAGGTATCATAACAATACAACTTCCGGTTACCCTTAATTTTAAGGTGTCATTGTTAGAGTGTAATTATATATTTAAGTACTCGGTAATATTAAGCAACTACATAGGATTAGGATTTGGTTGAAGGTTAGTTGCATGTAATTATGCATAATTTAATTTTATTACTACGGTAAATACATGTAACATGTAACAAGGACACTTAAAATAAAGTGTTACCCAACTTCCCAACAACAGACTTTATTTTCCTGAGGTAGACATAGGGTTGCAATTTCATGTGAATGGATATCAAAAAAGCTGTTTGTTTCTACAGGACAATACATCAGAGATATCTGCATTTTCGGGATTGGCGATTTACCATGGATTATCAAAAGAGAGTGTATGTTTGCTAATAAATTTGAGATCGCAAGCTTCCCAGAGGCTGTGGATTGTCTGGAACTGTGGCACAGGCATAAAGTTCTCCAGCAAGCTTCTGTTCCCATTCAGCCATCATGGCGTCTTACCACAGAGATGGAAGTCAGCAACAGCAATCTCACTTTAACACCCGAGGACTGTGTCTGACCAAGCATCACAGAAATGACAGAGAAAAGTCACAAAGAAAGAGAATTTCACACCATTTGGAGACTGTTCAACTTCTGGATGCTCACAGCATTGTACAACATCAAAAGACAGTACACTTCAGTTTCCCTTGAAGTCAAATTACCATCACCACATTTCCGTGGTAGAAATGAAGGAAGGATTAACAGAAACATTTTCTGCTTAAGAGTGTAAATGTGTCATGACAATATTCACGTCACATGTCAGTGCAGCTCATGATGTTTAAATGTTGTAAACACTGATTGTTATGTAAGTGTTGAGTAATGTAACTGGGGTACAGTTAGTAATAGTTCTATTTATTTTATTTATTTACATGCTATGTAATGCACTGTTTCTCAATTGGATAAACTGTAGAGGAATAAAGGCATAAAATTCCTTTGAAATTGACAAATCTCTACAAAAGAAGTGGATTTTGTGAAATTGTGATTTCAACATTGTTAACGCTGTTATTCAACTGATGAAAACCCAGCTGACCATTTCCACTGTGGTCTTAATAAATGTGCCTCTTTAGAGTAACTTGGAGCCAATGCGAATTACTTAAACTAGGCGACGCTGACAGAGGAACATAATAAAAATAAATCTGTATTGTTTGTTTTTCTCTAATACACGATGGCCACAATTATTGGCACATTATTTCCCCATCATATCTACACTTTTGTAGCACATCAGGGTCACTAGGAACATGAAATTATCCAGCCATGACATACTGTTTCACATACAAGGAAACACAAAGGCCGAATTCTCTTAATCCTCCATCACAATAAGTAAAAACCAAATAAAATAGCTCTGATGTGCAGCAAAAGATTGTTGAGCTTTACAAAATAGACAGTGGCTGTCAGAAAATAGCTAAAGCATTGAAAATTCATCAGGGAAATAATTAAGAAGTTCTAATCAACAGGAAATGTTACAAATCTGCCTGGAAAAGAAGTGTGTCTGTATTGTCTTAATGCTCGGCAAAGAGTTTAAAGAAGTACAGCATTCCCAAGGTTAAATATAATGCTGGATCTACATGGTAGAAATTGGTGAAATTGTGGGCCAATTTTTCTGCCAGAGGTCCTGGACATCTTGTTCAGATACATGGCATCATGGATTCTATCAAAGACCAAAGATAAAAAAAAAAATCTAAATTTTAAACTCTGCTAGATATCTAATAATGGGCCATGGTTGGATCTTCCATCAGGACGATGATCCAAAACAAACCTCACAATTAATAAAAAAATATTGGTCACTTGGTCAACCTAAACTAAAAAATAATAAGGTTCTGCCATGGCTATCCCAATCCCCTGACCTGAACCCTAGAAAACTGAAGAGGAATCAACAAGGAATTGGGAATTTGAAGGATCTGGAGAGATTATATATGGAGGAATGGTCTCTCATCTGTTATCTTAGCAAAAGGAGGTTGCAAAAAGTATTGAATAAAAGGGTGCCATTAATTGTGGCCAACGTGTATTAGAGAAAACCATGTTTCATAATGAGATTTTACCCCCATTTTCAATTGTTTTATACTTCAATGAAAGGTTAGATTTTGTGAATTTTTAAATAAAAGATCAAAATTAACAATGTGAATCTATTTTCACAGGCTTCTTTGTTCATATTTACCAAAAGCAGCCCTAGCTGATGCTTTACTAAATATTCATACTTTACAATAAGATATCATTTTCACCAGGTGGGCATACAGCAAGTGATTTCTGCTGATATCTGGGCAGATTTCCCTGATGTTAAACAGAATGAAAATTTTGTCTACTCAAAAGCTAGATGCGTGTAACACAATACATAACCACAGGTTATGATTAACAGCACCTAGTATAGTTAAACATTTGCTTGGAAATGGATAACCATTATGGGTTTATATTCTATATTCAAATGTTGCTGAATGTTTGTCCAAGCACAGCACAACAGGCACGCTCCAGTCCGCAGGCTTGGAGAAGAAATGGACTTCAGGATGCAGTTCCCCTATTTCCGCCTTAATGCTTGGATTAATTGAGACAAATGCCACAGACAAACGTCAGAAAGCTGAGCCTGAAAACAATTAGACCGAGGCAGGGGACTGTGAGGTTAATGATTCACTGCTGAGAGCGAAAGACAAGTCGCACTCATTAGCCACGGTCCAACTCCGTCCAATCCCAACCGCAAACACACAATAGAAAGTGCACACATTACGAGATGACAAATCACCTGCACACAGAAGCACATAACCAGATCTGCTGACAGCTTAACTACAGAGTTTATCTTCACCTATGATAATAAGTCCTTATCCATTTCCACAGCTGGCACTGGATGAGTGGATGAAAGTGTGGACGCAGTTATAAAACTAACATATTTACGCCATAAATATTTTAATATTAAAAGATTAAGATTAAACGCATATCAAAATTAATTGCAATCATTATTTATACTTTAAAAAAGAGCAATAAGAATAATTCATAATACTGGATATTTGGAACACACCAACTCATTATTTTTACAGTCTAAACCACTACTTGATCTAATTGAATTTCAAACAGCAGTAATTATGTTCAAGGCTAGAAACAATTTATTGCCCGGCAATATACAAAAAAGGTTTCATGAAAGAGATGGGGGCTAACGACACACACATTTTAAGACTCCCCGTTTTCTAACTACTAGGAAAAGTTTCTGTTTATCTGTCAGTGGCGTTAAATTGTGGAATAAATTAAATAATGAGTTAACGTTATGTACAAACACATTTCATTTTAAAAAGATGTGCAAAAAATGATATTCCAGAGGTACTAGTGCGGTCACTTTTGAGAAAAATCAAATTCGAATGGATATCAAATATCAGGCAATGTATTTGAATATATTTGAATATCTACGAGAGCGCCCCACTAATTTAAATTAGTGTTGCGGGTCGTAATTGTCCGCTCAGGCTGGCTGTTCTGTGGGTTATCTTTATGGGTTAACTTTACTTTTATGAGTGTCTGCAGAGCTGTCAGAAGAGGTGGAGGTTTAGCTGCTCTTTATAAAGATGTCTATCAATGTAAGCAAATATCATTTGGGAATTACCCGTCTTTCGAATATCTGGGTATTGTGTTAAAAGGTGCTCCACGCATTTTACTTATCATTGTTTACAGGCCTCGAAAATACTCTCCAACTTTTGCTGAGAACTTAACAGAACTGTTATCAACAATTTCCTCAGAGTTTGACTGCTTTGCCATTGCTGGAGATTTTAACATTCACATAGATAATGCAGAAAACAATATGGCAAAAGAAATCAAAACTGTTTTAAAAACTTTTGATCTGACTCAGCATGTACATGGACCCACACATAATCGTGGACACACTCTAGATTTACTTATCAGTAAGGGTCTAAACATTTCATCAATTGTTATTAAGGATGTAGCACTGTCTGATCATTTTTGTATTTTCTTTGATATATTGATCTCTCCTGCCATTGAAGCTAGATCTGTGTCTGTCAAGAAGAGATGCTTAAATGAAGGCTATATCTTTAACACCAAGGATATCTGCTGACTCTGTTGATTTTCTCCTTGATTCTTTTAACTCAAAAGTTAAGTGTAATTGATGATATTGCTCCTGTGAAAGTCAGGAAGAAGAGTGGCAGACAAAAAGCACCTTGGAGAAACTCAACAGCAGTGCAAAATATGAAAAGACAATGCAGAAAAGCAGAGCGCATGTGGCGGAAGACAAAACTTGTAGTTAGGGCTGGGTAAAAAATATCGATTTCTCGATTTTAATCGATTCTCATTTTTACGAACCGATATCGATTCTTAAATCCCAAGAATCGATTAGTCATCCTGTTTTCAGTTGATGAATGAATGGAACATTGTAGCGCGCATCCCATCCAATAAATTGTGCTTTGTTACTATTGATATGAAACAAAGTCTCAAGGTGTTTCTCAATGTCAAGGAAGGATCCTCGGAAGCCGTTATTTCGAGGATGCTACGTCATCGACATCCGTCGAAGGACTGTTCCAATGTCGAGGATCCTCAGAATTTCAACCAAGGATTGAGTCCTTCGTTCGACAAATATCCCATACACAGGTAAGGATGCATATGTGTAGCCTTCGCGCTCTCAAATCACCCACAATCCTATGCGCTAGCTTCGCTATCTTGTTCAAAAAATAAAAAATGTCAGACGTTAGCGGAGCAATAACGGGGAACTATGCTTGTACATGTAAGTTACCATACATTTGTTATAACCGTTGTACATATAAGTAAAGTTTAACGTTTAAATGCCAGTACAAATTACTACTGTTTTGATATTACAAATTATACAAATATATACAAATTACGTTATTGATGGCTAACTGAACCGGACCTGTCATTTAGCTTGGTTGCCGTCACCGGCATTTCTTTTATAGATAACTAGTTAAGTTGTACAAAGTAATTTAACATGATTAGCAGAAGAAAATTCTTTTAAAAACATTTAAAATCGTACTGGCCCCAAACTTTTGAACGGTAGTGTACATCACAACTTTTTGATATTTTTGAATTTTTGCAACGCCAAAAGCGGACCTTTTCACTGACGTAATGACGTGCACTTGCTAGCCTGTTCCATTTACGTGTTCTCTGAATGCTAAAGAGGAGCCTCGCCTAGCCTCTGAAGGAAATGACTTGGAAGGATCAATCCTGCCTAGGAAGTATCCTTGACATTGATAAACGGCTTCAGATTTCAAATTACGTCCATTTTCTTACGAAATTCAAAAACATAAATACCGTTTTGGCGCTGTGGCGTGAGATCGCTCTGGCGCAGCTCAAGAGAAGCAGCAGCCCCGAGCACACATAATCTTCTCTTCCGCCTTAATATTACCAGTTACAGCGTGAAATAAACATGAATGAGCATCTGAAAGTGTGTTAAAAGATAGAGTATAACTTATCGAAATCCTTGTTGTCACATGGAATCGCTCAATCATTGTTTCAACTGAGGAAAGACGTCAGTGAAACAGCTTGTAAACAATGTCATGTAACGTCACATTTACCTCAGAAAAACCATATCCAGTGACCATGAACTCGTTAGTCAGCTAGAAAAATTAACTCTAGAGAGGAGCATTTTGCTAAATATATGCACCATATTACATATGCATTTTATGTTATTTTATAATTATTTTATGTTTTTCAATATTTAATGCATGTTTGAATAAATCTGGCAAGTTTTTATGACAGCCACCATTTAAATATTTATATTTCATATAACTTTATTATTAGAAAAATAAATAAAAGTGTAATTGTTTGTATACAAATCAGTAAATCTTTACCTTTAATATTAGGCTATAGTAGGCTAATGAAACAATTTTAATGATACAACTGACTCCCATAGTTTACAGCATTGGTTAAGAGATTTGTTTTCCTTGAGAAAATTTGCCATGTATTGTACCTGATATCCAAAATAATCAATATTGAATCGAATGGAATCGTAATCGAAATCGAATCGAATTGCAAGCTTGTGAATCGGAATCGAATCGAGTTGTGAAATTTGTGTCAATACCCAGCCCTACTTGTAATCCATTATAACATCTACAAAGACAGCATCCATGCTTTCAATAAGGAACTAGGCAAAGCTAGACAGACTTTCTTCTCGAATATTATAAACAGCAATATAAACAACACACGCACTCTTTTTGCTACCTTAAAGAGACTGACAAACCCCCCAAGCCAGATTCCTAGTGAAATGCTCTCAGTGAGAAAGTGCAGTGAGTTTGCTTCTTTCTTCTCTGAGAAAATCAATAATATCAGAAAGGTGATCAGCTCATCCCTGAGTTGTGCTGGGGTCAGGCAGATCACACAACAGCACGGGAAAGTAGCCACTATGTCTGATTTCGAAGAAATTGACGGCAAAATTTTGGAAGAAACCGTACACCTAAAAACATCAACCTGCGCCCTTGACGCACTTCCCACATCTTTTTTCAAAAATGTGTTACACAGCTTAGAAGCAGATCTCCTAGAAGTGGTAAATGCCTCACTTCTCTCTGGGAGTTTTCCGACCTCCCTGAAAACTGCCGTTGTCAAGCCCCTCCTGAAAAAGAGCAATCTGGATAAGACCATATTAAACAACTATAGACCGATCTCAAATCTTCCTTTCATAGGCAAGATCATTGAAAAAGTTATCTTCAATCAACTGAACAAATTCTTAAGCTCGAATGGATACTTTGACCATTTTCAATCTGGTTTCTGACCGCACCACGGTACAGAGACCGCGCTCATAAAGATAATAAATGATATTCGCTTAAATACTGATACAGGCAAATTATCAGTGCTGGTACTACTCGACCTCAGTGCTGCATTTGACACTGTCGATCACAAAATACTTCTTGACAGGCTGGAAAACTGGGTCGGGCTTTCTGGGATAGTCCTAAAATGGTTCAGGTCATACTTAGGAGGCAGAGGTTATTATGTGAGTATAGGAGACCATAAGTCTGAGTGGACATCCATGACATGCGGAGTCCCTCAAGGCTCAATTCTTGCGCCACTCCTATTCAACCTGTACATGCTCCCAATGAGCAGAATAATGAGAAGGAACCAAATCTCTTACCACAGCTATGCAGACGACACACAGCTCTACTTATCCCTATCGCCTAACGATTACAGCCCCATTGACTCCCTTTGCCATTGCATTGATGAAGTAAACAATTGGATGTGCCAAAACTTTCTTCAGTTAAACAAAGACAAAACTGAAGTCATTGCGTTTGGAAACAAAGATGAAGTTCTCAAGGTGAACGCATAACTTCAGTCTAGGGGTCAAACAACTAAAAATCAAGTCAGGAATCTTGGTGTGAATCTAGAGTCAGACCTTAGTTTCAGTAGTCATGTCAAAGCAATAACTAAATCAGCATACTATCACCTGAAAAATATTGCAAGAATTAGATGCTTTGTTTCCAGTCAAGACTTAGAGAAACTTGTGCATGCTTTCATCACCAGTAGGGTGGATTATTGTAATGGACTCCTCACTGGCCTTCCCAAAAAGACCATAAGACAGTTGCAGCTCATACAGAACGCTGATGCTAGGATTCTGAGCAGAACCAGAAAATATGAACGCATCACACCAGTCCTCAGATCTATACACTGGCTGCCAGTTACATTTAGGATTGATTTTAAAGTATTATTACTGGTATATAAATCATTCAATGGCCTAGGACCTCAATACATTGCAGATATGCTCACTGAATATAAACCCAACAGATCACTCAGATCATTAGGATCACATCGGCTAGAAATACCAAGGGTTCACTCTAAGCATGGCGAGTCTGCTTTTAGCTACTATGCCAGCCGCAGCTGGAACCAGCTTCCAGAAGAGATCAGATGTGCTCCTACAGTAGTCACATTCAAATCCAGACTCAAAACACTTCTGTTTAGCTGTGCATTTACTGAATGAGCACTGTGCCACCGTTCGTCCGACTGTTTGCACTGTATTTTATTTTGTTTTAATTACTCTGATTTCATTTGATTATTTCTGTATTTTATCTTTTATTCTAAACTGTTTTAATTATTCTGATTTCTTTTGATTATTTTAATTTCTTCTATGTAAAGCACTTTGAATTACCATTGTGTATGAAATGTGCTATATAAATAAACTTGCCTTGCCTTATCTTGCATTTTCAAAACAGGGTGGCTATTGGCTATTATTCGCTTGATTTGGTCATGGGCCTACGCTACAATACGTTTAGAGTGCCCGCTACTGGATGAAATGACAAACAATAAAATAAAAAACAAATGATGTAATCATAGACTGTAAAAAATGCGCTACACATGGCATTTTAAAAACCGGATAGTTTATTTATAGTTATTACGGATATTTCACGTCATATTCGAATATCGCATAAAAAGTGACAGCCTTAAGAGGTACAAAGAAACACAGTGCTAATAATAACCTGAGCTTATATTGAATAATTTGTAGTATGTGTATAAATATTGTTGTGTATGTGTAATATATGTTTGTGAATATTACTTTTGAATATATATTTTTTCATTGATTATAGATTTATTATCTATGTAGATGTATTATTTTGTAGCCATTTCCTTAAATATAGTAGTAAGGGTGTAAAGGGGTAGGAGTACATAAGTTTTACTTCTTCCAACTCCTTTTTGTACATGTAAATAGAGGGGGGGTTAATAATGGAAAGTATGGATGTAGTTAAATTTTTTTGTCCGTCTGTTTTTATTTTTACCATTTTTATTATTTTTCTTTCTTTCTGTATTTACATGTTCAAAAATAAAGATATCAATCAATCAATGAATCAATCAATCAATCAATCAAGCACCTGAGAGCATGCTATATTGCACATACAGTAAAAGTCCCTATAAATCACTTTCAGGCAGAAATACAAAAATCTATTTGTTGGTAAATTAAACGTTCTATTTACATACATTTCAAATTAGGAATAAAATTAAGCTTAAATCATGTGCTCACAAAAATTGGGGTTTAGGGTCTATTTAACAACAAATCTAGCCTTGAGCCCATGAATGCATGAAGGTACTTTTCTGCATTTTGTCATTGTGAGCATTTGTGAAACGAAAGTGAAAACCGATCACAAAAGACTAAAGAAAATTAAAGCATTGCTTTTTTTACTCACCTTGTGGCAAATCTCTGTCTTGACTTCTTTGACAGCTCGTTCTGAGAAAACACACCCACAGGTCTGTAGGTAGAAAAACCTCAAAGAAAGAGAAACAGTGCGATGAAACCACAAGAGCTATCACTTGAAAACAGGAAAATGTGAGTTAAGAGGCTGAACATGCCACATTAACACACATTTTCCATTTAGTAAATAGTTGCTTCAAATTTAAAGAAGCATCTATAGTTGTTGTTTTTTTTGTAAGTCAAGTAACAAGTATAACAATTTTACTGTGTTGCACTTTAGTCACATTTTAAAATGCCCCCACTTTTAAATGTATGAATGTTATTAGATACATCAATACCAAGAAAAATATCAAACCAAGTATTCTTTCTTTTTAAGAAACAGCACAAATTGCTTCTATCATGGTGTAAGTACCGGTAATATCACATACAGTATACATAACATTAGTTATTTTAGCTAGAAACAGGGTCATTATACCAATATTTCCGTAGTCAATAAAATGAGATTAAACATCAGTTAATGCATTAGCTAACATTATCTCACAATGAGAAATTATATTTTTTACACCATTTATTTTTTTCTTCATGTTAGCTCACATTGCATTAACTTATGTAAACAGATACAACTTTTGATTTTAATAATGAGTTAGCAAATGCTGAAATGAACATCAACTATTAATAAATGCTGTTGTTCACAGTTCATTTTAATTAATGTAGTTAACATATTAACTAATTAATATAAAGCATTCGTTCTAAGAAAAGCTCTAGCCGCATTAGTTTTAGATGACATTTACTTTGATATTTTCAGAAACACTTTACAATAAGGTTAAATGTGTTAATACATTAGGTATCAATGTATAAACTAACAATAATCTAACAATAAACAATACTTGTACAGCATTTCTGTAATAACTTTCTACATAACATATACCAATACATTTTTAACAGTTGTGTAAATTAACACTGGCTAATGCACTATGAATGAACATGAATTAACAATGGACACTGGTATATTTATACACTAAAACTATTAAAGATTAATAAATTCTGTAAAGATTGTTGTTTTATTTCATGATGCCTAATGCAATAACTTAAGTCAACCAAATGAACATATTGGAAAGTTTTAGTGTATTTTCTATTTATGCAATAACATTTAACAATATTTAATAGGAATGCACCGATGTATCAGCCAATAATTAGTTTCGCCCATTTAAAGCAAGTATTTTCAGTATCGGCCGATGGCCGATTGTTTAAAAAAAACAGGCGATGATCATACATACATAGTATACATCAGGGCTCGACAATAACGCTTGCCCGCTTTTTTACAAAGGACAAAGCTTAATGTCGAGCCCTGAAAGATAATCGCTGCTATCAAAAGAAGACTCAGTTGCACTGTGGTTGAAGTCAACCGTAAGCACTGAGCTGAACGGATGTTGACTCACTTATGTTTTCCATTCATTTCCAGTCCCACCACAGGACAGATGAACATGGCAAGGTTCATGTCTTCATAACAGTCCCCTTTAATGTTCCTCCTCTCGCCCTCCCACGCAGAGTTATCAGTGAGATTCAACTCCTTCACATCCTGTGAAACACAACAGGGTTATTACAGTTAACCTGTTAATCTCTGATTATGTGAATGATTCCTCAAATTGTGTGACTTCTTGTTTTTTTTTTTCAAAGCGAACATGCAGGTCTAGTATTTTTGCCTGAGGCAGATGATAAACTGCATGAAAATATCTTGCAGACCTACATTCAGCCATATCATTGATCACATACTCTTTTGACTTGGACCAGTAAGTATGCAATCCTCTAGCTATAGCAACAGAAACTGCATAGCAACACCCTGGTAATCAGCCTCAACACTTTAATATAGAGTTTGCATCTTTTGCAAGAAAATGCACCGCTCACTTTCTTCATTGTTGTGTTTTCACTGCATGAAAACAAAATGCACATATTCAATTAATTACAGATATCAAATTCTATAAAAACAAGTTTTAATACTTTATGCAGTGTTGCTTCTCAAGTAAAGTTAATTTTTCCCCCAAAATTTTTAGATTAGACAAAATTAAAGGAGCTGTATGTAAGATTGTGGCCAAAACTGGTACTGCAATCACTTTCAAATGACTGTAGAGCGGTGTATCCCCTCTCCCTCCTCCTACCTACTGTATTAAAAAGCTCTCCATACCCTGCACGTGCAGTGGTGTAAATGCAAAAAATTGCATGTGTCATTTTGCAAGAAAACCTTTGAAATTACATAAAACACTGCTGAAAAATATAAATATTATTGTATGTTTCCTGACCAACAAAAGGCGCTTTTGATTTTTTTTGTTCTGAATTCTGTCTCTGAAAGTGTATAACTATGTGCTCTAGCAAACTGCAGACTGTTCTGCTTGTTTCCAGCATGTGGAAGAAATGTTGTATGCAATAGGGGTTGAACAGACTAATTGACTTTAAAAGGTACAATATGTAGGATTTTTGTAATAAAATATTCTTTCACTTTCACATTGTGATACATTTCATGCAGTTGTGTACTTAAATTATTCCAAAAAGTTCCCAAGGTTTTGTAAATCCAGAGAAATTCCAGTTTTAAATAATGGCTCGTCCCTTGTCATTGTCGGCTATAAATTACGTAATAATATCCGTGGTATCCTCAGTTTTCGCTTGTAGAAACCATAGATTATATACATAGAATCATCATTAGCGTTGTTTCAATGGGGCGCTAATGAGGGAACTATGTATAGTTGCAATCGAAATTATTCAACCCCCATTGCAAATCAGGTTTATTGGCAAAATTTACAGACTTTCAGCTGTTTCAATGAACAAATAAAAAAAAAGTGATTGAAATAGCTCAACACAACAAATGTTTCAAGTGTTTTCCCCAAATTCAACTGAAAATGCAAATTTTAATGACTTCTGCAGTCTCAAAATTATTCAACCCCTGAACACAATCCCTCAGCACAAATCTGCAAAAAAAAGCATATAGTAATTTCCCAATATCTAAACTTAACAACTACCCTAATAACTATTAATATGCAGTAATTAGGAGTTTATTGAGACAAAAGTCATAGTTAATAGTTAGTTACTCGTGAGAATTGGACCCTAATCTAAAGTGTGACCAAAATTAAAATAGAAAATATATGTATACAACCGGTAACACTTTACAATAAGGTATCATTAGTTTATAACTACATTAGTTACTGTGAACTAACAAATGAAAAATACTTCTACAGCATTTGTAAATCTTGTAAAGCTAAAGTTACTCTCATCATTAACTGATATAAGATCAAAAGTTAGGCCTATCTGTTAACATTCGCTAATGCACTGTGAACTAACTTGAATATGATTTTTTTTATAACATTAACAAAGGTTAATAATTGCTGTAAAAATATTTTACTCTTTATTAGTTCATGTTAGTTAACTTTTGATAACAAATGAGACCTTATTCGGCTTATTGTAAAGTGTTTTAAAAAAAAACCTTGTCATCAATGATACTATAAATCCACTGAAACACACGTGTGGAGGCGTACCGCCCGATGAAAAGCTTATTTTCACAGCCTGTCATTGACAGCAGGATGATCATTTGTCAGTGTGTACTGTGTACCGACCTTGATGCCACGTATGTGCGTCACAACCTCAGTGTTCGGCCTCTCCGCTGATTTATCCAGCAAGTACTCAATGATCGCATCTTTATTATACAGTCTGGAGGGAGAAAAATTACTTTACTATATATTAACACTATAGTAACACTGCTTGGGCAGAAATAGTGCATACTTTTTACCATCATTTCACACTGATTTAGGTGTCATAAATGAAATTCTGCAGAGAATAGATTTAAATATGATAAAATAGGCCAACCAGACCTGAGAGTTGTGCATTCTTATTGGTTGCTGAAAGATGCTTATTCAAAATAAAAATTCAAATTGCATTGAAAACTGTGGGGATTTTTCATGAGGATCCATCCATGGCTTGACCTGTGGTTACTCAGATCTTATTTCAGATACCACATTTAAACAATGGCTGGTTTGTATGCAAGAATGATGGCAAATCTTTATAACAGAGGTTATGTAAGGTAGACTGTCATTAGCGGTCAAAATAAATCCCACCAAGGTAATCACAACATTAAGCAGAGGTCTTGTATCAGCCTGAAGGGTTTTATTTTGCGGTAATGCCCATCGGATGATAATTCTGTTATACATTGATCCTGCTTATTACTTGTGCATGTGAACATCGAACTGGTACAGTGAATTTTTACAAGGCCACATGATGTCAAAAACCTTAAACTAGAAAAACAACTGCTTTAACTGGCTGTACTTAAGCACAAACAAAAGTAAAACATGAAGATAAATGAACCAGTACCTGCCCAGCTCACAGGCGACTATAGGCCGCTTCAGCTTCTCCTGACTCAATGCACAGTATTTCCATTTTGCAGCGAGTTCTGCATTTTTATCGACCTGTAAAACACAAGTTCTGATTTATTAGCAATAATACTCCTAGAAATGAAAGATGTCTGATTTAATGAGGGGCCCTAAATAAAATGACACTAACAACATAATTCAGAATGAGATTTACAAATATTAACGGCACTCACAAAAAGCCTTAATACAGACTCTATAAATGAATGTTGTGAAGTTGTGAGCTAAAAAAACAAATCACGTGTACAGTATTCAGTTTTAAATGTTATACAAAGTTACATAATTAGGTAACACTTCACGTTAACTAACAATTAATACATATACAGCACTTATTAATCTTAGTTCATGTCAATCTCAACATGTAATAATACATTTTTAAGATCAATAGTTGTATTACAAACTAACATGAACATTTATATTAAGTAACATTAACAAATGTGTATATATGCTGTAAAAATATATTGCTCATTGTTAGTCAAATGCATTAACTTATGTTGAGATAAAACATAGTAAAATGTTACCTATAACTCAATATTAAAAAATTTAACATTAAATATAATATTTTATTTGTGTGAATCTATTTGTGTGTAAAATGTTAAATTTATTTGTGAAACTCGTTGTATTTATTTGCATGTTCAGTATTTGTAACTTTGTAAGTGTTTATAAATGCAAATAAATAACATCATGGTTAAGTAAGTTAACGTTATTATGTATTAAGTAGAATGACGGTACTGTTCATTTCCATACTCATAAACCACGGTATTTAACGTTAAACTCTAACGTTACTGTAAGATATACCATTGTAACTTACGGTGGTAACGTTAATACTAATGCCATGATACTGACATTCATGTACCGTAATATAAACAATAACATTACTTACAAAAAATATATACGGTAGTTTCATTGTGTATTTCAAAATAATACAGCATGTAAGTTATGTATAGTATGTTTGTTTGTATGTATGTATTAATTGTACAGAAGCTTAAGAAAATATAAACGCTACATGCTAATTTCATGAGATTTATTGACAAATAATCGAGCGTTGAAAGCAAGTTTTTCACCTTTTCAACCTTTTTCGGTCCTTTAACTAGTTCGTGTCTTTTGGGAATGGTTCCACCGTCGCATCCCATGTTGAAAATACGCTTTAAACGGTTTACTGAGAGAGCTCTATGACTGAGGCTAACAGAGTAAAACTGTAAACAACCGAGGAGCTTCAGTGAGGAGTGTCACCAGCTGTGGGTTTCCTTTTGTTTTTAATATACCGCCGCCTAGAGGGTGGTTAAAAAAGTGCACTTCAGTTACATGTTGATCTAAACAACCCACTTGATGGCGCTCGAGGGTCGAGATCAAATCACATGGCGGGAAAGGAAATGACGAAAGCGATCTTTGAGTTCAGAAACAGTTATTAACTAGTTTGGATTTCAATATAATGATTGCCTTTAATAATGTCATGCAGCATAAAAAATAATAAAAATAGGTTTCATATCCTTGTGCAACTGGGATAAAAAAATAAACAAAGAGAAATGACTACATTCATGAGCTAAAGAATAACAATAGGCCTAATACACTGATAGCACACATACATCGCAGAGACACCCTAGAAGATGTATTTTTTAGTGTTTGCTCATCAGCAATACGTCTCAAAGATGTTTCCTGACAGATGTTATATGGACATTTGGAAGATGTTTGATTTCGAATGTATGTAAAACTACTTTTTAAAAGATGTTTTGAAGATGTTTCCAGATGAAGCGCTCTTTAAAAGAGATATAAGAGACGTAGGCTACGTATGCTGGAATATTGTTCTTCAGAGCTCCAGTTTTTGATTCTGCACAAAACACTAACAAAAATACTACTATGGTTATTTGTAATGACAAGAATACCATGGTACCAAGGTACAAAAACAGTAGGTACACGGGCAAATCTAAAGTCAGTGATGTTATCATTGTATTTTGATAGAATAGGCTTACCTTGAAATGCACTACAAAAAAGGAACAAAAAAGTAGCATGACTATTACTTTTTTATATTCTGTCCTCTCTACCATTGTTATCAGTGTTTTATGTAGGCTATATGCTAAAAGGAGTATGGTTATAATAGAGTTCCATAGTATTTTCATACCATCACTGTACAGCCACAGTAAGAAAAATGTGTTGCAACAAGCTTGCAAGGGTGTTTAATGCATGTTAAGTCGCCCTGTTTGCTAACTGTTCCGCTAACTGATGTCTTTTAGGAATGGCTTGACCGACTCTTAATCTGAGGTCATATGCGTGTACGACCAGATTCATCCATGTTACAGTGTTTTCATGGCAATTCTGACGCTGTGTGGACAATGAATATGAATCGAAATGGTCAGTGACAGGCCACTTAGTCTAATTGTGTAGATGAGAGCTAAAAGTTGTCTTAGGAGAGGAGGTGAGTGCTAATAAAGTCTATTTCCTGTGCCTTCAGGAACGACTGATTGGTTTAACATTGACGTGCACATCAGAGTGACCATTAGTTTGTGCAGCGGTATGTAAAGTACGACTGTGGCTATATAATTTATTACAGTGCATGGTGTAAAACATGAATAAGGTTAAGCCGGCGTTAATGACGATGTGTGTTTATTTTTATAATATGAGATTTAATAATAATGAATATGAGAATATTTATTGGTCATTTTTCATTTATTTTGACTTTATCAAATAAAGCCCATATAGTTCATCTCCATTATCTATTTGCTCTACCAGTAATTCAGAAATTGTGTTATGTGTCTTATTAGATTATGTATGCCTCTCTCATGGCTAAATGTTTTGCAATATGGATTTTCATTAGATCAAGGAGTGCTCTAATCTGTTAGTACACTCTTTCAAATACTTTAAAGTGTCTTTCAACACAGTGGTGCGGATCTATATGCGTTTTCTTGCGCTCTCAAGCTGTAATAAACAATTTCAGTCCCTTAGACTCACGTCTGAGCGCGCTCTTAGAAGTACAGCCATTTATCTGAATTTAATTGCCACTACATTTACCCTTCAAATTGAGTTTAGCTTGAAGTCAACATGAAATCAAAACTGACCTCATGCACTTTCTTATGCATGCTCCTGGTTTCATTGTGCACGTGATTCCAAAGGTATTCCAAAACAACAACAACAACAACAACAGCAATATGTATTCAGAAAGGATGCATCAAAAGTTACAACGTTACAAAAGATTTCTATTTCAAATAAATGCTGTTCTTTTAAACTTTCTATTCATCAAAGAATCCTGAAAAATAAAATGGATCATAATTTCCACAAATATATGAAGCAGCTCAACTGTTTTCAACATTGATAATAATCAGAAATATATTAGAATATCATTAGAATGATTTCTGATGGATCATGTGACACTGAAGGCTGGAGTAATGATGCTGAAAATTCAGTTTTGATCACAGAAATCAATAATATTTTTAAATATAATCACACAGAAAACAGCTCTTTTAGATTGCAATCATATTTCACAATATTACTGTATCAGATAATTGCACTTGTTGTGTATGTTGTGACTGATCACTCTTAGAACTCTTTGCAGAAAAACATCGGCTAAAGATTTAATCAAATGTCAACTCATCAAAAATTGTCAGTTTTGAAACTTCAATAAAAAGACATTGATACAAATTCTATTTAAAAAAAAATCTAAATACAGGTCTACTTTTAAATGCTTGTCAATACAGAAATAAGCTCTTTGTGCACAATGGTAGTTTACCAGCAGGTGCTAAAAAAGTTAAGTAGATCAAATCAAGTTCAAGCTACTTACTGTCTCACTGTTTAAGAAATATGTCAAATTATGGAAGTAAAAGAGATCAGAACTGTGTTTTATATTTATTTTAAAATGCTGTGACTACATCAAACCCTCATGTGAAACCACATCAAGAAAAATTTCTTACAGGGGAATCTTGGAGCGATTGAGACGTTTAGCTTAAGCCGAGGTGTAATCAGGTTGAACGGGCGCGTGGAGATGATGCGTGTTTAATTGAACACATCAGGGTTCACAGGGCACTGAATCAAATGCATTTAGCATGTCTAATTGGCCAGGCATCCCAGTGTTTGGACTGGCCATGTCCCATCCCAACTCGACCAGTCTTCTGCTGCTTCAAACAGGCCAAATTGTGAAACCCAGAGGAATGTTGATTTTTTTTCTTTCATGCTTAAGCAGGAAGCGTAGCATACCGAAGAAATCTTGGCCGGCAGAAACTGTATAGACATCATGCAGCGCATTCGGGGTTAAAATAATAAGCCTCATAGTGCGTTCAGGGAGGGGGAAGCGTATCTTGATTAGGTTTCAAGAAGTAGTCCATCAAAATATCGAGGGCCATGTGTATTTCACGGCAGACACTTTGAAAACGAGAGGCTTTCTGCGCCTTATTTCCTCTGAATGCACCTGGATAAAGGAGGAATAGAGCCAATTTGTCAGTTATTATGGCAAATATTTGTGGATTTTTTGAGGAGGTCGTTAAATAACAGTCATTATAATTTGCTCCATAAAGAGCTCATTAGTACAGGGCAAATACAGACTTAATTTCCTATGAATCATTTATAATAATTATTTGTAGTTCTTGCTAATGTTTTTGACTTTAAAATGGCCACCCCCCCCCCCCCCCCCCCCCCCCACATTACAATAAATACTAGCTTGAAATTCACAAAGACTCTTCACTTTGGCCAGTAACCAACCAATCAGAGCAAAAGACTGTATTATGATAATTTATTTGGTAGACACTTTACTCACAGCAGTTTGCAATACATTCAAGGTTTATGTTATCAGTTTGTGTTGGTATGAATACTGCTGTTACTTGTAACCTAAATATAGCAACCTTAATAAATGTTAGTGGGTTTTTCAATAATCGGATTGCATATCATTCATTCTTTTAATAACTCAAGGCATATGTCACAGTCACGCCATTAAACAATATTGTTTAAGTGCACATAAATCCCACACAGCTTTAAAGCAAGACACTACAGGTGAATAGGGGAAGTATTTGAACTAATAGATATACTTCCCTAGTTTATTAATTACATTAAGACAATTGTTTTGTATTACGAGTATTCTGAAATGTTGTGTTTAAATATGCAAATGAATCACACACTTCATACATACATTTCCAAACATTGGATTGTTTAATTTTGTTGACATGTTAGATTTAAAGGTTTTTATAGAGTGATATCTAATAGATAAAATAAATACTTAAATTTATACTTTGGATGTTTTCTATCCACTAGTCTGAATTATGTTAATATGTGTCAAGTTATATGGAAGTAAAATATCCCAAAATCTCCAAATTGACCAGTACAGGTTTTGCCTGTAGTGTCTTGAAAATTATAACAATCAGAACGATAACCAAATATGCAATTACAAAGACAATGCCACACATTTCCCCAAGTTTTCAAGACAAGGTTCAGGGGGGAAACTGTGGGCCTATAACTAAAACACGTCGATCATCACTCCCTCGTTTTACCTCTCCTGTGTCTTGTGAGTTACCCTCAAAACTCACTTCTGCAAAGTTAGGAAACACAACTCGTGACAAATTCCTATTATCTAAGTCAAAAATATCCTTCATCTGAATTAGACTGCATGCTTTCAATGCATCACTTTACCATCTGCTGGGTCTTTGTGGTGCATTGTGGGTAACGTAGTCCAGTCGTTGAAATTTTCCAGATTGTTTAGTATCACCAAAACGGGAAGGCCCACCACAGAGTATTCCAACAAATATTATACCCATACGGATGATGCACGCTCGCACCAATTTTCCCTCATCAGGATAAAGTCGTTGTTTCCACTGCAGTGGAATATCCGTAATTGGCTAATAAAGAACGCCTGAAGCCTCAAGTACAGAGGGAAACCCATACGTCTGAAAGTGCATCGGTGAGCAACCCCCAACTCCTCGCCGGCTGCTCAGGCCTTTTCCACTCCAGTTAGGCTGATGGGAGAGGAGAGGGTTTCTGACAGCTCCTTGGCCAGGCAGAGGTTACCCACCAGGCCCGGGACATACCTGTGGCTGGGGCGAGTGTGTGTATGTGTGTGTGTGTGTGTGTTTGAGAGCTTGGCAGACATGCGCAGAGCCGTGCCAGACCTCCTCTCCGCGCACCCCAATAATAACACACTCCCTGTCTGAGCGCATGCTTCTGCATATCAATGAGCTGCAGTGCTTTGCTTTTTCACATTCACCACTCTGAGACTGAGAGGGAAATTCTCCACATTGGGAATCTGCATGTGTGTTTGCCAAATGGATGAACATGGATGCCATTTTACGCTAATTGTTGGGGAAGACGCTTGTCTGTGAATGTCCATGTGGTTTGGCTCTAATGTATGCACAACTTTGCTGTGTTTATTATGGTGTCTTGAACAAATGAAACCGTCGTTCTGTTTCAAAACATAGAAAACTGTCAATAGGTGATCAAATACACGTTGACATTCATCTGAGCTAGTTTTAGATTGTTAGTTTGGATGCACGTCCGTAAAACTAGTTTTTGGCCATTGTGTCATCTTGAGATTTGCATTTTCACTGCAAAAAACAAAACAAAACGGGGCCTCTAAAGGGACATGGTGATGGAAAAAGTATATGATGGGGGTAAAAATATGGTTTGATACTTTTGCGCCCGTTTGCTAAAGTTTTGTGTTCCCCTGAGAAACTTTTCTGTTTGCTCTATCTATCTATCTGTGTATCTATCTATCTATCTATCATTCTATGTATCTATCTATCTATCTATCTATCTATCTATCTATCTATCTATCTATCTATCTATCTATCTATCTATCTATCTATCTATCTATCTATCTATCTATCTATGTATCTATCTATCTATCTATCCATCTATCTATCTATCTATCTATCTATCTATCTATCTATCTATCTATCTATCCATCTATCTATGTATCTATCTATCTATCCATCTATCTATGTATCTATCTATCTATCTATCGATCGATCTATCTATATACTATATATATATATATATATATATATATATATATATATATATATATATATATTGTGTTTACGACAAAGCTATAATGTTTCTTGTTACTTATTTAAGGCAGCATACGTTTTTGCATTAAGAGCGTGTCTATGATGCCATGTAGTAAGCAGCTCACTATAGTTTTGAAACAGAGTCTCAGGTTTTCTCCAATATTTATAATGTTTGCAGCAATCTTTCTGTCTTTCCATGTGTTTCTCATAAAATTGAGCATCTAGTCTTCCACAGACTAATCAGCTGTAATTTTTTCTTTTAAAAGGAGAAGAAGACAAGGAGTTAAACCACCAACGGCCATTACACAACAACTCTCTCAAAAGACAGGAGAGGGATGGGGAGGAGGGGCCAAGAAAGAAAGAGAAGACAAGAAAAGAGCTCTAGGGTTTGACAAATGATCTAATAAAGGGGCAGGAGGATTATGGGCCAGGCGCCCATTGGGAAGAGGAAGTGTACGGGTAAATATTTTTAAAGGCTGTCAATAAATTTGCAGAGTTGAGAGTAGCTCACATGAGGAAGATCATCAGTAGCTGGCAGGAACTGGAGAGAGAAAGACATAGAAATACAATTACAAGAGCATGTGTATATACTGTGGAAAGCCTTTTTTATAAAACGCTTAATACATTTTCTGAGAAAATACAAAATTAGTCTTTGTCTATGCACTTTCTGTTCAACCCCAATATGCTATGACACTATTCTGTACAAAAATAATGTTTTAAGCATATACAATTTTTTTAAATTAAATTAAATATGAAAATATAAAAAAGTAGTGCCTTATAGCACTATATGAGCAAGCCAAAAACAACAGTACAATTATATTTTTACCACAATAAAATTTATAAGCAACATTTTTATGTTTTGTGCTACAGAAACTTGTAGTGTGGTGTAATGATATTTAGCTAATAAAATTATATATAATCCTTATAGAAGAGACAATATTCTCAGATTTGCCAAGATATTAAAGTCTGCAATCAAAAGTCAGAGATCTCAGTTATGAAAACATTTCTCATCAAATCCAAGATTAAATCTGATCTGCTCTCCACATTCATTTTAATTCCTCTATAATCGCACTATTGACTCATTTGTATCAGTTGTTATTTCTCCAAAATCAATTTTATGAGTCATGTATTATACATTTTAAGCAATCAAAGAGCAACCTGTGAGCAACAAAATGTTCTTTAGAGTAATTCCATCTTTTCAGTACAGCCACAAAGTGGACAACAGTTCAATTCTCACAGAATAAGCCTCTGAATGACACATTTTACTGCTGCGCTCAGGTTTTTCATATTTCTTCAGCAGGCTTCGCTTCCTCTGCTTTCTGTTATCGTTCTCAAGTGCTCGGGCCGTTGAGCCTATAAATGTCACGTCCTCTCACTTTCCCACACTATTCACCTTGGTTGGTTAGTCAACAGTTCAAGCTGATTTAAGCAGTTCACCTGCGCTGCCCAGGAGGGATCTCTCGGGTCACACACTCCTGTACACACCCTACACACTCCAGGAGAGGAGATGACACTGATGTCAGAGCAACTGTCTGTGTGACATACAGATAAAACAAACACATTTCCTCCAAGCAGACAAGATAGCTATTTATAAGAGTGAATTAAGTCATTAATTAAATAAAAAAAAAAAATAATATTTTTATTTATTTATTTAAGGTTGTCTTGTTACACAGAAACAGCATCAAATTCAAACTAATGCGGTTTCGAAAGAAAATAAACATTACTGCACTGGGTGTTAACTCTGACACATTTCAACGGAAAAATTAAAAGAAATAAGAAAATAAAATGAGAAAAAAATGGACTGCGACAAATTCAATTTCAGGACCTCCCAAGCTTTACTCTTGAAAAACAAAATATTACATTTTGAAATGTGAAATCATTGCATCATATGGCATTACAATAAAATAAAATTAAACAAAATCAAATCAAATAAACGAATGAGGTTAAGAATAAAAGTAAACATATTACTGCATCGGGTGTTAACCCAGACATATTTCAAAATAATAATAATAATAATAATAATAAACATGGCAGAGAATTAGATTTCAGGACCTCCCTGAATAAATCAGCCTAAAATAAAATAAATAACAAAAATAATGAAATAAAATAAAATAATCCCAACCGTAACTGCTGGGTTGTCAGAAAGTGTTATTGTCTGCTGTTTGTGGGCTACTGTTGGCTTAACAGCGGTTAGTCCTGCCAGTCAAACATAGTTACAGCCGTCCAACATACTGAGATATTTCACAACTTTAATGGTCCGTATGTGTGAAGTGATCTGCAAATCATGAATGTCATGCTTGCACACACCTCATTATTCTCTCTCTCTCTCTCTCTCTCTCTCTCTCTCTCTCTCTCTCTCTCTCTCTCTCTCTCTCTCTCTCTCTCTCTCTCTCTCTCTCTCTCTTTCTTTCCCTCTCTCTCACTCTCTCTCTCTCTCTCACTCTCTCCCTCTCTCTCTCTCTCTCTCCCTCTCTCTCTCTCTCTCTCTCTCTCTCCCTCTCTCTCTCTCTCCCTCTCTCTCTCTCTCCCTCTCCCTCTCTCTCTCTCTCTCTCTCTCTCTCTCTCTCTCTCTCTCTCCCTCTCCCTCTCCCTCTCTCCCTCTCTCTCTCTTTCTTTCCCTCTCTCTCACTCTCTCTCTCTCTCTCTCTCTCTCTCTCTCTCTCTCTCTCTCTCTCTCTCCCTCTCTCTCTCTCTCTCTCTCTCTCTCTCTCTCTCTCTCTCTCTCTTTCTTTCCCTGTCTCTCACTCTCTCTCTCTCTCTCTCTCTCTCTCTCTCTCACACACACACACACACACAGACACACACCAGAGCTCTGAAGATCTTTCCATGTCTGACACTCCTCTGTGATCTGTCACTATGACGTGTGAGAGAATAATATCACACTTTATTGAGTCAATGAGGCTGTGCTGCACAATTAATTAAATGAATAATAAGGACAATGATAATGACTGTTGTTGTTTGCGACGATGGATCATCATAACCAATCACAGACATGTCTGTACACTAGCCAATAGCAACAACCAGTCATGATGAGTGAGTCTGATCTGCAGATGCATGTTTTATGTGACATGGAAATTATTATTATTATTATTATTAATTTATTTATTATGCTTGTCCAATTAATTAAATGAGTTAATAACACGATTCTTCATGATTTCTTCCTGAATGGAAGTTTACTTAATTCATCTGTGTGGACAACAGGATTCATTTGTTTTTGCATTAACTGATTGATATCATGTAGTTTAGTAAGTTTAAAGTGTTTAATATTGGGATTTAGAATAGTTTCTAATATGTTATGGCATGTACACTTTACTCAGTAGCCTACTATAATTTAAAGTAACTTCAACAATTGTTTATGTAGCTTGCAAACCTGTAACCTTTTATAGCTAGCTGGTACAACTTATTAATGAGTAATGTAAAATCATACTGATGCTATTTGGGTCACTTAAAAATGAAAGATATTAAAGTGGTGGGAAACTAAGACAAAGGAACACATGTGACTAATGAATACAAACTAAAAGTCCATGAAAACGAAACTACAAACACAAGTGAATACGTGTGACATCCACTTTCATTTTATAGCTATCTTACTGTATGATAAACTCATTTGTTTCAGTTTTTATTTTATTATGTTCAATTTGCAGGTAGAAATCATGTTTTCTTACAAAGAATTATTTAACTAAACCAAGAGTTAAACTGTGTTAATCAATTGAAATTGAAATCAATTCAAAACACCTTTTTGAAAGATTGAATCTGGTCTCTCTCGTCTGAGGTCTTCACTGATCTGACAAAAGCGGCGCAGGCGCAGGCGAGCTGAACTCCAGAATAAAGATGATAAAGATGAATTCATCTGTGCTCAAAATCCTCTTTAGTCGCTCACTTCTCCAGCTGGATCTGCTCCTGGAGCTCCTCGTTCATCAGACAAACCTGCAGACAAGCCAAGACCTTTTCACAATCTATTTTTTTACACTTTTATTGAATTTCTAGTTGCTGGTTTAGTGCTGATCTAGTCTACCATTAAACTTCATTATACGGACATGAATGATGACTCAAATCAAGCTAGTCAATTAATTACATTTATTTATATAGTGCTTTATACAATACAGATTGTTTCAAGCGAACAAAAATATGTTATGAGAATGTTATTACTTATTTTTCGTGGATATGTGAACATTAAGGGAACGTTGCATTTTATACATTTTCAAACATTATAGAAATGTTACTTTTGAATGTCTTCTGAACATTTTGAATATGATAGACGAACGTCCAAGAACATTTTGAAGAACGTTATCAATAACGTTAAATTAACATTCTATTAATGTAATTGAAAGAAGTTTATAAATTTGAGAGAGCCTTGCCAGAATGTTCAAAGTTTCAAAGTTCCATGAGTTATTGTTGTAAATTTGAATCAATTATAAAATTAATTCAATTTTAGTTGTAAAGCTGCTCTTTAGAAGATAATAGTTGTATATTATTTAGCTCAATTCAGTTCTTATCCGATAGTGTCAGTGCCGTTTAATCGATAATATTACTAGATATTAATAGTCTTTTAAAAATTTCATTAAAGGTGTGCTTGGACATAGTGGATAAAACATGGGAGAAAAGAAATACTCTTAAAAATAAAGGTTCCAAAAGTTTTTTTTTCAGTGAACAGTTCTTAAGAAAAAACATTGTTTCTTAATGTGAATAAAATCTTCAGAACCTTTTTCCACTATAAGAACCTTTTGTGCAATGGAATGTTAAAGGTTCTTCATGGAACCATCAATAAAGAACCTTTATATTTTAGCCATTGAAGGAAGTACCTGAATATGGCCTTACCTTACTGGCCCAAGCATAGTGTCATTTTTTTGTTTGGACTAGTTCTTCATGTTCTTTTGCCTCTTCCTCTCGTCCGCTTCGCCGGCACACATTCTCCGTTTACTCGAACACACAGTCATCATAAACTACAGCCAAACACAAGAAACACACACGTTATCCTGCAGCGAGCACACAGCACAGCCCGACACCTCACTAAATCAAACATCTGTCTCTACCAATTACCCTCAGCTCTCTCTGTGCCCCGATGAAGAGACGCCAACATATGGGCTTTACCCACCGTCACGTCTACACACAGAGATGTCATGCTGGAACAATGAAGAGCTTTGCGGAACTAGACAGCGTGCAAAATTACTATTTTGAAAGGTTTGATGGCCTTCATTTTGGTGAGCGTACTTGCCATCCATCTCTCTCTCCAAACCGGCTTTGCAGTTCATTTGCTTTGGCAGTCGTCTCAGGTTTGTGGTTTATATTCAGGCTCTCGGGGCATCACGGCTGTGCCATGCTGATGTCAGAAACAAGAACGCTTCTGAGAGGAAGACGCAACTTTCAGTTCAAAATCTGTATCTAATCAAACTCAAAGTTGCAAACTCACTAAACTTTGCTATTTAAGTGCAAAAACATGCATTTTATCCTCCAATTCGCCCAAACTAAACAAAGTGCATCCGTGATGGTCTAGCACTGCACATTCTATTTATATCCTTAATGGCAATCAATTATTTACATTTATTCATGAGGCAGATGCTTTTATCTAATGCTACTTGCAAATGAGGAGTACAACATACAAAAAAAGTCTCATATCTATGTAAATGAGGCTTATTATAGCACTCAGTTTTATACTTCTACTTGTGTTTTTGGCTACTCACAAAAAGGTGATTGTTTGATTGTTGAAAGTGCATTTTCTGTAAAAATAAGACAAATGCTAAACTACATAAGATAAATCTATTTTATCAGAGAAATCCAAGAACATTTTACCGAAGTTTATGTGAGGCAAGAAAATGAAACCAAACTAGGACAAATGATTAAGAAGCTTCTTAGATGAAGATGCAACGTAAAGTGAGTTCAAAATACTTAAACTCAAAGGTCCAAGTTCACTGAAAACTTCACTGTATCTGCTTCACTGTATCATGCATTTTCTTCACTAATCCCTTAACAAAGCATCTGTGCTGGAATAGTCGCTCCAATGTGAGTATTTATGTCATTAATTACAATAAATTTAATTTAGTATTGCTTTTAATAGCTTTTCTCTAAAGCTACTTAATGAGGAATACAACAAACAAACATGTTTTCTATGTAAATGAGGATTATTAAAGACTGTCCTTATGCATAAAACTCAGCACATTCAGTCTGGCTCTGTTTTCTGTTTCTACTGATCAATGATATTCAAACTATGGAGAACAAAAAGTATAGTCAAGTGCACTTTCATCATTTCAGTCTGGACCTCGACATTCTCCGCTCAAAACCAGCCTGCAAGAAGGGGAATGGCGTTATGTTAATTGCATTCGGCTCTAATTTTGTGGGCGTGTTTGTGGTTACCTAATTTGCATAATTTATTTAGTCAATGGGGTGCTAAAACAACATAGACAGTATATGCAAACAAACAACACTATTAGTTCTATTAGTTTATTTCGCTCTGAAACCCACCAATCTTAACAAAGCACCATTTTTATCACTACATTAGAAATATGATATATTTTACATAATTAACATGAAGCTGCATTCACAACACAATTAAATGTTTCTGTAATACAATATCTATTTTGATGTATGATTATTTTTATTTATAATAATACATTTTATATTTATTAAGCAGTTGAGAAAGTTAACTTATTTTTTTAATAAATTTAATATTTCAATGATTTTTGTTTTGTTGAAATTATTATTTATTTCTTACATATTTCACAACATTAGCACAAAACAGTACTTGCAACACAATTGAATGTTTCTATATGATACATTTTCAATCGTAACAAGGTGTTTAAATTTATTCATCTGGATCGCAAACATTCATATTATTGCTTAATATATTGGAAAATTTTTAGGTGGAGAAAGTTCATTTTCATTTAAATCATTACGATTGCTTTTATTCTTTGCAATGATGTGCATTTTATTTAGAAAGTAAATGAGATCAATTTTGCTTTCATCATCATCATGATCATGGCAGCGAGCCTGTTTTCAGTGTTGCATGAAGAGCCTTTGCCAGCAGACCATCATCCTCGCGGCCTGTGATGAGCGTTCACTAGCCGAGCTACAGGGGTTTTATTTTTCATCCGAGGTTGGGGGGGGGGGGGGGTAAGGATACCCCGCTGTTTGCACTCCACCCTCCGCTTGTTTCAACCAAATTTTGAGCTGCTCTGTTCTGTCAGTTGGCACCAAGACTCCTTCCCGCACATTCATCGATTAATGACCTCACTTATTCAAAAACAAACAATGGCAACTTCCCCCTGGTATTCCAGTCAAAACACGCCAGACCGGCCGTGTCCGCAGCACCCCGGCCAAATCAGCACCAGATGTCCCTGCACTGTTTTTTTCTCTTTCACCTTCCCTCTTTCCTGTCTGGAATTCCACATTCCGAGAGGACGGGAATATGCCTGGATCTCCGAGATTTTGGTCTACTATCTTTCAAATCTGTTAGTGAGAGTCTGAAATGAGACGTGCATTTCAGACGTGTGTTGCTCTATTTACACATGCATGCATGCATGCACAAACATTTAAGCATGCAATAACCCATATGCTCACATTTAAACATGCAATTGCATGTATATACAAACATTTAAGCATGCAAAGTTGCTCAAACTACATTTCAAATATACCATCCAATACAGTGCAACACATACTAGCACCAAAAGCACCCGGAGGACGCATTAAACGTTTAGTGCCTCCATGCATCAGTGGCATGCGGCTCTTTGAAGCTGAGCATGTCTCAATAAGGGCTGACAGTATGCATCAGCTCCTGCCAAAGAGACAGCAAATCGGCCCATTAGCCCACCCAAAGCCGTCCAACACCCTGCCTGTCGACACACACCATTCACACCGCTCCTTCAGCCAGGAGGGAAGACTAATTTACTTTTCCACTTCACTGCTATAGGAAAACAACAGCCCTGCAGTGCCTAAACAAAAGAGCCACTTGAGAGGTGATAGCAGCACCTCTGGAAGCTTCCCGCTCTCAGATAAAGCCTATTAAGCAGGGGAGTAAACACACACGTGCACTGTCTCTCTCTCTCTCTCTGTATGGCGGCGTGTAAATAGCTCCCAGTGTTGTTTTTAGGGCTCTGTATCTGAGCATTTGAAGTCTGAGATGGTTTGATGGGGCTGGATTTATGGCTGTCTCCATCTCTTCTTACCCCTTTCACTGACATATGAAGAGCTCGGAGATGTGTTTGAGGAGCTGTGGATGGTTCTGATGTTTTGTCGGGTTAATAAAGCTGCCACGTACACTTTCAGGACCTTTTAACACTTATACACTTTTGCTTTACATACATGATTTTTTCGCACTTTATCTTTGCCAGAAAATCATCTGTTTGCGTTTTTTTCTGTCATTCAAACTAGCCTTTATCCTATTTCTCATTTGTATGGATTTTTTTTACAGCAGAAATTATATAGGTAAAAGACTTTGAAATAATGCATAAATTAATGTGTTATAAATAAAACTTTAACACAATTAATGTATCAATATGTTTTATATTATATTAAACATTTACAAATCATCATATTTTAGAGTCTGAATTAATCTGAATTCACTGAGAATAATCTGTTAGCATAAACAAAATTCAAAGCTAAATAATAAAATTACAACATTATGAAAGTGTCATGATATTAGTCACAATTAAAATGTAACTACCTAAAGAAATAATTTAAGTATGATTTTTAAGCGTGCAGGGTGTGGCCCAGCAGTTGAATTCACACTTTATTAAAGCTAATGGTACATTGACATTGAATGCATTAAATACTCATCCAGACCACAGTGTGCGGGACCACAGATGAGTCCCGGACGGCCACAATGGCAGGGGTTTGAAGGGGAATCCTGTGGGAAGGAAAAGCTCTCATTGCTTGGGATCTGCTTGTGTAAACAATCGGGTTAATGAAGCTCACCGCTCCTAATCCCACCTCCCCCCCTTGACCCGCACACCCCTGGCTCGACTTAATCCCACCACACAACCCCAACCTGTCAATCACACAGCCCCGGGGCAGTGTGTGTGTGTGTGTGTGTGTGTGTGTGTGTGTGTGTGTGTGTGTGTGTTTGTGTGTGTGTGTGTGTGTGTGTGTGTGTGTGTGTGTGTGTGTGTGTGTGTGTGTGTGTGTGTGTGTGTGTGTGTGTGTGTGTGTGTGTGTGTGTGTGTGTGTGTGTGTGTGTGTGTGTGTGTGTGTGTGTGTGTGTGTGTGTGTGTGTGTGGATCAAGGTGAATTTCAGAGCCTGAATCATACTCAAGCCCAGTCGAGGGCAAAGAGGAGCACAAGTTTAATCAACTCCACATGAATGTGTTTCCAGCCGAGTGAGGCACTTCTGGAGCATTAGAAACACTTACATCATGACCCACTGCTCTGGCTTTGAAAATCAAGGCATTTATGGGCCTTATTACGAGCACATATGAGTATGGCACATGCCACACATGATGATGTGCATTGAGAGAGATTTATCACAATATGTGTTAATGGACTATATATGAATATATGTATAGATTTTGGTCAGATTTTATCCTAAATGTGTTTGCATTCCCTATTTGAAAAGAAATGCAAGAATGCTGTAACCTTGCTTGTAACCTCAAGCAAACCTGTTGTTATATAAATATACATTATGTACCCTGTGCCTCTTAGTTACCTCTGGGCTGTAAAACCAGCAACACCATCTCTTCCTAAAGAAGTGTTTACAAATCTGTTCCCTACTTAAAACTTTAAAACAATCCTTGAGAGCAAACAGAGCTGTGAGCTTTAGGAGCGAACACAAATCTGAAGTGTCTGAGGACATTATTTCCGTCTCCAGAGAAACATTTATTATAAGCAGAGCAGAACGAGGCGGATCCATTACAACATCATCATTTTAACCTGAAGGCTGCTTGCCCACTGGTTTCATTATAAACCAAACCATACATGTTCTTTGACCTGAGTAAACATGAAATTTGTTCTGGTCAGACAGTCTACTTGCTCTTAAAGATAAAAGTTCTGCGATTATTCTTACAAGCACCTTAAGCAAAGAACCCTGTTCTTATCCATAAAATAAGTCAATATAAATTCAATAATGATTTAAAATTCAATCTGCTCACATGTAAAACTATCAGATGACCTGAGAAGACGTGGAATATAATGCAGAAGTTTATATGTAGAAGTAATGTTGTTTTGTTCTTTGTTGACAGTCGTGGTCAGTATGAACTGTAATTAACAGCTGAACAATTATTTTGCAATGGATTTTTTTTTTAATTATTATTTTTCTATAATCAGCATCATGACTCACATTATCAGGTGTTTCTTTAACCCTTTATGACCTGCAATAGAACAATTCCACCAGAGTATATCTTTGTATTTTTACATGTCATTCTTTTGAGCATCTTCATATGCCATACATCAAAATAATCCTTACTCTCCCAATTTGAAGGCTATGTTTGTAATAGCAACTAGATAAATATCTCAAAAGTGCAATAAACAAAAAGAAAAAAAAATGTTCCTACATATTTTATTCAATACAAAAAAGGATAAATGTCAACCTCAAACTTGACAATGTGAAAAACGTGCATAAAACAATTTAAAACTATACAGAATTGATTTGAACTGTTTACATGATTTTAGTTTTTAAGATACACTCATTCAAAAAAAGGGGGGAAAAATGCCATGTAAAATATTCAATTACATTTGTGGTCAAATAACGTTTTGCTTTTGAATATTGATTGAACATTGAATTGGTTAAAATATAAAATAAATAGACCCTGTTAGAACAATTAATAATAAAATGGAGCCGATGAGCAGACGGAGAGTTCATCGTCATCGGACGCAATTAGTATTTCCAAAACCTCCGCGTCCGTGTACTTTCGTTTAGACATAACGTTGCGTGCGCGCGCGCACGTGTGTGTTTGTGTGTGTGTGTGTGAATGTGCTTGTATATGTGAGTGTCTACAGGAGAGAGAAATGATAAAAATGAAGCAATGGTAAAAAGACAATAACGATAAGAAGGAACATATAGCAAATGGGAGTCAAACGGGAGTCAAACGCATGGTCAAATGACGCAGCTTGTGACGTCACAACATGCGACACACCCGGGGGTCATAGTGCACAGCACGTGATACGTCAATGAGTCATCGGAAGTAGAGGTGGGCGATACTGCAAAATTTGGTATCGATCCGATACCAAGTAAATACAGGGCCAGTATCGCCGATATCGATACCGATACCAATACTTTTTAATTTTAAAAGCATGCACTTGAACTTACACGCACTTTCCTGTGCTAGAGCAGTGTGTCATGATTTATGAGGTGAATGCATCATTAATATGCTAAATCTGAATACGTTTCATGACCACTAAATATTTTGTGATTTGTGCTCTCAACTCGCCTGTAATTAGTCAGTGACTTTTACCAAACTACCCTAATTATAGTAAATGCACTATTGTACACTAGCCTACTGTTCAAAAGTTTGGGGTCTGTAAGATTTTTTATTCTCTTCTGCAGTTATTTGATCAAAAATACAGTAAAAACTGTAATATTTTTACAATTTAACATAGGCTATTCTGTAATTTATTCCTGTGATCAAAGCTGAATTTTCACCATCATTACTCCAGTCTTCATGATCCTTCATGATGAGAATTCATTTTTAATATGCTGATTTGCTGCTCAAGAAACATTTCTTATTATTATCAATGAAAACAGTTTTATGTTTTTGTGGAAACCAAATCATTTTGCATAAAATGTATCATGATGAACAAAGTTGAAAGAACAGCATTTATATGAAATAGATTTTTTTAACAGTGTAAAACCTGTTAAGCTTGACTGTCACTTTGGATCAATTTAATGCATCTGTCCTTGTTGAATAAAAATATTAATTTCATTATACAAATCTTACTTACGTCAACATTTTGAAGCGTTATGTAAACTTTTAATTTGTTTATTGCGAAATAACTCCCGATTGTTTCTCTGTCATCTAAGCAAGGCTTCGTTTCCCAAACGCACTGAGACAGAAGCACCAGCTTTGAACACTCTCTGTGATTGATTGGTTTCGTCTTGTATCTAGATGACTAGGAGAAATAGTTCTACCCTACACAATTATTCGCTAACATTCGCTTATTTTTCACTTTTATTTTTCACTTTTATTTTTACGCGCTGAATTCCGTTCTATATTAATAAAAATTACATTAAAAACACAATAAAAATACACAAAAAAAACACATTTGGATCGATATTTTTATGTGAGGATCGATCCTTTTCGATACCACGTCAGTATCGAAAGTATCGATACTTCAGGATCGATCCGCCCACCCCTAATCGGAAGACGTAACTATCAATCGCAGATCTACAGAACATGTGTGTAAAGACGTGCAATGCATTTTTGTGGGGTTTTTTTGTAAACGCATATTACGCTATTTGTACAGACTCATTAGAGGGTGAAAACAACTCAACATGAGCATGTTGGAGGCTTGATCTGAACATGTTACATCGCTGGTTTTGTATGCAAAAAGAATGACTGAGCTAGCCATTTGGTTTCAGTTTCTATAGGCTCTTAAACAGACACACGCAAACGGGAGCGCCGGCGCTTTCTTTCCATGTTCTCACACCTCTCTCTTCTTCTCTTGTAGTCATTGTATTGTATTCCTTTCTCTTTTCCCGTCGAGAACGTTTATTTGGGAGGAAGGTGCAGGCGCTTTTATAGCCAGATTATTGTGATGATGCTGATTAATGAGTTTGATGTCTCTCTCCTTCTGTTCTGTCCATCCTCATCCATCAAATGAGTGTGAAGCTTGTAGCGTTCAGACAGACACCTTGAAGGATTGAGAAGAGTTTAAACACACCAAAACCTTCTGAAACACTCGACTTTATCTCTATAGTGTCAATATATGAAGAATGTGACATTTAACCTCCTTGGATGAAGGATCCATGATGTTCAGGAGGATTTGGCTTTAGAGGTTTATACAAGTCATTTGACAAATGAACTGCAATGTAAGATCTATTTATAACTATAACCAGTGTAATGCATTACAAGTATTTTTTTTACTATAATTCAATTACTTTTCCCTTGAAAAAGTAAAGTTGGGGATTACTAAATTCTTTTCCTGTGATTAATTACAGTTACTTCTGATTAAATGCTGTACAGACAATTCTATATAAAAGAATAGAGGATTTAATGTTAAAATGTATGTTTATAATCTAACCTTCTCCCTTTAAATACTTTGGTCAGTTCAAGAATAATTTATGCAATTATTAAAGAATTAAAAAAGCAGTTTCGTGTCTGTCCTTGTATTGTTCAACTAGTCGAGGTTGATATGGGATTTTGAGTAATGCAATACTTTTTAGACTAACTTACCCAACACTAACCATAACAAAAAGATATTACCGCAATCATGATTTTTAATAACCTGGTATCAGATGATAACACTACAGTACATTAAAATATATAGGATAATATTTATAATTTCAGGAATACCATGGTATACAAATGGGTAAATGTCCAAAAAACATGGTAGTACTATGCAACTTTTTGTTGCATTGTAGGGTAACACTTTATTGTACAGTCCTGTTCCCCATGTACATACTATGTACTTATTATAGCAATTAATAACTGTGTAATAACAAGGTACTAACCCTGAACCTACATGTAGTTACCTTATATTACCAGTAGCCCACTTTCTTAGGTAAGTATGTTGTAAGTGCATGTGAGTGCATGTACTGTAAAATAAAGTGCAACCCAAAAAAGTTGGTATGGTCATACCATGGTACTATACCACAGTATTGAAATTCATATACCATAACACTTCAAGGTCCTGCCAAAAGCCCATGGTACATGACCTTAAAAACAAGCAGAGCTAGGAAAGGTATAAAAGCGAGCCTGTGATGAATATTGACTTACTGTGTTTTCAATGGCATCCGCTGTAAAAAGCTGTATAAAATGGTATGGTATGGATTACCATGGTAAACTTTTATAAAATCCGTGTTTGTACATATGAGAGAGAGAATAGGTGAGCAGTGAAGGAGAAGAGTTTTAAGGATACAGGAGAAAATAACAGCCCTGAAGCAAGATCCCGCAAAGCAGCCGTGGCCTAATGGAGAGAGCTTTTCCGTGTCATGCTGGAATCCTGAGCCAAAAACAACATGGCAACTTTACCCGAGCTGTGCGTTTGGCAGAACCGGGATCCGTTCATCCCATCAAGCCCTGTGTCAGGGTGGTGACATGGGCTGTCTGGCAGACTCTCACAAGACTGGAGCTCCCATAACCAGAGGCTTTATGGAAGACCCTGCCGGTTATTATTTCTATTAGCAGCGTTTCTTCTCCTCCCAGAAGCCAGCGCTCGCTCTCCACAGATGGTTCTGCTCAGACGGACCGCGTTTGCTTTACTTAAGAGCTTTTTCTGCCAGATACCGTTCTGATATTTTTCTCCACCGTCCCCTCTGGTCTTTTCCTCATCCTGTCAATCTTTGTTTTTGTGTTTGTGGAAGTGATGCCTTTTAGCACGCTCCTGTTAGCCTTTTGTGTTTATTAGATTTTCATTTTTCAACAGGAAGTAGAGTGGTTCATAAGAAACAATTAAGCTGGATCTTTAGTGTGACAGGTGGTCTTTCTTGTAAAAATAAATGAATATCCCTAAAACAAGAGCAGTTTAAATAAAGAGCAAAATTGCATTTGATATAAACTGTTATTTTCAGTCAAATTTACAAAATAGGATGATCTCTAAATGTAATATTTTTTGCATGATTGTGTTTAAACAAAGCATTATATACAAAACAAGTAATGAAAAGAAAAAATTGATATAACACACACTCCCACATGTATAATTTTAATTAATTAGATATCTTATTACTATTTTATTGTCATATATGTGTATACTATTACTGTTACACACAATTTTTTTAATAAACCATATTAATTGGCTATACAACATGACACCCAAATGGTGAGTATACATACACTCTAAAACATGGTGTTACCACATCTAAAAATGATTTAAGTCAAAATAAATATGTAATTACCATGGTACACCTCTAAAAACGTCTGTATCACTGTGATATCTTCTTGTTTTTGTGGACTTTCGAAAGAAGAAAGTCAGTCATACAGGTTTAGATCAATGAGAGTGAATGAATGATGTCAGAATTGTTATTTTTCTGTGAACTGGCCCTTTAAATTGTATTCTCAGTAAATCGTCTCATCAGTTTTACATTTGCAGTAAACTGATCTTGTTTTAAGGATGTTTAAATATTGTTACTGCAAAACAAGACTTCAGAAGAATTTTGATGTTGCTGTTGGTCTTGTCTGACAATAAGTAGTTTTGACAGTAACATGTAGAAATGAACGTTTCAGGTGACTTACATGTGCTGTGATTGACACTAACATCTAAACGTGGGAAACACTGTAACAGAATATGACTAACCTGAATCAGAGTTCTTCACAGAACTGAAAGCTTTGATATTTCTCATGATGAGCCACAAAAAGAGTTATTGAGGATGAAAAGTGAGATATGAGTGAGATCGATGGTTTTTCTCCTGTTTTTGAGATAAAAGGAGAGAGATACAAAGATTTCTTACACACTTATAGCTTTACAATAGCTCAATTATGTTTCCTTTAAATACATTGTCTCAGGTGTTTCTTCTAAACATTATAGACAACCAGCCACATATAGTATATAGAATATATTTATATATCTATGAAATGAACGTGGAGTGCTGCTCAGATCATAAGATTGAGATCTCCAGCTTTGAAATTGATAATCTGCACAGTTTGAAATCTCTTCTAAAACTCTGAAAAGACACACTCGAGAGGACTGAGGTCTTTTTCTCAGGAGAAACATCTGAGAGGCAAGTCTCCATTTGTTCTCTGTTTAATCATATCTCTATCTAGCTGAGACAAACGCCTGCCATATTAAAGATCTCATTCGAACCAGATCTTCAAATCCTACTGGGGATTGTTCTTTCCTTTGGGTATTTTCCCAGTCACTTGTGTCGTAAAACATCTTTTGTGTGTTTGGATACGGCCTGTATTCTGTGTATGACAGCACAACAATGGGGAAATTCCCCAAAGTTTTCTTCTGGACATAATAATAGTCACCCGAGAAGGAGAAGAGCAGAACTAGTTATCATCAGCCACAAGCAAAACAGAGATGCTTTTTGAGGACAAATAGACTGTAAAAAGTGTAGAGTAATAGGAAAGACGTATTCAGTTAAATCTAAGAAAGTTTTGCTAACGTTTCCAATAAGTTATAAAAACATTACGTTTAAAATGTCTAGTTTTATTATGCTTTAAAAACACATTGGTTGCGAATATAAAGGCAACATCCATTTTATGGGAATGTTACTTTGGAAAGTTCTCTGAAAATTCTGAAACAAGTTGTAACATTTAAAAAATGATACTAAAACGTGTCAGGTAAAAACGTTCCATGAACATATATAAACATAATTTTTGTACTAACATTTTGAGAACATTATTAGATACCAGATAACGAAAGTTCTATTAACATTACTGGAAGAACATTAGGAAATTTCTAGGAACGTTCCCTGTTAGCTGGGAGAGATGTTTAATTGCATGAGTCCAAATGAAAGTAAACATGAGATATAGGCGGTTATGGAAAGTAACGTTTTGTTCAATAACCACCCAGAATTGAGGTCTTTCTCCATCTCAGGGCTTGAACTGCACAGGGGTTGTAGGTGAATAAACATCTCCACTGAGATCATAACACTCCACCCTTAAACCTCCTCTGTTTTTCTCCTTTAAATCCACATCATCACTGCACTGTCTGATATTTTTGCTTGCTGCTCTTCATGGTCATTTTGGAGGAGGAAAAAAACACTGGTTGCTTTCTTTGCAGAGTCCATCAAACCCTACAAACACTCAAATCTTTTTTAGCTTTAATAACTGTGAGTTGCGGTCGAGAGGTCGTTCAGACTGCGTCCACCAGCCGCTTCGTCTGGCAAACAATTAAAAGTTGTTTTGATGGTTTGGACTTGATTGAACTGGTACAGTAACGACTTATTGTTACGTCTGGAGCGAAATATGAAAATATGGCGCCTTTATTGAGGAAATTAAATTCACTGTGTCATGTGAAGCCAGAAGGGAAGGACACTCCCTTCGTGAGCTCATCAAAATGGAAACGCGCTGATAGTCGAGCGTCTGCTGTGGTTTTAAATCAGTCAGACACGAGAGACAAGGAGACAACAGCGTCCGCTGCAAATAATCCATTCTTGATCAGTGTTTTTGGCTCGTTTTCCACCACAAACTCCTTGAAACAAAATATGTAATATGTACATCCTAAGTATGCAACTCCTCATTCTATGTGGACTACTTTGTAATCATGGTTGTTTGAATATGCAACCTGTAATATATTCCAATAGATGCTAAGATAAACATTACAACACACCGTAGTGTTGTTATTGTTAACTAAAATGACTAAAATATTTTCTGTTTAATGAAAAAAATAGATAATAAAACGAGAATATGCAATGCACGTTTGTGTGAGTGCCTTCATGTTGGAAAGTGCCTCTGTGCCTTATACTGTCTATGTGGCTCATAGGTTTTGGAACAGGTCTAATGTTGTCCATACTAGTGAATATGAGTCAGTCGGGGTGAAAGGCCATGCAGAGGTCATTTGCTTAAAGCATTAATATTGATCTTAAAAGCGGGTTAGAGAGAGGCCGGGGAGTAAGTTCATTTCTGACAGTGTCTCATAAAGAAGCGCGCCTCAGGTGGTTTTGGAGCGAGTGTGAAAGAAACTGAAGGAAAAGGGGGGAGACAATTTTTTTCGACTATTTTTGTTCTCACACACAAGGGAGGGCAGGGCAGGTGAGCGGGGGTGTTCGACGCTTCTCAACGCCCCGGGTGACGAGAGAATACGAAGGTGTGAGAACAAAAAAAAAGACATTCTGTGCATTTCCTCTCCTGTTCGCCAACTGGCTCTAGGCTGAAGATTTCCCAAACTCTGCCTCTCTCTCTCTGGCCTTCCCTTGTCACTCAAACCGATGTGAAAACTCCTCCCACTGAGGCTCTTCAACGCTCGACACCATGAGAACCTGCATCACATCAGGTACTTTCTGTCTCGTCACTTTCACCTGCAGTCTGAATGATAAATCCTTCTGTCTGGATTTAGAGCTCAACAGGTTCCTGCCGGAGTAAAATTACCATTCATTTTCTCCAACTGATATTTAGCAATGAAATGTTAATGTTTCAAGCCAGACCGTGAGGATATACTGTATGCTTGTCAGTGTATTTCAACTTAAATTGTTTAATCACTAACTAACACTAATCACTAACACCATATATAGAAACTCCCATGAAACATTGCACATGACATAATTGAGCCCTGCACTCTATTTTTGTTGATCCATATTTTAATAAATATTTTGCAATCATTTTCTTTTATTTTGTACAGCCCTTTTAAAAAAGCTGCTTTGAAACAATACACAATGTTTCAAAGCTGCTTTACAGAAAATCATGTTACTGTTTAAAATATCTTAATATCTCCATGCCTTAGTTGCATTTAGCAGGGTGATAACATACTTTACATTTGTATAATAAATAATGAGGTCAGTAGTTTTATATTGTATCATGGTTTCATGATTTATGTCATTTACTGTAAAATGCATGATGTAAGGAATAGCTGATGTAAAAAAAAAAACATTAAATAAAAACATTGTACCTTCAATTTAAAGTTGTCTGGTTTTGCACATTCATCTGGTTGGTTTTGGTTCAAGGCTTAAAACTTTTTATGGCAGATTTTTTTTTGTAATTTATATGGACAAAATGAATTGGGGAAAAAATGCTTCCGGAACAAATGATGATGAAAAGTGAGTGGTCAGATAGCAACATCATATTCTAACATGCATGAATAACATGTATAGCAAATGCAAGTATTAAAATAGCAAAATATGTACAAAATGTACAGACATTCATTATCACAAACAAACCCATGTAGTTTCTGACCTCCACATTCAAACAGTGTTTGTCCTTTGAGCTTTAACAGGGCATGTGTCTCCAGTGGAGCTGCGGTCACGCTCTGTGTGTGTGTGTGTGTGTGTGCGTGTGTGTGTGTGTGTGTGTGCGCGCGCGTGTGTGTGTGTGTGTGTGTGTGTGTGTGTGTGTGTGTGTGTGTGTGTGTGTGTGTGTGTGTGTGTGTGTGTGTGTGTGTGTGTGTGTGTGTGTGTGTGTGTGTGTGTGTGTGTGTGTGTGTGTGTGTGTCAAACCACATGCAATTAGAACAAGACTGCCATGGCCGACACAACTCCAACGCAATTTATGATTTCTTTAAAATCAACTTATCTTATTTTAAGATTTGTCCTTTGTTCTTTGGTTCACCACACATTTCATAAATGGCATCAAGAGTGAGTCAGTGGAAGGTTTAATCTAAGAGGAGCCAAACATTTCATTTTCATTTATAGAGAGAGGGTAATGTTAACATTCATAAAGCCAGACTTAAACATTTCACTGTAGCTCATCGAGCACAATGTTGGCAACATCATGGGTGAAATTTTCCACGAATTGAGTTTCTACAAACTTATATTTATTTGTATTTTTTTATATTTACTTAATATAGCTGTATATATATAAATACATATAAAAATATATATAAAAATGTGAAAAAATATATAATGTATTAGGCTATAAATGCACATCTAAGTTTATATGTATATGTAGTTATAAAAATAAACTGTAAATTGCAAAAGTAAATATAATAAAAATGTAAATAAATGTAATGTATTATACACAGATCTGAGAATAAAATGTTTACACTATTCATATGTATATATATATTCATATACAGTAGATTGTAATGTTATGTATATTTCAAAGTGCTTACTTAAACTGATGAAAGAGAGCAGAGACATATTAATATATGGTTTAATTGGACGCGCCTATTGACATTGAATATAAATGATTTTTTTATTCTCCTTCTTTGATTCATATTGAAGTATTGAGAGGTTGTTAACAAATGGAAGTCCAGGAAGTCCAGTTTTACATCCATTTCCACCAGATGGGTTATCTATTATTAATAATTTCTCAAAGCTGATAGGAATCCAATAGCATATCAATAATTCATGCCACTGTGATCAGGCTAACTTCATTACAGGACTAGTTAAAAGGTTTTAGGTGTCCAGGTCTTTCTATTAGTGCAGTCAGGTTATTGATACACCATAAGGACGGTGTGCCAGAGATCACTGCTAGTCGCTTCAGTATTGATGGAGGATGAACGGACTGTGACATTTGAGTGAAAAATTTGGCCACTGAAACTCAGTTTCTCAGTCCAAAGTTTGTTCTCCACCATTTGAAACCTTTGGTTTCTATTCAGTTAGGATAGTGTTTCTTTACCTTTTCAAGTTTCTCCAGACTGAAAGGCTTCCTAATGCGCATTAGAATTGATCCAAAACACAAAACTGAGCATTCTGTATAGGAGAATATGAGAGCCTAAGAATGAAGAAATCTCGTTTGATACCGATGAACTGATTCTCAGACGGAAATGAGATTTTATCTCAGATGATTCTCACCTATTTCAGAAGAATTATTCATGATTTCTCAATCTGTGCTCAGATTTGCCAAGATACCCGGAAATCAAAGGTCAGAGATTTCAGTGTGTACTCAAGAATTTCTCATGTAATGATCTGAGCTGTTCTCCACATTTATTACTGTATGATAACTTGACTATTTTGTGTCTATTATTGGATCATTTCGTGAATTTTATAAGAAATATTTCAGAGCTGATCATCAAAAATCGAATTGACAAACAAGCATTACGATAAATTAAGTTTAACTGAGAACTCACATTAAATAACACACACACACACACACACACACACACACACACACACACACACACACACACACACACACACACACACATATTTATAACATAAAATAAGTCTGTACTGCTGTCACGCCTATTTTTCGACGTATTGAATAACAGAATTCCTGTGAATGGATTGCGAGCTCTTAAAGTGGTTTCCCCACACGTTTCAGTTGCAGGCCTACGCTGCAGTTGGGAAGGCAACTGTTGTTTGGCAGCTTTTAAACAGAGACGTGCTAATGCCAGGACCTGCTGTATTGTTTGGTTAACAATGCTTCAGCGCCTGTGGCCATGTGAAACGCCATCTTTCTCAGAGCGCTCCTACCAACACCCAGCTTACAGAGGGCACAAACAAACAGAAACACAAAGCTATTGAGAACAGCCTCTATTCATTTCCTAACAGTCGCCTATGCCCGAGGGGAGGATACAGATACAGAGACGCACACACACACACACACACACACACACACACACACACACACACACACACACACACACACACACACACACACACACACACACACACACACACACACACACACACACACACACACACGAGAACAAGCTAAATGAAAATACCCTCTAAAAATCCTAATCTAAAAGATTTCTGTTCCTCCATTGACAGCTATGCAACTACCACTTTAAACCGCTCAAATCATATGGATTAGTTTGACAATCTCTTTATGAACTTTTTGAAGCGTCAGTCCAAAAAGAGACTCGATCGCTTTATATGATGAACAGATTTTAATTTAGGCTTTTATACACATATAAACATTGATCAGCGAACATAAACAAACAAACATGCTGCGTAACACGAGAATGAACCTCATTGGTTCTTGCTGAAGCACAAACGTCCCGCGTAACACGAGAATGAACCTCATTGGTTCTTACAGAAAGTCAAATGTGATGCGTAACACGAGAATGAACTTCATTGGTTCTTGCTGAAGCTTAAATGTGATGCGTGACACGAGAATGAACCTCATTGGTTCTTGCTGAAGCTCAAACGTACCGCATAACACGAGAATGAACCTCATTGGTTCTTACAGAAGGTCAAATGTGATGCGTAACACGAGAATGAACCTCATTGGTTCTTGCTGAAGCACAAACATGCCGCGTAACACGAGAATGAACTTCATTGGTTCTTGCTGAAGCTTAAATGTGATGCGTAACACGAGAATGAACCTCATTGGTTCTTACAGAAGGTCAAATGTGATGCGTAACACGAGAATGAACCTCATTGGTTCTTGCTGAAGCTTAAATGTGATGCGTAACACGAGAATGAACCTCATTGGTTCTTGCTGAAGCACAAACGTGCCGCGTAACACGAGAATGAACCTCATTGGTTCTTGCTGAAGCTTAAATGTGATGCGTAACACGAGAATGAACCTCATTGGTTCTTGCTGAAGCACAAACGTCCCGCATAATACGAGAATAAACCTCATTGGTTCTTAGAGAAGGTCAAATGTGATGCGTAACACGAGAATGAACTTCATTGGTTCTTGCTGAAGCTTAAATGTGATGCGTAACACGAGAATGAACCTCATTGGTTCTTACAGAAGGTCAGATGTGATGCGTAACACGAGAATGAACCTCATTGGTTCTTGCTGAAGCTTAAATGTGATGTGTAACACGAGAATGAACCTCATTGGTTCTTGCTGAAGCTTAAATGTGATGCGTAACACGAGAATGAACCTCATTGGTTCTTGCTGAAGCACAAACGTGCCGTGTAACACGAGAATGAACCTCATGAACATGAACATGCTTGAGCTTCCTTTTGCCACAACTGATGTGTGCATTGATGAATGTTTATATGTGAATAAAAGCCTAAATTCAATCTGTTCATCATATAAAGTGATCGAGTCTCTTCAGAAAATGTGGACTATACTGCTCAATTCATATGGATTTGTTTTACAATCTCTTTATGAAGTTCTTGAAGCGTCGAAGTGGCAGTTGCGTGTCAATGGAGAGACAGAAATATCTCAGATTTCATCAAAAAGATCTTCATGTGTTCTGAAGATTAATTAAAGTCTTACGGGTTTGTAAAAACATGAAGGTGAGCAATTAATGACAGAATAAATTTTTTTGGGTGATCTATCCCTTTAAATCGGAATGTTCTCTCAATGTTCAAAATGTCCAGTATTTTTTGTTATGCAAATGTTAGGAGAACATTCCATTATGAGAATGTTACTTTTGATTGTTTCCTGAACATTCTGAAAAAAGCAATAACATTTAAAAAAAAACTTTAGACGATTACTTTATTTGTTCCTTAGTTTCATGCTAACGTTTTGAGAATAAAGACCACATAACTGTTCAATTAATGTAACTGGACTAATGTTTGTTCATATAGCTTTTGAACGTTCTCTGAACATTATGAAACATGTTAGATGAACGTCCAACTAAACAATATATAATTTTAAAGAACAATTCCGGCCAAAAATGAACCTAGGGCTAAATAACACATTGGTACCGAGTCGACCGTTCTCTGGGATGCGTTTTCATGATAATCGAATGTACCTTATCGTTAGTTTTAGTTTTACCACAGATTTTGTGTACAGACAGTTTAATAAGAAGACACTTTACAAAGACAGTTCACTTCACGTATAGACCTTATGTAGCCCCGCCCCTTTTCAGGGCTGCGCTCGTTGTCTTTTGACTTCCGGTCTGTATTTTCACAGCGATCTTGCATAGGTATGAATGAACTGCTCGTTAAAAAATTCCCGGTCGACATTTGTTAAGACATCTGCTTTACAATTCTTATGATAAACATTACAATGCTCATGATAACTTTTGTTATCTCTACAATAAGTAAATCCACTTCACCAGCTAATTACTCCTGGACAGCGATGCCATAGAAATATACAGAGCGACCGCAAAAACGGAAGTTCAAAGACAATATTCTAAAGATGACGGCGCCCACGTTTCTCTGGTGCATAAGGTCTACAAGTAGGAGCCATCTTTGGAAAACAGTCTCATCCAGTCGAACCACGAACGCTGTGCTACGTGCTGGCCGATAGTCGCAGTTCAGCTCACGTAGCACGGCGTTTGTGATTCGACTGGTCGAGACTGTTTTCCAGAGATGGCTCCTGCTTGTATACGTGATTTGAACTGTCTTTATAAAGTATCTTCTTGTTAAACTGTCTGTACACTTACAATGTTCTCAATGCTTCGGTTTGCAGGTAGAGACCCTCAATTTGCTACCCTGTTAGTGTGGGGCTATTTTGAGCCTTGTTAGTGGTATTAACTAGCGATTTTAATGTTTACTTATTCGATCCCCTATATACTAGCGTTATAAGCTAATCTGTGGTTAAACTAAAACGAACGATAAAACTGGGTACATTCGATTATCATGAGAACGCATCCCAGAGAACGGTCGACTCGGTACCCATGTGTTATTTACCCCTCGGTTCATTTTTGGCCGGAATTGTCCTTTAACGTTTTGAAGTAAAGAAGTTTACAACTTGTTGCAAAAGCTCTAAGAATGTTCCCTGTTGGCTGGGTCTGTGTTCTTCCGGACGCAAAAGTATAAGTTATACAAAAGAACTTCATGATACATTGATATAATGGTGAGAAAATGATAACAGAAATGCTCATTTTTGGGTGAACTATACCTAAAACAAACAAAAAGGTTTATTAAAACACATACATTCATGGACGTACATATACTGTAGATATCAAACAGGGACAAATGTGACAGAGGATGCACACACATACACACACTGACACATCCAGTCATGTTTCATGAAGCTTCATAATATCCAGCAGCATAATGGAGACAGTAAAACACGCATTAGTCATGGCTGCTCCTTTAAAAGCAGGATATAAAAAAATCCCCCAGTACATGAGCCTCGGGGTCAGGTGCATTTTTGACTGCCGTGGGAACCACAAAATGAAATGTGTGAACCTATCTGTCTTACCTCTGGGGCTGGGCCGGGGAAAAGAGATGAGACGTGCTGTGAAAGACACACACTCGCACTTTCACACAGTCCTGATCTGTCGTAAAGCGTTCAGACTGCTCGTGGCCCGGGTTAATAATAAATCATCTGGGGGCTGTTAATTTCAACAGGCCAGAACAGGTGCCAATCAAACGCTTTCGCCAAGAAAACCATGGGAATATCAGTGCAGAATATCAAACATCTTCAGACTGAAATAATAGAACACAATATTGAGTTGGTCATATATGTTTAGAAATAGATAAGCAAAATGTCAAACTAGAAAGTTTTCATGCCCAACACCCAGTGTGATAAAGGTATACTCTCTCCAAAACTATAATCGTGCATGCAGTTATTAAACACTTAAACTATTGAGAGATATTACATTGAACATTTGTGCTTTAAAAGAATTAGTTTCTCGCACTGCAAGGTTCATTTTAAACATTTAGTGAAGACAAAAAAATATTATTAAAAATGGAGGAAATATCAAAGAAATAGTGACAGTTACATTACTTTACAAGTTTAATCTAAAATCTCAGCCCTAAAACTACAGAAAAATATAAACAATGTGCTCGTATTTTGGCAATGTAAAGCAAGTGTTCACCACGCAAAATAAGCCAATGAATTCTAATGTGACAAACCACAAAGGTAAAGACTGACTTCCTACACTGATTAAGGTTTTAATTTTCAGTAATTCTTCATGTCTGCGTCACTAGCGTCTATTTAATATCTGTTGTGGGTGTGCTTGTTTTTGGGATGTTTCACTGATTCCAGAATGGCATTTTTCACATCAGTCGACAAGACAAGACTGAATACGAGTTCATGGGATAATAGCGCTGTGTTTGTATCAAATACCTTCCTGCAAGGCACTCTTGAATCAGTGCATCGCCTATTTGATGGATCATTCTTGGAAACGGTTCTTCATTTGTTTTTAAGCCAACATACCGGAACAAAGATTAGTACAAACCTTTCATTCAGATTCCCGAGGAAAAAACACATTTCTTAAACCCATTATAGGACTTTTTTAAACTCTAAGTTAAGAAATGTTTCACCCTGGTAGGTTTATTTCCATGGTCCACTTAAAGGCCCACTGAAAACGCGCAGCAATATTTAATGTGTTGATGTAAATGACACTGAAACATGAAGAGAGGGCGGGGCATATCTAACAGCCCCTCCCCTTTTTAAAATAGCCAATAGCATTACGATTATATATTACCGCTCAGCTAAAGCCGTGTAGCTCGGTAAAGCTGCCGTTTCCTTCTAATCTCAAACTGTTTCTCCTCCTAATCTCCTCCATATGGCTTTATAGCATTCTGTGCAGAATAAAAAATGGTATGTGGCGACGCGATCATATGATTAACTCTGTGCTGTCGTGTCTCTGGACCGGAGCTGCGACGGTTTGCATGACACTAACATGAAACCAGACTTCCTTCGAACCAATCGAAAGCTTATTTACACTGTCTGAATCGTTCCCTATATAGTGCACAATGTGCCATTCAACATGCAGAAAATAGTAAATGTGTGAACAAGTGCCTGATTTTAACCTCAGCTTCAGCGTCTATTTATAGTGTAGGGGGCAGAATTGGATTGGACATAAATTTTGATGAGAAGCTAGAATGCATAGAGATGTCATTAAAATTGTGGTTATTGTTTTGGAGCACTCTAGCTTATAGATAACAGTAAGGGTTACTCATCTTCATATTCATACTAAACGCCCAAAAACTTCAATTTTAATTTCATGGGGACTTTAAAGCATGTGTAAGTGATTTCTGAGAAACAATGTTGAAAGTGGATCAGACCGAGCACCAAAACACACTTGTAGCCAATCAGCAGTAAGGGGTGTATACACTCACGATGGGGGAGGGGCCTGTGTTGCATAGGGTGTTTATGAATTTGGGGGTGGAGCTATCAAGATAGGGGTGTGACACTTTAGGTTAGGGGTGTGTTTGTTTTGGTGATTTCGAATATCAACAGCGTTTCTCAGAAACCGTACACTTAAGACGTTCTACTAACTGCACAACATGTCAAACTAACACTCATTAGAGTATTATAGACTAGTTGGGTTCGGGTTAGTAGAATAAGTTGATATTGTATGTAGTTGCAAAGTTACTTACAGTCAGTAGAATGTCTGTTAGGGAGCATCAAAATAAAGTATTAGCGGATATTAAGCAGACAGTCTAATTCTCTAATGACTGCTATAGTTGACATGTAGTTGCAAAGGTAATTATATCAAGTAGAATGTCTAAAGTGGACCATCGAAATAAAGTGTTCCCCATTGGTAATTTTCGAGCACTTCTTCAGAGAATCAGCTGTGAAACCCCAAATTGCATTGCTAAATGTGACACTAAAATGTTGACACTAAAAACTAATCATAGCTAACCTCATTAAACATTCATGCACTTTGTACAGTTGCAAAAACATGCACACTGTAATTATTTTAGCTTGCATTTAAAAGAAATAGTAATCTATGTAAATAGTAATCCAAACTAATCAATGTTGTTAATAACCTTCTATTCTATATCTATTCATATTCTTTTTTTTTTTAAACCCACATGTACTGTGCTGGACTAACTGCGACTGGTCACGAGACTTCCATATAGTTGCCCAATTGTTGGTTTGATTGCTTCTATTGCTCTCCTCATACGTAAGTCGCTTTGGATAAAAGCATCTGCTAAATCATTAAATGTAAATTTAAATGTAATATTATAAACATGCAAATAAGAACATATAAGAAATATACAGTGTTAAATCTCAAATCCTGACTAACCAGATGATTCAAAAGTCAAGAAGTTGCAAAAAAATGAGAAACCCCGCTGTATTTGATTGTGCAGACATGGCAGTGGAAGTAAACTGCATGGCGGTGATTTTAAGGGGTTGTTGTGGCGGTATGTAGTGGAGGTGGGCCCTTCGGGTCAGCGAGGTCTCCAGAGAGATCACTTCTATCTGAACTTATCGGCTGAAACATCTGTTGTAATTTCTGTCAAATGAAACTTTTATTACCTGATCATTAAAGTCCTGGCGATGGAAAAAACAGATGTCCGCGCTGCTCTTACGACCGCTGTTTTTTATGGTGTTGGTGAAAATTGAACCAAAGGGAGGCCCCCCCCCCCCACCTCCATTATAAAATTAAGGGGGACATGATTTCCACATTCCACGGACAAGAGGGGCACTAGTGGGGCGCTGTGAGAGAGGAGCAACCTGTGTGTGTGGAGATAGAGGACTAGCACACACACACTCTGCACTAACAGAACCACCACAGACAGAGAGAGAGAGAGAGAGAGAGAGAGAGAGAGAGAGAGAGAGAGAGAGAGAGAGAGAGAGAGAGAGAGAGAGAGAGAGAGAGAGAGTTTATTAGTTCAGAAGAATGGTCTGCTGAAGGGCTCTACTGTGTTTATTAGTGCCGCTCCAAGACTCGAGTACATTAAAGGAGTTGTTCTTTATGACATTTACTCCAGTCATGTGAAAAAGCTTCCACCACATTGATAGAGTGTTGCTATGTGGTTTCTGAGGCACTCTGGCCTGTTTACACCTGGTATTAAGAAGTGTTTTGGTCGATCGGATCACATGGACGATGCTAAATACAGGTGTAAACAGGGTCTAAAATGTTTTGAGCTTGTCCAGAGGTGGTCGAAAACACATTCGACCGGATTGCTATTGTAGTGTAAACGCTCATGTGGTCGAATGTGTTCAAACAAAAGACCACATACTCTCCACCTTACTAAATTAATGTGTAAACATTATGAGAAAAGCGTTAGCCAGACTGGATTTAAACTGTTGGCTGAAGACCCAAGTTTGGTCTGAAGATGAAAAATGTACCAAGCACAATGTTCTCACATCATTCTTGATTTCTAACACACACTCACAGTGTTCGGCTGGTCTTGCGTCTGTCAGAGCAGAAACTAAAGCTGATGTTGTCTTTATGTTTTTCTGTCGTCTTCGAGTGAGTTTATATGTAAATTGTGCAAGCATATTTTGTCCATTAGATCGAAATATCTGAAAAACACATACATTTACCCGCGTCTCTAATAAATCAAGATAAAAGTGGTTGAAAGTGGACAAAAAAATGCCAAACAATAAAACACCAGGGGCCGGTTTCACAAGATAGACTTTGACTATGGCTTAGATATAGTAGATAGTCAGACTTAGACATCTAAACATGACGGATCGAGTAAGCGCATTCAACCGCAAAAATATGTGTTTGCTGGAGGAGTATAACAGTTACAAGGACATTTTACTTGGGAAATTTAGCGGGAGTATCAAGAAGACATTTTTAATTTGGAAAAAGATTGCTACGACAGTTAACAGCGTTAATCCGACCGTTGAGCGGAGCGTTAAAGGCGTACAGAAAAGATACAACAACATGGTACAAGATGCCAAAAAAGAAATATACAAATTATGAGCCATTTTCCCTTTTCTTTTGGCTGTTTGTACTGTAACTGATTGTTACTGCTGGTTGCCAAGGTAACAGAGTCTTAGACCTAAGTTAGCCTGGGTTGAGTTGTCTAATTGTTTTGGTCTAAAGTAAGTCAGTCTTTATTTTTGTGAAACAGTCTAACTTGCATTAGACTAGTCTATGAGCAAATTTTAGACTTGTCTAACACTATAGACCGGTCTAAAATAGCTTTGTGAAACCGGCCCGAGGGATTGCGTCTCCTTCGTCTACTTGTGATCCAATCGACCAAAACGCATCTTAATAGCAGGAGTAAACAGAGCCTCTGAGTGTTTTTAGCATGTTGCTACTGCATCTGTTTGCCAGGCAATTGCTGTTCTAAATCTTTTTGGGAGTGTTACTAGGGCGTTTCCAGGCAGTTACCAATGAGTTCTGGGTGCTACAGTATAGTTGCCCCAAAAGTCAAAAGAGTCCTCAAGATAAAAACCATCTGAAGAAGAGGTGAAAACAGTCGCAGATTAGTAAAGTAACAACACACCTCTCATCAACAAGACACATGATTTGAGGAATCATTCAAACGCTACAAACGCTTTCATCAGAGTATGCACAATAATAAATGTGATGCTCAGCTTTTAACCTAAATATATTCACTACCGCCTCTAGGTTTTAATATTAGTGTTGGCATCAACTGAATGCAGACTTAAATAGAAACGAACTTCATCTCTTTTGGGGAATATTTACATGATGTTTTGGAAATGGGTTCTAGTTCTTTGCTCATGAGGAATGGTCGACAGAAGTGAACTGGTGAATTGGGAGGAAACTCTCCCTGATCTCTTGCTGTTCGCAGCGTGTTTGACCGGCTCAACAAACTCCAAGAGAGAAATAAGGATAAAGACAATGGCTGCTTTTATTTTCTTCTTTAGCCTCACATTCCACAGAAAGCATGGAGATCGGCCACCCTCCTCGCAAAAAAAATGAATCACGGGCAGACAAATTTGTGTCTGGGTTGCGTTACTTAACTAGAGACATAGGTAAGGTTACCGGATTTTTCCTCATATATGCTCTCGTTCACCTTTATTCAGGCTCTTTCTACCTTTCTGTGTTGGCATCTCTGGAAATAAATCACACACACACACACACACACACACACACACACACACACACACACACACACACACACACACACACACACACACACACACACACACACACACACACACAAACACACACACACACACACACACACACACACACACTGTGTGTCACTTCTGAATCACTTCTTATTGTAACAAGATGATGGTAATGTTTCTTTTAAATTTAAAGTAATAGTGTGAACTTGATTTGACCCCCTGATAAAATCCACAACAACGTGATTTTAAAGGGGATTTCTGTCTTTGATTGAATTACATTACATGTTTGATGTTTGATTACAAAGATGTTTGATTTAAAGTTTCTGTGGTTGCTGACAAATGTGACAACTTCGTGTGTGACAACTAGCCCCGGTCTTCTCTTTTGTGTTTCGGGATGCATCTTTTAAACATTAGTTTTGTTAACTGTTGAGAGAATAAACATATATGACACATAATACAGCTTTAAGGTATTTTTAAAATCACACACTAATCATTTATCAGATTATTTGCAAGCCTTGTAAACTATTAGTTCACAAATCAGGAATGTAGTGTGAAACTATAAGAAGAAAAAAGGAAACCGGCATGACCTGTCCTGAATATTTTGTTAGTTCTCATAATGTTTATCTAACACAATAACTGCAACAAAGAACACAAGTCATTAATAGATTTTTTAAAACTTCCTTAAAGATTCAGGACATCTAGTTTTAAATCTATTTTCCTAAATAGTTAAATAATTGTACTTACACTTATTTTTGTGACAATATAGTTTATAAACAATATTTTTTTAATGAGGGTGACCAAAAAAATCTAATTTGTTATGTTAGATATACATTTAACTACATACTTATGAACACTCGAGTACGAAATGGATTTAAAAACACACCACTACTCCTCCAATGCAAATCAAAATGTAATGTACATAAACTGTCATAGCTGGGGACATTTCTAAGGATATGATTTATTTATGATTGAGATGATTTATCCTTCTCTTTACTCGCTTTACTGGTCACTGTAAAAGGGAAACCCAACAAAAGAAAAACAGATGTCAGCATGTTTATCCAGTTATTTTTTATTATTGGATAAAATGCATAGTATTTGACTCCACTTTGTAACACCACTGATTTGTGTAATCGTATACATTACCTGAAATGCACAATCAACACTGCCATCATACAGTAATAAAGGACTAAATTATCAACTTTTAAACGTGATCATCTGCAACTTTCTTTGGAACACACATTAATGATCGTTCTGACATTTATGGAGTTGTATCTCCTTCACAAACACACATTTGTTTTCTTTCTATCATGGACCTTCCATTGATATCTATTGGTTTTATACTAATAATATTTTTTCCCCCTACACTTCAACAAAAACCTTTCTTTATTTTTACATTTTGATTAATACGTGATTTAAGTAGCCTATGTTTATTAAGCTGTGGTTCGTTGTAGATTCTGATTCACTTTTTGAATGTTTAAAAACATAAAAAAATAAGTCATTCAAAATGTTATTTTACGTCTGTTTTCCGCATTTCACTATACAAGTTATAATGATGATGATTGTGGCTTACAGTTTATGAAAACTTCAAAATCTCAAAAAAAATAGAATATTACATGAAATCAATTAAAAAAAGTTTTTTGAATACAGAAATGTCGGCCCTCTGAAAAGTATAATAATGCACTAAATAGGCTATATTAGTTTTACCTTTTAATCTGAATTACTGAGATACATGACATAATTTTTCGAGTTTCACCTGTATTCGTGAGGTTGTAAAGTAGCCTACATTTAAATAAAATAGCGCGCGCACACACACACAAACACACAGAGAGAGAGAGAGAGAGAGAGAGAGAGAGAGAGCTACACGCGTGTGTTGAGGACATGAGCAGGAGGAGGAGGAGGAACTTCAGGTCGCTCATTTATTGAACGTTTCTTCACATTAGTGCACTTGAGTGCGCCACACACGCAGGGAGCGAGACACACACCGCAGAACTCTCGAACACACGATCGTAACCCGTTGATTTGAGATTGAAAGATTCGATTGTAACAGCGTCGGGATGCGTCATTATATCCGTGTGTTTGCGCGTTGATCAACACACTTCACGCAGGATGGAGAGGAAACTTTGCTGAACTTACAGCTGATCTTTCTTTTGCTTTAATCCAGATATGGTGAGTGCATCATTTACTTACTGTTATTGTCTTATTTTGTCTTGCATTTCTGACGATAACAAACCGATAATATTTCATGCCTGTGTAATAGACATAGGCCTATCGGTTATCAGAAAATCTCATAAAAACGAAAAGAAAAGGCAGGATCGCATGAGGACGCGTTTGTTAACTTAACATAAAGATCCAGATATCTGATCAAACGCGGATAAAATATTTTTTACAGTCTTATGCCTTAGGAGAACTAGTTTTCCCCCTTTATTGTGCTTTAAAGGAAACCAAAAACACTGATCTGAAGGACTTATAATGAAACATCATACATTTATTTGGAACCACAGAGCAACACACGATCCCAATAACCATATTTTTTAAAAGAGTGCAGCTACAGACAAAATGATACAGGGCTAGATTTAGTGTAGTCTACAATACACTAAATTTGTCATTATTAGTATTATTCCTTTTCATATATTATGGTTTCACATACAGAAATGATAATGATAATTTAGATAATGCTTGGTTGATTTTGAGTTGACATGAACACATTAAAGGTGTCCCACACACGTAAAAATGAAGAGTATGCTCTTAAATGTAGCCTATTTTTAGTTTCAGAACTGTCTTCTATAACAAAACGTATATTGAGTTGTTATACGGAGATCAGCACCAAGCATCTAAACACAGAATAAAAATCTCGATTTGCACACAGAACACTTTACACAAACACAATTTAAAAAGTGCTATAATCTGAGTACAAATAAAGATGAGTTAAGCATGTGAAGGCTGTTAAGCATGTGAAGGCATTAGTGCTTCAAAGCAGATATGGTTTTATTTGTAATTTGTAAGCACCTCTTTTTTTATAGTGTGACACAAAAATAATGGTGGATATCAAAAACACATCCCTATCCTATGAAGCAGATATATAATACCATCAAATATTGTCATCTGATCACTTTCCCCATCAAAAACTGATTAATACTGGTATCTGGTCAAATAAATATAAAAGTGTAATGAATATTGTTCATATTTTTGCTTATATCTTGGGAAGCTAAACATGATTTTAATGTATTCTCTATGCTGTGAAATGCTGCTTCAGTTTAACTACCTGGCATTTATAACGCAGTACAGTTTCTGAAGGAAAAAGGCCCTCTCTATTATTAAAGACCAAAGAAACTTTTCAAAACCATCTTCTTAATATTGTAGTAGGCTCTTGAACAAAATACTTAGATTTTCATATCTAAACATCTGTGTAATTCTTCATTTAATTTATCCACATCATTTAAACACTGAGTAGTCTTAGTTTGTGCATACGTGTCTATTAATGCGAGCAGAAATAAAACAATGGCGGATGTCACGTCACGCTAGACGATTACTCTGAAATCGCTGAGGTGATGTTTAAAGTCGGGAAGCTAATAAGATAATTTTAGGGTGCCTTGCTTAGCGTTTTTCAAAGAGAAGCATTCATATGATCCTCGAAGAGCTCTCACAACCCCCTGCTCAAAACAGTTTCACGAGAACGCAGGTCACTATTGCACATTATCATCCCGATCTGCAGTGCTAAAGTCAAATGACCCTGTATCGGATTCTGAGATCCAAAACCTGATGTAATACTGATCCGAAACTTTCTCAACTGTAATGATTCGACCACCGCCATGACTTTGCAACACCACAGACAAGTCCAAGAAATATTGACTCATGCACGGCAACTCTGTGGATTCTGTCTTTCTAACATGACTACGATAAACTAAATAATATTTCTCATTATATAACATATTGTGTGCACAGAATGTAACTATTTTTGTCTTTGGTAACTTTATATTGTGGATCTGATGAACATTCACTATCTCACACTTCTGTTTCTTAGACATAAAAACTAAATGGCATTTCATTATTGAATTATTTATATTCGATTTGATCTCCCACTGCTGTCTCTTTAATCTGTTCACACTTGATTCCTCTTTAAAAGAACCAAACTCAAGCCTCTCCAAAAATGGACAGAGTGAAAATGAACCGAATTCTCTTTTCATTTGATGCTTTGAACATCAACAAGAGTCAGATCTCTTATTCTCTGTATCCCGATGTGAATTTGGAGTGCATGCATTCAATAGACGACATGAAGAATGCAGCACATGCAGATATTTTTACTTTTGCATTTTAATAATCACGCTCGGTTGAATTAGTTTGAAATCAGACTTAAAAGCACCCATTCTTTTTTCCACACCAATACTGTTGGAAAAATGTTGGACGCACGCATCAAAGGTCACGTGCACAGGGGCAAGTTTGATTTAACGCTCTCGTTTTCAGTGTATAATAACACCAGGTCTCATTCTGAGCCCGTCATGGTTCTGATTAGTAACTCTAATAAATTGTGAATAAGCTGCACAATTCCTGGTCGAAAGCGAGGGCCGAGTTCCCCATCCTGAGCACCCCCTCCTAAGAAAACACAAATTAATTCCTAAAGTCCTCTGTAGCCAAAGGTTTCTGGAATGATAAATATTTTCATAGGAAGCAAGGCTCTTCCTGAGTTTATCGGCGCGCGTTTCATTACGGGCCGGCCGGCGTTAACCCCTCGGTTTGGAGGCCTTGAACTCTGCTTCTGCTTTGAGTTGTCAACCGATCCTCTGCTTCCAGATGGAAGATAACCTCGGTCGTAATGAGCTAAATATTTAGCTAACGCCCACAGAGGTGTTCCCGGAGTCTCGTCGTGAGTCTTGTGCAGCTGAATGTGATCGCTAGTGAAAAGCCGTTGTCGCAGTCAACACTTTGCCACATCATCACAGTCGTAACTGTGGCTCTGAGGAATTTTTTCACTCTCAGGATAAAGAGCAATAACTATAATGCAAATATAGGAAAACAGCAGGATTAAACCATGCAACAATCTTTATACAACTCAAGAATTTCTAATATTGTCGCTCATACTCAGAATTAGAAAAATATTGATAAATTTGTAGTCAGCCTTTTTCCTAAAATGTATACAGGAATGCTTTAGTAGAAGAGTTACGGTTTGGGGCCCAACTTCACATAAACCCTGGCTGAAGAACTAACCGTCTTTCATTACAACCAAACCAACTTTTGTAAAACTAAGGACCTGTTGTGGTCAAATGTTGAATGTTTTAGGGTGATTTACGTTACTCCTGAAGGTTTAATCACTGACTGTTCATCATATTTGGCTTTTCACAGTGAAAGAGAACGTGAAAATATCTGAGAATTTTAGAATTGTGATTGGAAAAAAATAATTTCTATAGTAAGAAATATTTAAAGTGTTTGTTTTGCTGTAAAATATTTAATCAGAAATCTGTCTGTGAACTCTATGATTCTTTTTAATGTCGTCTAGTAGTAATGAACAACAAGAAAAAGTTGCAGAAATTCATTGGTGAAAAGGTGCATGATTTCAAGGTTTCATGATCATCTGGGTGGTTGCTAGGTGGAAAGTCTCTGATATTCTGGTCTGTACTATATTCGTCAATGTGGGATTCCACATCATTTAGTTACCATTAACCAAAATTATAAGCAATGGTAATAATGACAAATGACAATGTTAATGTAAGTAGGAATCAACACAGTTTTGCAGTTCCCTTTCATTTGGAAACACACACACACACACACACACACACACACACACACACACACACACACACACACACACACACACACACACACACACACACACACACACACACACACACGATCATCCAAACCCCTCCTTTTCCCTACAGTCTCATTCTTTCACCAAACAGCAGCTGGTTCTTCAGCTATTGCCAACCTTTAGTCCTTATCTTATATCTTGGAGAGAGACACACACACACACACACACACTTGCTGGCAGACATGAGCGTCACATGTATCACTGTCATGGAGTCATAAAGCAAAGTTGTGTGTATGTGTGTGTGTGTGTGTGTGTGTGTGTGTGTGTGTGTGTGTGTGTGTGTGTGTGTGTGTGTGTGTGTGTGTGTGTGTGTGTGTGTGTGTGTGTGTGTGTGTGTGTGTGCATAACTATATTTTGGGGACAAATTTGTACCCAGAAGTGACCAAAACCTGACGAAAATGCCGAAAGTTTTGTGTGATGGGTAGAGTTAGTGTAAGGGGATAAAATCTACAGTTTGTTCAGTATAAAAACCATTACATCTATGGTGTGTGTGTGTGTGTGTGTGTGTTTCAGCTGCTGTAATCCAGTGAATTAAATACTTGCATATGAAAGGTGCTTATTTTGGAACTTGATGGATGCAAAGCAAAAAATAGCATTATTCATCCAACAAATGAAGGCTGATATGAGTATAACATCATTACAGTGCTGTCAAACACTGTTCTACCATCACACCACACATACACTGTTATACCTTTCAGCCCTAATATAAATAATGCTTATATTGAGATATCTTTTTTAATAACACTAATTGTATTAACGGCTCAAGAAGTTGGCAGGCTAGAAAAACAAAACTCAACACCACAGTCTCACCAGTGAGTAACACGACATCAATCAACATGTGAATGAGAGATTTTCTTTCTCATAATCAATTTCCAAAGGTGGCGACTGAAAAACTTGGATCGTATACAATCTAAACAAATTAGGTGTCTTGAATAAGCTGAAACGTTCCTCCTCTCTGTCTGTCGGGCGCGTTTACACATGCTAACAGCCTCAGGGCAAAGAAGCAGGAAATTTTTCAACAGGTTTCTTTGATGAAGTCATTTATCATTCAGTGAGTGTCCACAACAATGTAAGTTGTGAGTGTTAGCATATGCAGCTTACCGTGTCTCAAGGTTAAAAGTTCAAGACTGAATAAACTACTTATTGTTCCTGGGTTTTGCTTTCATTATGTAGATGGTGCAAGGCTGTTTTTCAAATCTTGATTTTAAACCCAAGTCAAACTCAAATTCAAAGAAATATTCTTGGATAAATACAACTTAAGCACCATTGAATAGCATATACTTAGGGTTAGGGATTTGAACAAAGCCCTAAAGTATAACATTTTGTCATTACTCATCCTGTAGCTCGCATGCTACGTACTTGAGGTGTGCGGTTACTTTTCTAAGCATTCGAGCTGATGACTGGATGATAAAACTTGCTTCTGAATATCATAGAGACTTGAGCTAATAAGCAAAACAAATACTCAGAGAACCTTAGAAACTGCATGGCAAAACCCTGGCATCACCACTCACAATTTCTTCAAATTGAAAGAGTCTAGCTTCCACACTGAATGAAAACCATGTTTGCAAGCCTAAAATAATAAAATATGATTATACCCTTGTGAAGAAGAAGTACACTTTAGTATATGTTTATAATAAGTACTAATGGAAATAATTTACATTAAAAGAGCAAACTGAATGTAATGTTTTCAGACACTTAAATGCATGTTATTTTAATGAAATAAAATTGCATTATAATTTAAATTTCTATTAAATGCAATTAGTGCTTTTTTGACACACTTAATTAGTAATGTAATTTAATTACTTCTATTTTCTTTTTTAATATGCTTAAAGTATACTACTGAATGTACTGACAAGCATTTTCGGTAAACAAATTTTTTTTTTTTAATTTCTAATGAAACTTTTATGTCATGTATTTAAATATATCTGTATGATGAATGATGAAGTTGCAATTTAGTGCATTTAAAATGTGTTAACTTTACATGTTATTAACTTTAAACACTACAGTTAAAATTAAAATCAAGCACTTTACATGTGCTTTGGTGTAATTAATTAACACATCAAAATATGTCTGCTCCATTAAAGCACGACAAAAGATTATTACAACTTTAATGACATGATTACAAAGTGCACTTTTTAGTCATGAAACTTTTAGAAAGTATACTTTTAACATTTGAAGTGCACATTCAATACAAGTGTAGTCAGTGAAATGTTATTGCATTGCTCGGTTCTCTTTGGTTGTTGGTTGTTTGGTTAGCTCGAGTGCTTTTAATGCAGTGTGATCCCTACACTACAACAGGCCAGATGTGTTACCTGGGAACAGAGTCCCTCATAAGAATGATTCTGGGAGGTCCACCAGCTGTCCCCATCCATGACCCACGTCTCGGGGCAGCGCTCCAGGGGTGAAGGGTCCAGCAGACCTGGCTTTAGAGATGGGGGGATGGGTAGGATGAGAAATCAGGAACCGATGGGGCGAATGTCTGAACGAAGGGGGTCGATTACACATAAGTCGGGGCTTTTTTTGGGTGGGAGAGGCGATCCTTCCATGCAAGCTGGCATGAAAGGTGGCTTTCTCCTGTTGGAGGCTGTCATGTGGAAAGCAGAGCCCACCATGGCAGGCGGTTAGGGTTACACACAAACATGGTGGCCAGGAACACGCGGTCGAGCTCGGGCTGGCCTTTTTAATAACAGAAGCCCATAAATTAAAAGTCTATCTGCAGGATGGGGAAACTGATAGCTTGGTGTTACTCCGAGAGGAGGCCTTTCCGGTGTCCGCGCTAATCCGTTTTACACTTTCCTTTGCAGTATTTTCTGGACAAACAAGTATTGTCATGTTTCTGGCTGAAAGGCAAAGAGGAAAAGAATACAATTATTTAAAAATTATTTATTTTGAATAATATATGTAAATATATGGATTTTCCACACTGTATTTTGTGTGTGCTAATCTGTTTTACACTTTTCTTTGCTGTATTTTCGGTAACACTTTATTTTAAGGTGACGTAGTTACACGTTATGTACTTACTATAGTAATAACAGTAAATTATGTAACATTATTACAAGTAACTAACCCTAAACCTAACCCTAACAGTAACTCTATAGTTAGTGTGTGTAGTTAATTAGTATTATTCAGTACTTAGAGTAAGTACAATGTAACTAACTATGTCAGCTTAAAATAAAGGGTAACACTTTATTTTACAGTGTCCTTGTTACATATAAGTACTTACATAGTACTTACAACAGTAAATTATGCATAATTACATGCAACTAACCCTCAACCAAATCCTAATCCTAATGTAGTTGCTTAATATTACTCAGTACTTAAATATATAATTATACTGTAACAATGACACCTTAAAATAAAGTGTAACCAAATGAAGTGTAACCGTATTTTCTGGACAAGTATTGTCATGACTGAGGAACTTGGAAAGTTTGCAAAAATAAGCAAGCATGCAACTTTTCCACTCAGAAAGGATATTTTTTTTTACATTTTTACAAAGAACAAAACGTTTTACAAATGTTTCAGTTTGAACATAGAATGCTACAATAGTTATATTGTTCAACAGATTTTGCTATACAGTGGTGGATATATTTACATAAATATGGAGTAAACCAAAGGGAGAAAAAAAAGCAGCTGCTTTATAATATATTCACTGTTTGGAGCCACATTTTGTGATGCTGTTTTTGCACTGATGTAAAATTTCATTTGTTTTGAATAATCTTATCTTTTGGTTTGCGTCCATCGAGTTCCAAATAAAAAGAAAATAATCAAAGTGCCTTTCATTTATACAATTTTTAATTTATTAGATTTTCCAAAAATAGGGGCTTACCACATGGTTGCATAACACACAAATCATTTTTAATTCCCAGCAAAAATAACTATATCTCTCTTGATTGATACCTTTACCTTTATCATAAATTTGGCCGCTAACATGACATCATTGCGCATATATCTTCATTGTGTCCGTGCAACACTTATCAGGGTTCCCATGCTCTGCTGCGCTCCAGCATTGATGAAATCCCTGGACAGTGATGTAAGCGCCGATGCATCTCAAGAGACCATTACTAGGCTGTTATACCCCACCCCCCATCCCCCCTAAAGCAATCCCCCCCAGCAATCCCCCCCAATCCCCATCGCTCCATTAGTGAGCTAAAGAGCAGACGCGTGTGGCCGGACGACTTTATTTACGACAGTCTGAGTTCAAAGGCTGCAGACAGGCTCGAGCCCGAAGGCAAGTGGCCGTAGATGGGCTGTTCAGTGTGTGTGTGTGTGTGCGTGTGCGTTTCAGATGGAAAACACCATTTAGTGCATCAGTTGAAATACTCCCAAAGCGTGCACAGCAAGTGCTCTCAGGTTCAACACAAGCTAGAGTACGTTTGACGTTCAGATAAGAATATTTACCTAATGTCAAGTGTATCTTTCAACTATAACGTGGTCTCAACGATAATCTGCGAATAAATTGATCTCAGTTCAGTTGTCTCATCTCGAGAATTTACAGGAAAAACATAAGAGTTCAATAGTTGCTGATGAATGTTGGTCTGTTTCCACTGCATTTACAGCACTTTGTGTTATCAAGGCATTTATCAGCAACTGTTGAGCTCAGGCACTGAGATTAAAACTTCGATTTGCAAAATATAGCCTACGCAAGCAAACTCTTAGCCATTCAGCAGAAAAGTTTTCATTTTGAATGCAAAAGAAAAACTCATAGAAAAACTTGTTGAGCTTTTATGTTGGTTTGCTTGCAAAAACTTTGTTGTATGCACAATAAAAGACATAATATGTTAAATTCATGGAATGTATTTTGTGTCTCTATTGTAGAGTGGCTCAGGTTTGATTTTAAACTGTCCCTCAAAACACATGCATTTCTCAAAGTTTAATCGGAATATTACACAAAAATTAAACAATTTGACTTCAATCTTAAAAAAAAAAAAAATGTAGAAGATTGTCTTAAATGAAATGCCGTACAGAGCAAGGAAACATAACTGAAGAATGAACCCTTTTCATAGACTGATGGCATATCTTCATAGTTCATAACATTGTAAATCTAACTATTTTTTTTAATATGCAATGCACATTACATGTATATAAGGAAACGAGCTGCAGTGGAGAGCATGCTGTATATATAAAGCATCTGTTGCTCAATAATGTACAGTAATGTATTGTCCATGTTAAATAACAATTAATTCATATAAAGTTACAGACAGCAGTTAACGTTGCTGTCCGGGTGTTTCTAATACAACGGCCGAGGGAGTGACGGCAAATTTGCCATCTTTCTCTCTTCTGCTCACTGCAATCATTTTTCCTTTTTTGTAAAGTTCTAGAAATGCTGTCGTGGATTTTTCCTTTTACTGTTAGAGCAAATGGGAACGCAAAAATGATATCTGTTGAAGTTTCCGTTCACCACTGTTGAAGTTTCCGTTCACCACTATTGAAGTTTACCCAACTATGATGGCTTCTTGGAACCCTTTAAATGTGAAAAGGGTCCATATTCAAGCCGTTCTCAGTGTTGTAGCTGGAATACCTGTCCCGTTGATCCCTCGGTTTGGAGGAAATTAAAGGGCAGATGCTGCTCGCGGTCTGTCTGGAGTCACGGTGGAAACACGAGGGCTAGAGAATTGCTGCATTGTTTGAGCGAGGTCACAGTGTCTCGTGGTTTCCCTTCAGGCAATGCAGTGGTCACCCGCGCCATATGGGACATAGCCCTCGGCTACCGGCCGGAGAGCAGTTCGGTGGCTTTGATTGAACGGTTGGAGAGCTCACTATAGATCAGACAGCCATATGGCAAAGCTACGGCTCATGATTTGTTTCAAAGACAGCTGACCTGCTCTCTTAACCCCGTCATAATGCTCCTGTCAGGGCATATAGAGCAACAGTAGGTTCTGGAAGTAAAAACTCATCCGTTTACTCCATAGTGAAATACATTTTTACTGATAACCTTTAAAAAATGACCTATACGAGGCTGTTAATCAATGCTATATGCTGTTGTTGGCAGCCCCTATTTCAACTTATTTCTAAAATAATTGTTGAACAGCGAGATTCCTGGTGGAAAACTACATTACCCATGATTCTGCAGAAAAATCTCCACCAATCAGAGAACTCTTTAGCTCCGCCCGCCCATGTAAAGCACTCGAATGTAATCCAGTCTCTCTTCACTCTGACTACTATACATATTTGAAAATCATGTTGTTTTTTCTGACAAAGTTATTTAGCATTTTGTTGACACAAGTATTGTTTTATATTCTATTAGAGATATTTTGAATTGCTTTTATTTTTATATTTTCAGTTTAAGTTTTAGTAATTTTGTCATGTGCTTTTGTTATTTTTTTTAAATATATCTATTTAGCTTTATTTTTATTTCAGTCTGTCATTTTAGTGCTTCAACTTAAAATGATTTTATTTCACTTGCCAAGGACACATTTCTCATTTTCGTTTTTAGCTTTTTAAATTTGTTTTAATATTGAAGTGTAATTTTATTTCAGCTTTATTTTAATGTTAATATATAATCTCAATTTATATTTATTTTCATTATGTATATGCGTATTTTGCAATAAACTTAAAATGTATCATTCCTATATACATAATCAACAGTAGTTGACCAAAAATGTACGTATTTCAATTAATAGTACAATTCCATCAAATTGAATTGAATAATCCTTTACACATTTTAATTGAATAATTGATTAAGGATTGTTCAATTATTCAATTAAAATTTTTTAAGGATTATTCAGTTCAATTTAATGGATTTTACTATTAATTGAAATACGTAAATCTTAAAAAAAAAGCGTGTATTTCTCCATTTTTAATTAGATTGTCATTTGCAATGCTTCATGGGATTGTAGTTCTTTCCCTTATTAAATGTATCTTTGTATGATTTTCAGATACTTTTCTACTTCAAATCAAAGTTGTGTTTCACTTGTTTGGCTTTGTTCATGGCTTATAACTTTATCAAAAAGACTTTTAAAAATCTCTATGGGAAAATACGTCCAGGGCCTTCATCTTGTGACGGGTGTTCGTCAACTGGTCTATATTGGCGACCACGTTCATGCTGGGTAAAAAGAGATATACACCACGTGATGTATGATGTAAGGCGTTGTGTGGAATACGATAGCCGTGAAAGACGCAAGCGCTAGCAGGACAGCGGCGAGGCCAGGTGAAGCGCCGTGCCCCGTCCGGGGTTTGTTTTAGCTCAGTTTACCACTGTGAAAGGGGGTAGAGCGTTCTTTCCCATGCCCTCTCACTCCGGGACACACTCATTCCAGGAAACACACTGCGCATCACAGGAACTCTGGGAGGAAGTCAGCATTGCACTGGGCGGCCCGTGTCAGACGTCTCTCTCTCTCTCTCTCGTCACGTTTATTTTGTTGGGAAAGGTTTTGTTAGGAGTGGTGCGTCAGCAGAGCAGGTGTGATGAAACATCAGTGTGAACCCCGGCATCTCTGACCCGCAGAACAGCTCCTTCTGTTTTCTGAAAACAAGAGCAAATGTCCGAGAGCCTGTTTATATCAAATTCAAGGGATTATCTACTCAGCCTCATGTTGTTGTTAGAAAAAATGGGGGATGTGAGACGCAAAATTAGTTATTTAGCATAATATTTGTACTATTAAAATACAGTATTTATTAGTATTTTCAATTATCCTTTATTTTCTATAATTTCAGATTTCAAGCTTTAGTAATTTTATTGTGCTTTTGAAATTTTTGGATTTTTTTTTTTTAATTGGATTTTTGTTGTTGTTGATCTCTTACTATATTTTAGTTAGTTGCCAAGGTGGCATTTCTCATTCTCATTTTCGATTTTTTTTAGTTGAAATTTTGCATCTAATATCATTTCAGTTAATGAAAACAAATTTTATTCTTTATAATTTTAGTTAACACTGGTTGATGCTGCTGCCTTCTGTTACAAAAAATAAATAAAAAGTCTGTCAATTATAACTAATTTTTCAAGTACAATTAGCTCTCAAATCTTGTTCATGTTTACATAAAATCAATATATATGTGAGAACCTAGAAGTTTGCATACAGTGAAATGTTTCAATCTAAACTTGGCATTATAAAAACAGAAAACTATTAATGTAAAATGTTCAATGCCCTGCTAATAGCTTTAAGAACATTAAACATGCACTTTCTTTTCTTCCCAGGCCAATTCAATAGTGGTCTTTATAATAGACTTTATACTGTTGGTGGAAACTGTTTAGTTTACGATACATTTGTAGAAATACAATTACCTAATATTTGAATATTTGATAAATTTTGGATTGATCAGCCAGGCTAATAACTATTTTTTTATCGCAAGTAAATGTGTAAAATAAGCTTTCTTTTTATTTCAGCAAGTTTGCATGCATCTAATTTTTAGTATGTATATATTGGTATTATATTGACTTTTTAGATAAATCGTAACTTATCAGCCATTGAATTGCTCAAATCAATCGAATACCATCACATGATCATCCAAAAGTACCATCCATTTCTTAAGGGGTAAAAAGTTTCACTTCAAATTATTGCAGCTTTGCTGTCGTTATAACAGTCACATGATATGTTGTTGTTTTTTTTCAATGTTATGCACGCCGTACAGTAGTGTCGCAACTGTTTACTGAGAAAACAGAGTGAGCTGTAGCGAGAGATTGTCTTTGTTTGTTTTAAACATTTACTGGGTGCCTCCCCGACCGCAGACGCCAAAACATCGCTCACCTCGCGCAGTCTGAACTGTCAGATTAATCAGAAAAGATCTCGAAATGTGTTGGAGTTCAGCCGGGATGTAAATCTCACATGTACATGCCCACTCTTGCATGCTTGCACGAAAGCTCTCGTTTTAGGTTTTATTCCATGTTTGCTCCTGACAGCAGCTGTGTGTGACAGATGGAGGAGCCCTGAGGGAGAGCGTTTAGATGAAGACACCATCTTTGTGCTTCTCTTCAGTCAGACGCGACCGTACGCGAGCCTAAGATGTGGACCAGGTCTTGGCGTCAAGAGACATTTGTTCTGGTACCGCAGTAGTTTTATCAAACATTAGCCAAATAAGAGTTAACCAAGCAGCGAGAGAACAAGACTTTACTTAAACACAAGCACGGTTTTCTGTCTTGTCTTGACGCGTTTGGAGTCATATCGCAATCAAAAGTTAGAGATTGCAAACATTTCTCATCAAATGATCTGAGCTGCGATCCATTTTCATTTTATAGCTCTGTCTCATTTGTGTCCAAGTTATTCTACTAAGGTCTGAGATAAAGTCTACACTATACTAAACTGAGCTGAATTACGACACGATTGTCTTCTGTAGAGGTGCTTAGCTGAATTGAACTCATTTCAGAATCGATGCTCTTTACACAAAACAACTGAATTGAGCTGAATAATGTTACTATTGTCTTTTTTTAGAGGTCCATTACAGCAGAATCTTTGCATCATTTATTCTGTTATCCTCCCGTGAAGCTTCTTTGAAACAATCTGTTTTGTATAAAGCGCTGTATAAATAAAGGTGAGTTGACTTGACACATTTGAAACGTAAAAGAGAAAGAACAACCTCTGAGCAAAACGATTCCCCTGGGTTAGCAAAAAAAAAAAAGGTCAACAAACATGTCAACCAAGGTTATTGGCGTTTCACCCGTATCTTCTCTGATTTGTATTCATGCAAACTATCCCCACATACGTTTACCACACCTTGACTGTACCAGCTCAGAACAGGGACAGTTGCATTTCTTACATTTCAGGTACAAGAGCAACCTTGGTTTCCCCGTCCTGAACTGGTGCCACGACGCGCTGCCTGCGGTTTGCTATGCCAAATTATGCCAGGTTCAAAAAGCAGGATAGACATTGTTCTGTTCCAGGAACAGTCCTACCGAGCCGGTTTCTACAAACAAGCGTTTCACTGTTGTCTGTATCGCTGTATTCTAATTATGTGTGTTTTCGGAAACCGCAGGTGCCTCGTCATTGAGAAATAAAAGTTTTTTTTTCATGTGTAAGACACGATTAGACATGAATTGCGCATTGTGCGTTTTTTTGTTCTGGATACTTCTTCATATTTTACTTTCGAGATGCGTGCTGTTGGACCGAAGCCCGATGTGCTTTTAAGGTCACGTATTTCTAACAAACAGGTCTGTCATTTTTCAGGAGAGCTGACAGCTGAACGTGTGCAGGCGGAAGTACAGCGACAGACAGACACAGGTCGGGATGAACTTCACACTCCACAGTTTGGATTTAAGGAACTTCCTCTAGAGCATTCATGCTGATTCAGATGTACGATGTTAAACATGTTTCTTTTGTTCACATGCAGGAGCCTCTCGACCTACACATCGATTTTAGGCCATGTGAGTGATGTACACTGCACAAAAAAACAACTTAATTTAGAACTGTTTTAAACTTCAAGTTTATTTTTCTAACCCCATTGGCATTTTTTTGCAACAAATGTCTGTGCAAATTCATTCAAGGTGACAAATGACGTATAGCTTTATAGATACGCAGAGATTTTTATTGGTGAGTTTTAATAGACCAACATTTTTTTTTTCTTTCTAAATCCACTTAATGATTCCGGTTCCACAATAATGGAAAAATAACAAATGAGTTTGAGATTTTTTCCAATTCATTAAAATTGAGAGTCATTCTTTCCTGAATTAGATTCCACTTAGTGATTTATTTTCCTTAAGGATTTGATTAATGATTCTTTTAGTGCTTTTTTAAGAATTGATAACTAATGAGTTTGAGACCAATTCATACATCTGATTCATTAAAAAAGAACCTGCTCATAAGAGTCATTTGCTCTTGAATTGGATTCCACTTGATGATTCCAATTCTTTAACGGTTCCATTAATGACATGTTTAGTACTTTTGAAGAATTGCTAACAAACTTTTGAGATGGATTTGAACAGAAAGCACAACCAGTTAAGTCCGATTCATAAACAAATGACTCTCGTGTGAAGTGGTTCGTTTTTTTGAATCATGAATCAACCTCATATCAGCTCATATGATTCACTTGTTCACAGATTGGATTCCATTAATGATTCAATTATCTAATTACATGAACAATTATTTTCTAAAAGTAATTTTAGAAATAGAGTTTGAGTAAGGGTTATTATAGTTAACTAAAGCTATAAAAAAGTGTTTACTAAAAAATAAATAAAATATTAAAATTATATTTTTTCATTTATTTTAACTTGATGTACTAAACCAACTAAAACTGGAATACAAATTAATAAAAATTGCAAAACCACACAAAAAAATTAATAAAACTTTATAAAAAAATAAAACTATATTAGTGTCTCAATATTAGTAAATAACACTTGCTTGTGACTGTCAGTCTTCCTGATTAATCGATTAGAGTGTGTGTGTGTGTGTGTGTGTGTGTGTGTGTGTGTGTGTGTGTGTGTGTGTGTGTGTGTGTGTGTGTGTGTGTGTGTGTGTGTGTGTGTGTGTTTTTGAGAACACTGCATTAGAAAATGTTGTCTGTTTATTGTAAAGATTCAGTTTCTCTAACGACAGCTGTTTGTTTTCTCAGACCAGCTGTCCTCGGATCAGTCATGGCTGCTTACGGACAGACGCAGTACAGCCCTGCGTTACAGCCGACGGGCCCTTACACACCATACACACATCACACACAGGGCTACAGCATGGCGTCCTACAGTGAGTTCTCAGTGTCCTTTCACAACCACCCGAAATAGTGCACATCACAGCTGATTTGACAGTCTTTCTCTCACCTGATCAGATATTAAAACAGAAGATGGTCTGAGTCATTCACCAGGACAGAGCAGTTTGCTGGGGTACACGTCGAACTTCGGCGGGACGCCACCCGGTCAGGCGCTGTACACTTACTCCACACACGGTCAGTGTCACAGCCTCATCTTATATATATAGTATTTTAGAACTTGGATTGAGCAATAAAGTATCACAGCATGATATGTGCCCATCACTTTACATGCAAAGAATTAAAACAAACTCTGGTGTGATTCTGGTTCAGTTGAATAAGTGTGAACGCTGCCGTCTGAACCCTGGTGTTCACTAAACAAGCTGAAAAGATTTCATTTTCATTTAGCTGACACTTTTATCCAAAGCGACTTACAATTTCTATATGTCAGAGGTCTCAGGCCAAGATGAGTCTCACTCCGCTTCCAAACAACTCTGGTGCGGTTCGAATGAAATATGAACACAACACGGACCAAAGACATGTAAACGAACCAAAACAGGACATGATGTCATTAGATGCGACCCTATCCACCTTATTCCTGACGAGCTTACTGCGTTTTGAATTATGGGTGGCACTTCCAGTTTGGTGAACTTCCATTAAAAAAGACTGAAACAAATCATTTCAAATCATAAGCTTGCCCTACAGAAAAAGCTTATCAGTTAGTTCGACTAAATGAGCTATCAGTTTTCTTTCATGTTTTATTTAAGAATAGCATGAGAATTACGTAACACTTGGTATTTTAACGTGACCTTATAACAAGAATGTCTATAGTAAGAGCTATTTTCAGTCACTGCTTTCTTTTCCTCATGATTATTTTATTTTTTCCTTTTGCATTCCGCTGTAATAGTATGAAAAAGGTCAACATATAGTGCACATTTGTGGTCTGTTCTCAACGATTTGATTTACGATATATGCCATTCATAATTCACTGGAATGAACAAAGAATGTCTTTTTTTCTTCCCAAATCCTCACGTCTCTTTCCAGGTTTGTTTTCACAGGTAAATACAATATATTATCTGTCAAACCTTGAAATAGCATCACGCAATGCTGAAGTAGCTAAATAATAACAATTAAAATTATTAAGGCAACGTATGTTACATAATACAGATTACCACAGTGATATTTAACCGTCAGATTTTGCTGTGGAAATAATCACGCTTTTGGGGTTATTCATGATCTGTTGAAAGTATTTTACACTTTTAAAGGTCCTTTTTAATGTTCAGTGGTTGAAGGGTGGGTAGAATAATGTAATGTCATTGTACACAGTTTAGAGTCTTTCACTGATTGTTTACAGCTTAACGGAAGTTACACCCATAATTCGCGCAAAGAGGCATGGGGCGTAGGAATAATGTGGATAAAGGACAGAATGCTGAAATAAAGCTGTTTTTCTCGTCATTTGGCGATGTTTCCCATCACAGTTCAGTAAAAGCATCAGAAGCGCGTCTCCTCGCTGCAGATCTGTGTTTGTGTGTGTGACGGAGGATTCCTGACGCTGTTTCGACTCCTTTACACATTTTATAAGCTCTTCACGAGTTCTCAGCTGGTCAGAATCCATCATATGTAGCTACGCACATACAGCGAGCGCATTTATCCCAGAACACAGCATTGTTTTAGATGTTCGGTAACTTCTATCGCAAAATATACGTCATAAAAGCCGACCAATCAGGTCGTGAACGTATTCCTATGCCTTTAGGTTAGGTGTTAAAATACCAACTTTTCCATAAAAATGTGTACACTACCGTTCAAAAGTTTGGGGCTGTAAGATTTTTTTAATGTCTTAAAAAAAGTAGTCGTACAGTAAAAAATACAGTAAAAATTGTGAAATATCATCACAATTTAAAATAACTGTTTTCTGTGTGAATATCTAGTAAAGTGTAATTTATTCCTGTGATCAAAGCTGAATTTTCAGCATCATTACTCCAGTCTTCAGTGTCACATGATCCTTCTCAAATCATTCTGATATGCTGATTTTGATGCTCAAGAAACATTTATGATTATTATCAATGTTGAAAACAATCGTGCTGCTTCATATTTCTGTGGAAACTGTAATAGATTTCTGAATAGAAAGTTCAAAAGAACAGCATTAATTTGAAACCGAAATCTTTCTTAACATTATACGTGTCTTTAGGGTCACTTTTAAGTGTCCTTAATAAAAGTATTAAATTCTTAAAAAATAAAAACTCTGTCCCCACACTATTACACCATAATGTATATCATTAGATGTAAGAGATAAATAACAGACCGCTTTATCGCAGAAAATAACCCAGACATGGAGATCAGGACTATGACAGAAGAACAAGAGTGTGAGACTAAATGGCACAGAAATTGCTTGCCGAATAGTCAGCAATTTATATTATTAGCATTATACAGTATAGCATCATTATACAAACATGATTGACCGAATATCCAGAAAAGTAATTTAATAAATATTATCAACCAGAACATTAAAATATTTTTGCTGATATCGCCTACCTATAAACAAATACACGTTTTTGAACATCTGTGTTTGGTGGATGATTAGCAAAATCCCCACAAACACACACACACAGATTTTTCAGCATCTACAGTCGAACCCCCCCAACACACACACACACACACACACACACACACCTGTTCCCCATTATCCGCGGTCTGGGCTCTGGCGTCAGGCGTCTCTCTCGTTCTCTCAGGAGGTCAGAACCTTTCTCTGTTCCCTTCCACAACACGCTGGCCATTGGAGGAGTGTGTTTGTGTGGGAGAGAGAGTGTCAGACGGGATCTGAGCGTCGGATCGCAGTCACACACCCCTCTTCTGCCCGCAGTCCTGATTTTGCCACCGCAGTGTGAAATTGACCGTTCTCGGTCAAGGTCAAAGGTGAAGTGGCACTAGGCACGTTTTCAGGTTTAAAGGAATAGAATCATTTACTTGCTCCAAACCGGCATGACATCTTTTCTTCTATGGAACACAAAGTTATTGTTTTTCAAGCAACATATTAACATCCTAAAAGGACAATAAAGTAACATAAATCTACTATATTAAGTTTGGTAATACTTTATCACTTTACACATTCTGCTAGCTATAAGTAACTTTAGTAACTCTAAAGTAACACTTTATTTTACAGTGTCCATTAAACGTGTTACATGTAGTTACTGTAGTAATAACTATAAATTATGCTGAATTACATGCAACTAACCCCTGTTCCTAACCCTATAGTAAGTACATGTAGTTAATTATTATTACACAGTACTTAAATGTATCACTGTAATACTGACACCTTAAAATAAAGTGTAACCAAACTTTGCAACTACATCTCATCTTATTTTACTAGCCTGAACCCTAAAACCTAAAAGTCTAAAAGTCTGCGAACAGTTTACTAATACTACTAATATATGAGTTAGTGTTAGTGTAACCTAAAGTTTTCTAAAACCATATGATACCTTTTTGGGAGGCTATTGTGAGGTTATTATCATTTACTAAATTATATTATTATTATTATTACTAAAACTATTTAAAAAACTTGTTTGTTAAATTAAATAAAGCTGAAATATGTAGATGTATATATGTATATAGATATGTATATGTAATATGTATATTAGAAATGTTGCCTTTGCAACTAATTAAAAAAAGTTTAAGTTGAAGCACTAAAATGACTAACCGATAATTAATTAAAAATGAACTAAAAATGAAATAATGGATTAAACCTAAATTGTAAAAAATAAACAAAAAAACGAATAAAAATGACAAAAGCACACAGCAAAATTACACACAAAAAATTACATAAATAAAATGTACATTTTTTTTTAATAAAAGTTCATTCAAAATATTGTAGTAATAATACTAAAATAACACTGGGGTTAGACTATCAGACTTAATACTAAATCATTATTCGCTAAAAATCTTCTCTTCCACCAAAAATGTTTGGTTTCATTAACCGCATCATGTCTTGACGTGCCAAATGTGTAAATGATATGTAAGTGCAACAGTGTACGAGAAGATTTTCAGTGAGTGACTTCTGAAGACGTGAAATATAGTGTGCATGAATAGTGAACTGCTTTTATGATGCTTTTATATCGCTTTCTGTCCATTCGGTGCTTGAAAGCTGTTGGTCACAATATATCATTTCGTTGGAAAGAAATCGATATTTTATTCAGCAAGGGCACATTAAATTGATCAAAAATAACATTAAAGACATACATAGTGTTACAAACGATTTCTATTTCAAATAAATAGCATTATTCTATCTTTCTATTATCCAAAAAATCACAATTTTGACTGTTTTTTGATCAAATAAATGCAGCCTTGGTGAGACTTAATAAGAGACTTGTTAAAAACTCTTGTAAACATGCGTGTGTGTGTGTGTATGTGTGTGTGCATGTGTGCAAATAGTGAGCCACAGACATAGAGGCATACAAAGTCATATGACATCTACTTCCTGCTTCCTGTCTGTCCAATTAGCATAATCAATGAGTTATTAGTGCTATAGCAGATAATCTATTAGGTTTTATAGTGATTTACTGTAATTCATAAGCACCCCGAGACATCATTTCCTGTAAAATTGTCTGCTCGTGAAATGGATGGATTTCTAATGGGTCTGGGAAAACGCGGTCACTACGTCTCGCGCTACATCTCGCCGGTCTCGTTTGATTTATAGGTGAATTCCAACAGGAGAGCCGCTGTAGCATGAAATAAATAACCCTTCTCTGGGTGCCAAAGGTCCTCGCGTTCCACCGCTGTGGAGAAAATCAGAAACGCGTTCGCCCGCGTCTCCCTCCCCCTTCCAAGACTTTTCGTTTGCTTCCTCCGAGATCTGGTGCAGTTTTGACAGAGTCATTTATCTAGGGCAGGTTTCAGAAAGAGAACGAGCGTGGATGTGAAGGGAAAGAGACAGAACTAGACGGGTCTGGAGAAAGACATTCCGGCCCGGAAAGTCCGATAGCGGATTTGCTCTGGCTCCACCTGAACTGTTTTCAGAGTCATAAATCATGCAAACTTTCTGTGAACGCTTTAAACGTGTCTATATTTCAGCAGCCGCTGCCTGTCGTGTTTCCTGCGCTGTGTTTGTGTTGGATGCGTCAGGCCCAGTCTTTACCACAGTCAGCTCGATGTACGCTCTTAAACTAGCTTTGTGCTTCTTTTCCAGGCGGCAGCATTTCTTCTGGAATTTTCCAGGGTGCAAACAGCATCACCGGCTCGACGGCCTTCAGTCCCACACAGCAGGTGGGTCAAATTAGGAAAACCTTCCCTGATGGACTACAACCACACTGGGAGACTCCACGTACTGGACCACGTGTGATATACTGTTGTGCCCGTCGCCAAATGAGTCACGTGGCTACAATATATCATGAATAAAAGTATCTTTATTTTTTTCTTTTTTTTTGGAATATTAAAGTTTCACTTAAGCCATCAGTGCAAAAAAGGATTTTCTTCCAAAGTATTTTTGTATTGTTTCCAGTACAAATATCTAAACATTTTTAAATCAAGATACATTTACTTGAGGACCAACGTCACTTGTTTGCGTATCAAAATTAAGACTTTTTGCTTAAAAAAAGAATGGGGCCATAAAAAAATATATTGTTTTCTCTTTTTAAGTCAATGTATCTCGAATGTTATGATATTTGTCTTTAACAACAATTTTGAAAACACTTTACATTAAATAGAAAAGAAAAATACATACATATATATATTAGAGATGCGCGGTTGGCGGTTATAGCCGCGGATAAACCGCGGATCGGGCGGATGACGTGGCGGAAAAAAATATTTTAATTAAATTCGGGCGGGTGGCGGGCGGTTTCTAGTCTCGCGGCTGTCATCAGCAGCGCCTTGTATCAGCGGATGGCGGGTGGGAAAATTGGTCAAAAACGTTGGTGCGGAAGGATGGCGGACGGATGATGAGTTTGTGATGCGGTTGCGGAGGAAATAATAGCCCATCCGCGCATCTCTAATATATATATACATATATATGCGTTAAAATATATATATCAAATATGTTTTACTGTATCTCTCTCTATATATGTAATTTGGGAATAAAGGTCAATATATAGGATATTCTTATTACATAATATTAATAATATTATGAAAAAGTTGTATGAAAATTATAAAAAATACTACCAACTTGTAAACTGTTAAAACTTAAAACTAAAATATATTTTTAATTTGCTTTAATATCTGAAATCTGTTTAAATATCCGGATTTTGTCTCCCTATGTATGTTTACATGAAGTAGCAATGAAAAGTACTTCTGAAGAATTTATTATAATCATACTTACTGTATATTTCAACATTAGCTAATATTTATTAATTGAACTGAGCTGACATGAACTAACAATGAACAGTTGTATTTTTTATTAACAAAGATTAATAAATGTTGTAACAAATGTATTGCAAATTGTTAGTTAATGCATTAACTAATGTTAAGCAATGGGACTATTTTGTAAAGTATTAATGGAGTTATTTTGGTATATGAATTTTGTAATCAGACAACCATCAGTGAACCAGGAAACTGCCACAGTATCCGGTTTAGGTGGACTTAAATTAAAAAATGAGACATAAAACCAATAAAAAAAAGTAGTATATAGTTATCAGGTTATATAGATTATTCATTCATGTCATTCTCTCCATCAGGATTTCTCAACATATTCTAGCTACAGCCAAAGTCAATATTCTCCATACTACAACACACACTACAACAGCCCGTACATCACCAGCAGCAACATCACACCCTCTGCCATCACCACGGCGATACCCTATCAGCACACAGAGCATCCCGCTGTATCGACCAATCACAGCCCAGAATCCCACACAGGTGAGCCTTATGGTGAGAAACGATGAGGCTGCTTAACATACTATATTATATATTGGGGATACTTGTGATAATACTATTAAAAACATAGTAAGGAAAAAAATATGAAATGTATATATTGCTGCGTTAAAATCCAGATTTTTTATTATGTCTTTATTTACATGTAATTTAAGAATAATGGTCAATATATAGGGAATACTATTAAAAGTATTATGAAAAAGTTACATAAAATATGTAAAAAAAAAAAAAAAAAAACTTTAAATAAATTAAAAAAAACTTTCCAAGTTTCTTTGATATCCAGATTTTTGACTATATGTGATTTGAGTATAAAGCAAAGCTCAATATTTAGGGAATAAAAAATGGCACTTTCCAAAAAAAATCAAGTTGCATTAATATCAGGATTGTTGAGTATATGTCTCAATGTAATTTGAATATAAAGCAAAGTATGTTTCAATATGTTAAATAAATACTACAGAATATTAACATAACCAAATTGTATAACTGTATCATTTTAAAAAGGTTGCATTTGACATTATTATGCATAATGTGTTTCAGTATTTAATACAATATTGCTCATATTTGCTTTGCTATTCAGATATTTGGTTGTACAGTCAAACTAAAATCTATTCAGACACCTACAACATTTCTAACATTATCACTGTTTATTCGCTATCATTTTTAGACAATGGTAATAAAATATGACAAGAACTCAGTTGATATTTGACTGGTTTTGTCCATCTTCTGTTAGACTGTCACCGATGAATTATGTTGAATATCTGTCAGATGTTAAATTTAACAACACAATTAGATAATACCAGTTTAGCTCAACCAATCACCAAGCAATGCTTCATGTTGTTCAGTCTGTGGGGTAAAAAGGTGCATTAGCAATTAAAGAAAAAACACTTCAGCAAAACATGATCAGCTCAAAGTGTCTGAATACATTTTTGCTCCCAAATTTGTATACATTTTACTGGTAGTCACTATATGAAGAATTTTTGGGTATAATTTGTCACAGTTTACTTTATTTTGCTCTCCTCACTTACATAAATGAACTACAGTGTCCTGCACACACTAGTAAAAAATTCTGGTGTCTGAATAATTTTTTATTTGACTGTTTGTCTATATTTAAACAACGTCATCACGTACGTGTGTGTGTGCGTGTGTGTGTGTGTGTGTGTGTTCATGTGTGTGTGCGTGTGTGTACATGTGTGTGTGCACCAGCAGAGTACCACGCTCCCACGAGTCCTCCGACTCCAGGAAAGGATCAGGAAGGCGCTCCGGCGAGACGCAGTTCGGATGTGAAGCTCAGGGGCCGGAAACGGGCCAATGACCCCGGGCCCCCTCTGGACTCTGACATTGAGGTACAGATGCTGGCATTCACGGTGTCCCTTACACAACGTCTTTCATTAGCATTCCTGTGCTCCGCACCACAGGGACAACTTTCACATCCAACAGTCCAGTTGTGCAATGATGTCTGGCAACAACCTCATAACTCACAGGAATAGACAACGAGTTTAAAGGGACAGTTAGCCTTAAATGAATGTTTTATCATCATTTACTCACCCTTGTGTCGGTCCAAACCTGTATGACTTTCTTCAGGAGGGATTTTTAACAAGCCAAATGTCCAATCTGTCTTTTTCATACAATGGACTGATTACATTTTTTTTTAATAGCACAATAAAAGTTTAAAAACTCATCTCAAGTCATACATGCTTTGAACAACAGCAGACTGAAATAAATTTGTGTTTTCTTTGCTTTACAAAAAGCTCTCAAAATATAAAGAATAAAGTAATAAGTATTTTTAATTACCAGACAAAAAACTGTAAATATATTTCTGCACGACATGTAGTGTGACATGAGATATCGAGCGTTTGCCCTTAAGCTGTGAAATGTGGATGAACTGACTACAATTATCAGATGTTTTATCATAAACACAACATTGAGATATTATGCAGTGTTTTGGAGTAAATACTTCTCTTGACTAGTAAGCAGATTATATTTGTGCTCATGCTCATCGTGTGTGTGTGTGTGTGTGTGTGTGTGTGTGTGTAGAGAGTGTTTATTTGGGACCTGGATGAGACCATCATCATTTTCCACTCGCTCCTCACAGGGACATTTTCCACACGCTTCGGCAAGGTACAAACCAGTTCCTCCACTCGCACCACTTAACTTTACACTGCTTTACAAGACTATACTCTGTTTTATTAATTAATTAATTGAGTAAAATTGTATATGTATCTTTTAATGTGGTATGTGTAATTTTTTATAACAGTAATGGCATAAATCACAATATAGTTTTTTGGGCTGTTAATTCAACTCCAAAAAGGTTGTATATATTAAATAACAATGGAATGAGGAGATATATGTCATATTTGTGTGTGTGTGTGTATGTGTGTGTATATATATATATATATATATATATATATATATATAGCTCTTTATTTTTTTACAGTATTTTGTGTCAAATAAATAAATGCAGTCTTTATATATATATATATACACACACACATCTTGTTTATACACTGTGGGTCAGTAAGAAAGAAGCATTTATTTGTTATTTCATTTATTTATTATCAAAAGTACTGTAAAGAAAGAAATATTGTGGAAAAATTACATAAAATAATAAATAAAAAAAATCAGTATTCTTTGATGATTAAAAAGTTCAAAAGAACTGCATTTAAGTATTTGATCTATTTTCCCCAATTAATAAATATGGATCCACAGCTGTTTTAGAGTAAGAAACTAAATGCGGAAGAATGAAATGAACAGTGAAAGATATAATGAAGCTCCAGTCTTGTTATTTGGCCGCTCTGATATGATTGACGCCACATGAACTTCTACGCAATCTCCAGGCTGCTGATGAGGAAACAATGGTCATGTTTCTTTTTCTTGGCCCGCAATCTATTTTGAATTCCCACGATCCCTTGCGGATTTGACGTGACACATAAGAGACTCTGAGAATCGCCTGGCCGTCTCGAGAGCGCAGCTCTTTTGGATTTTCTTTTTGAGGACTGCAGAAATGTTACCGTGACTAATGTGTCTAATTTCAGATCCAGGAAAAAGACTCCAAAATAGCTTATTACTCGGGCAGGAATCCACTGGAGATACAAAAATAAAAGAAAACATCCATAAAAAACTCCAGTTAAAGAAGAACAAGTTTGATGTGTGTCATGACAAAGCTGCTTACCGTCTGACAAAGAGCCGCGATTGCATTGGCTCAGATTTCGCATCATTAAGTAACATGATATTTAACTCGCTTTTTCTTTTTATTCGTACTTTATGTCAAAGCCATAAGCCCATCACTGTAAACAGCCTGTTTGAGCTGATCGGCCCACAGCTAGACTCGACCTGAATATAAAAGCACTCTGAGTGTTGAAAGACACCCCTCTTCAAATGTGTTTTTTTAAGCTGAGGGGAATGTCAGAGGTTATTCGACATGTCATTTATCCTTGGTCAATATGTATACACACATAACTTAACATCTCAATGTGCACATAAAGTTGTGTTTTTTCCAGTCCAAATTATCACAATCATTTATGGCACACCCTCAAAAAAACAAACAAAAAAATACATGTATATATGTATATATAATAATTATAAATATATATAAATAAATAAATAAATTATTATATATATAAATTATATATATATATATATATATGTAAATATAAATAAATGAAGAATGAATAATTTTTATAATATATATAATGTATAATAATTTATATTATTATTAATATATAATTATAGATAGATAAATAAAAAATATGAATTTGTGTGTGCATGTATGTATATATATATATAAGTAAAATGAAGAATAAATTATTTTTATAATATATATAATAATTTATATTATTATTAAAACCACACGCATATATGGAAGTAAAATAATGACAAATGTTTTTGAAACAAAAAAGCGTGTTGAATTGCACTACTTGAGAAAATATATATTGCAAACCCTGCTTGAAAAAAAAAATTCAACATGGTTGTATATTTAAGCTGTGAATATTTCAATTCAAAACATTTCACACACGTTTTAATTAATAAAAATTCAATAATCCATATTCACCTTTCAGATTTCACTTCAAAATATTCATTCGGTTTAAAAATTCAACCTATAATATTCAACAGGCATTTTCGGTCCATTTTATTTCACTTTACAAATTCAGTGCTTCAAATTCAAACAGAAAATTCAACATTTCGTTAAGTATTTGTTGTGATAATCAGGACCAGTATATGTAAAAGCTGATAAAGACACAAAAGCTGTGTTTACAAAGTCTTCACAGTTAGTTTTGCACATGTAAGCAGCTTTCTCTACCGTGAAGGAGATTATAATGTTATTCCCCGATGCTGATGTATAGATAAAAGTTAAATCTGAGGTAGTAGACATATATTTCTCTCGGTTGTTTAGTTTCTTAACTTTATATTGTGGTGATGTGCTGCAGTTTTTCCCTCAATACGCCATTCTCCAGGATTCCCCTGCGGTCAGGACACTTAACGCTTAATGGACTAATACAGTAATAAAAAAGCCCAAACTCGCACCTTATTGGGGATGTAGGCTATACTAGATATAGGAACAGGCAAGTGGACTCAGAATATCAACAACGTTTCACACTGAGCGATTCCCAGTGAAATACTGGCATAAAGTTGACACTGGATATTCGACATTCGCACATTTAGGGACCGTCTCTAAAGTTACATACGACATTGCGACACATGTTCCTAACTTCAATAGCATTTGAAGAGAATGACTTATAGTGATAAAACCATATGTAAAGTGTTCATGTATGTGCATGCCAGGCATGATCCCTTCTGAAATGTTCATTGGTGGTACATCTATAATTCTGCGCTTGACTGCCACCTCTAATGAAGTCGTCCATTCATAGCGGTAGATTATGGGTTATTATCTTAATTAAAGCAGGACAAACTCGCAGCTCCTGTGGCTACAGCATTCGCCAACAATGATTAGGCGTAGAGGAAGACTGGTTTCACAGTTAATCTGACACTAACCTCTGGCTGACACCTGTAGCTTGATCAACTGCCAAACGTGGCATGTTAGCTAGTGGCGCACAATGACAGCTTATGTTAGCATGTGGCTTCAACTACAGAACGAAGAGAGAACAAGAGAGAAAGAGAAAAAGCTGTAGTTGGACATGTTTCTTATTAAAACCACAATGAGTGATCAGCATTCTTGTCAGACAAAAAACCTGTTGTACCGCACGCACCTATTCATAGTGAGCTAATATAATCATCACCTGTCACTCAAGTTCAAACCAGATATGAAAACTAATTTGACGTGCTCTTTATGTTTTGATCCAGGACTCCGGCAAGGCTGTTTCTCTGGGCTTGTGGATGGAGGAGATGATCTTCAACTTAGCCGATTCACGTCTGTTTTTCAACGATCTGGAGGTGAGCAAGCCCACTTGGGATTGTGAAAGCCAATGTGTCAGTTATAAAAACTTTTATAATGTAGGAAGAAAGAGAGCACAGAGTGGTATTAGACATAAAACTAGCACAAAAGTTCGTGGTCGGTGAAATATATTAAAAAAAATATATTTGCTGCAGACTGCTGTGATTGACCAATCAGAACCAAGTATTCCAGAGAGCCATGTTATAAACTTCTCTTATTGGTCTAAATCTGCACCTGTAAGAATTGTAGAACACCTGTCAATCCAGCTGAAATCTGATTGGCCCCTGCGCTGTCAATCATCGCTGATCTACGTCAATTCAACCCACGTAAACACCGCTCATTTAAAGACGTGCGTTTATTGCTTGTACGGCGCAAGATGCTCAGTTCAGTTGAATGATAAAGTCTGCGCTCTTTAACTTAACACTGTTGAAGCTACTTGACAAATACTTCTGCTAAAATGAGGCCGTGCGGTTTATCTTTTAAACAGGCGCGACTGGAGGACACGTTCGCTAGTCTACTATGGCAACGTTAGATTCCAGTCGCATTTATTTTAAATTTTTATTTCAGAATTATCGACAGGTAGAAAAGCTGAGGCATTTTGTTTATAATAAAAAATAAAGACTCTAACGTTATGTAGAGGTGTGTTAACATGTTTGGTTGAAAATAAATGTATAATTGTGATGAATAATTCACTGAAGTTTCAATCAACACATGAGCCAGAAAGAAAACAAACAGAGCAATGTCTCACGAGACAATTCCAGACGGTTAGTACCGCTGCACATTTTAATTATCATTAAACCTGATTGAATTTAAAACCACCTAAATTAAACCTGAATTTGATTATTGGAGGAAAACTCGACATCATCAGGTATTTTAATAAGAATCAAGTATATTGATAATGCAATGCTAATCGAAAAAGCCTTTATCAGAGTAGAATACTACAAAATGATGTATTTTTGCCTCAATTTGTAAAGTAATAAGAATCCTCATCAGATCATAAAAACTCAAATTCATGGCTGGTAAGAAATATTTATGACTGGTAAACTTTCAACAGCAAAGAAAAGTTAATTTAGGACATCAAAGTGTTTGTTCAACAGTCCTGATAATAAATGTAGAGTCAGTGTGTGAAAAGACCTCAGTTTGCCCTCTGCATGAAGAAAGGAGGGATTAGATTCTTTAAAAGCTTTCGAAGAGGCGGTGCAAAAAAAATGACAACATTTGAGTGCTTAAGTAGGGGTGTGTGGCCGCCACTGAAAAGAAGATTTGTCCCGGGGAGGAACAACAGCTCAGGGGTGGAGGTTTTAATCACAGCCCCTTCCCTCTTCTTCTGTTTTCCCTGTAATTGCCCTCAAATAGTCCAAGGAATCATTCAGCATTCAAATCTATTTGTCATCTGAGGAACAGAAAGATGCCGCGGGCGAAAAAACTGCACAGCTTAGAAGTACAAGCGTGATTGATGGCCTAACTTGCTCATTTAAAGCTTTAATTAATCAGAAAAAATGTAATTAATGTCTGGTAAGGATAGTAAGGATAAGCAGAATAGTTAAATATTTAGGATGGGTGATTTAATATCAGAGATAGCTGGTTGGAAAACAAATTTCATGCATAATCATAAATAATAAAATAGAAGAACATTGAAGAAGGAATCCAATCTGGCGACCAAATAGCAATTATAAAATAAATAAAAACTAGTACCATTTGGCAATGGCTCATATTTCCAACAGAAAATGTAGTAGATCTGCTTAAAGTGAAAAAATCTAGTTATAATTACAGTCATTTAAGAACAACTGAAGTCAGTGGGAGGTCTGAACTATGATAACATGAGGCAAATCTGTGAAAACAATAGGAGAGCATGAACGTCTTTTGTCAGTGCTAAAGGCTGAGTAATTGTTTTGCATTGATTAGCGTAATTCAGTTTGTAAGACTATGCGATTCCAAATCCTTATCAAATTTACATGTGTTATGTATCGCTAAATCAACACGGAGAAACACACTAGATGATTATCTCAAGGAAAGAGCAGATTTATACATCGAGCAGCGTAATTCGTGTATACTGGCAGTCGTACGCGTGAACTTGGCCAAGACAAAGGCTAATACACAGCGTTAATGAACGTATGATATCAGGTTGAGATGGCGAGGTTCTGTCTGCCATCTTTCTGATATTTTACCCTCCGGTGTTCAAGGCGCCTGCATGTCTTGTGTCGCTGTGGCCTGTTCCTGCTTTTTTGTTGTTGGTCTTTTTTAATATTTCAGTCTCGCTCGGCGTCGTTCCCCGAGGCTCGGCGGCGGGTTAACCTGTCTGTACACAGTTCATCACTTCACTCCACTGAAACATATACACCTCATGCATATCTGCTTTCCCTTCATTTCCCAGGAATGTGACCAAGTTCACATCGATGATGTGGCCTCGGATGACAATGGCCAGGACTTGAGGTAGAGTATGACTTTCCTTCATCTAGACAAGTGAGCATTTCTAATAAAATCCATATTATGTGCCATAAAGGGATCATTTTCTTCACATAATGCATGCTACTGACATGTTGAATATTAAAGGCTATTGGTTTTTATCATGGTTTCTCAATTTCTGCTTCCAGACTCTTTATGATGGACATTAATCACACGTTTAACAGCATGTCCACAGAATTATTGAAGTACAGTCCTCTAGAAAATGAAATTTCTTTCATTTCTTACTAACCCTCTTGTTCCAAACGATCTTGTTTCAATGAACAGTTTTCTTTTCAGTCTAATAATTTATTTACTATGAACTGATGCTTTATAAACATTCCATAAAGCTCCAAAAGTACAAAAACACTCAAAAAAGTTAAATAAAAGCAGTCTAAATTACTTAGTAAATAGGTTTTATTTATTTATTTGTTTGTGATTATTACTGAAAATATCGAATATTTTTCTTTTAATTTATTATGCACTGATGCTACATGAAAAAACAGCAGGAATATTTAAAAAAATCAAAAAGTACAAAAATACAACAACAAAAAAAAAAACAATAAAAGCAGTCTATATGATTTAGAAAAACATCTTTTATTTTAGTTAATTTTATAATCTTGTATAGATTTTTACTCAAAATATCGTATTTCAATTTACTGATTTTTAAAAATCTATTTATTCATGTACTGTGAACTGATACAATATGAAAAAGCAGCAGGAATATTTATTTTCAAAACGCTGCAAATGTACAAATACACTCCCCCAAAAAATACTTTAAAAGCAGTCTTAATGATTAAGTGAACATGTTTTATTTTAAAAAATATTCTATTGATTTTAACAAAAAATATCTCATATAGAAATATTCAATTTCCTGTTTTTTTTTTTCAATTTATTTATTTATTTACTAAGAAATTATGCTACATGAAAAAGCATCAGGATATTTCTTTAATTTCCTTTTGTGAAATGACATGGTGAGTAAATAATGACAGACTTCTCATAATGCTGTGCTGATATCCTGGTCATAAAACATTATAGTCTCTCATCCCAGTTTGGAGGCAGACCCTCGCCCTGATTCCAGACAATTCACGATGGATATGAATCTCACTTTTAGGAGCATGTTAGGAGATCTAATGTTTTGGTGTGTGTAGAGCGGATGTAAGCTGACCGTGTGTGTGTCTGGACTTGCAGCACGTATAACTTCGGCACAGATGGTTTCCAGAGTCCCGCAGGTGGAGGCACGCTCTGCTTGGGCTCCGGTGTTCACGGCGGGGTCGACTGGATGAGGAAACTCGCCTTCCGCTACCGGCGGGTCAAAGACATCTACAACACATACAAGAACAATGTAGGAGGTGAGAATAATGAGGGCTTGAAATGTCTATACTAAAACAGATAGTTCCTCTTCTGAAATCTGATTGGTTGAAACAGGTTGGAAGCCGTTGCTGTAACAGCACGTCAGTTGGTGTCTATAATAATGCATCAACTGCAAACATTGTACAGCCAGGCTAAAGGACTATTAGGGTTGAAAATTATAATAAAAAATAAAACAATAAAAGTAGCAGTAGTAACAATAATCATTTATATTATTCATTTTATTATTATTGACAACATTAATAATATCAAGAAATAATAATAATATTATTGTTAATAATTGTTGCAGAAATTAATATAGTTCAATAGCATTTTATTCTTAATGAGAGCAAAGTTAATATTAATATATCTGTTATTTAAATATGCTTATTTAATATAATATATATTTCATATTTGTAATATGTAGTTAAATATTTATTAATTTAAAGATGAATATTCAAATGGTTTATCGTTAAGGTAAAAATGTAAAAATAATATTTTTATTATGGATTTTTAGTTCTTTGAAATAACAAAAAATAATTGATGAAAGCATGGTAAAATGTTTTCAATGCACTTTTAATGTGACCTTCATATAACAAAAAGAAAAATTTATGAAATTTCTGATTTTAATAAAAAATCAATCAATCATTCAACCCCAGAACAAAAGTGCCTGTTGTTTTAGAAACAGCCAGTGATATATTGTACATTGGTTTCTTTTATCATATTACCGTTGTTGTTGTTGTTGTTGTTGTTGTTGTTGTTGTTGTTGTTGTTGTTGTTGTTGTTGTTGTTGTTGTTGTTGTTGTTGTTGTTGTATAAAAGGAGCGAGTCACTGAAGGCCGTGCACTACACTGATTTTATGTTCGACTTTGCTTTGTGCCAAACAACCCTGTAAAATCACTGCAATTCATTGGTCATGAGGCTTACAAAATTCAATTTATTTTGAAGTATTAAACTTCTGTTGGTAAATGTTAGGTTTGCTGGGCAGTCCGAAGCGGGAAGAGTGGCTTCAGCTGAGGCGGGAAATGGAGGTTTTGACTGATCTGTGGCTGACACAGGCACTGAAGGCCCTCGCTCTCATCAACTCCAGGTATAAAACAACAGCAGTTTGAGAAAGCAATAATCCGGGTTAAATAAACACGACATGTGAGTGCCGTAGAGTTTAAGAGCAGAAACTTTAAGTACTATTTTTCACAGCATGCCACAGATACTGGATCTGGAATATTCTTTTAACAATAGACTTATTTTACAGCAACTTACAGCAGTTTTGTGTCACTCAAACATAACAGGCTTGGCAAGCGTAGATCCTTGATTCAACTCGGAAGAAAGGTTAAGCTTTCCTTCATACCGTGTAGTGACCAGAACCTGTCAAGCTTCAAAAAAGAACCAAAAATCATCATAAATGTGGTCGATATTATGTGTAATGTCCGAAGCATAATACTGTGTTCGGAAAGCAAATGACGCATTCTACGGAGCCCCTAAAGGGACATGGTGATGGAAGAAAAAAAATATTTTGATGCTTTTGCATTCTCTCGCAATGATATAGTTGAGTAATTATATTCTGTTCAGCTTTATTATCCATACATAATTTTTTAGAAAAAACACATGCGAGTATCAAATATAATCATCAGGCTTCGGATTTAGTTTTATTGTTCATCTCTCACTCATCATTGTATTGCATTGCATTATATGTTTTAAAATGTAGCGCTGTGAGCATAAAACTAAGCATTTAAATATCAATTACTAAGACGTATTATTGGCAGATATAGACCACTGATATAGATACAGATATATGTGACCACTGATATTATTATCATTTTATGTAAGCATCAGGGAGCCTCTATCAATGTTTTGCGGGGTATTGAAATTGTTTTCGAATGCACACTCGCTTTTTACTTTCAGTTTTGAATTCGCGATCACGCGTACTCTGTGTTTTCACACATTTTACAAGATCAGATAATTGTCAATGACAACAGGATCTGTCGCTCACCAAATCCCCCGCCATCGTCCTGTCAGTCATCTCTTCTTAAGCCTTGTTTGTACTTTTTGTCAGGGAGAAGAAGTAAAGTACACACGTGACAGTGGCTGCGTCCTAAATCGCATACTCTCTTGAGTAGGTATTTATTTAAGTATTTACTTCACGACAACTAAAAAGTATGTTCTATATAGTATGAGTGTAATCTACACATACTACATTCACCATGTTGTCATTATCACGTGACCTAGTACCAGCATCAGTTGTGTCGCATTACCGCCATTTCACAAAACAAATCCTCTCCTGTTGCCTCATGGGATGGTAAAGTGTCCATCATCTGTACACTTCAGAATCTCCCCAGAACTAGTAGGTCATCCAGGTACTTTTTGTCTCCTCTTTTATGAGTACTGTGAATTCAGACATACTACTTTTGTAATGTGCAGTTTTTAGCCTATTATATAGAAGGGAAGTTTGTGATTTTGGATGCAGCCATTGTTTGTTTGTATTATACTTGACTTCACCAAACCCACACTACCAAAGAATCGGGTAAAACAGTAAACCTTTAGATTATTACTTGTGACATTAGAACAAAATATATAGAAATGAGAACATGTGTATAAAACTTAATTAGACAACAGTTTCTAATTTAATGAAACATTTTTCATAAAATTTCATGAAATGTTTATTAAACATGGACCTTTATTTTCCTTAAAAGGCATATTTTTTCTAGTATAGGCTCATTTTGTAAATGTAAGCTATTAATTTAGACAAGCTCAAACTGGGTGCATGTAAGATGGCGATACAGACGTACTCGGGCAGAATCGTCTCGAAGTCCAGCATCTTTGGAAGCGAAGCAAAGTTACAAAAAATTGCCATACACATACCACCGCGCAAATTGCCGCCTCAATACGCACAACCGCCTGCACCGCAGTGAAGTATTTTTTGTGGGGACGCAGCGAGTATAAACCAAGCTTTACTCTCGTCACGTGATACAGTGCCTAGTATAAGTGAACACACCCATGCTAAAGTTGACTGAAAAGAGGAATAAAAAATCATCTTTTGGAAATTGATCTCAATGCCTTAATTTAAAAAATGAGGAAAAATCCAACCTTTAAGGACACCAATTTTCTTTGTGAATGAATAATGTATCGTAAATAAATAAATGTTCTTCCTTAAAATACAGGTTGCATAAGTCAGGACACCCCTATGATATATTCCCATAGAGACAGCAGATTTTTATTTTTCAAGACCAGTTATTTCATGGATCCGGGATACTATGCATCCTGATAAAGCTCCCTTGGCCTTTGGAATTAAAATATCCCAAATCATCACATTTCCTTCACCATATGTAGAGATCGGCATGGGGCACTTTCCATAAGATCATCTCTCAATGCAAATCAAACCAGCTATTAGCCTAACTGAAATAACAACATCTCTACATATGGTGAAGGAAATGTGATGATTTGGGATATTTTAATTCCAAAGGCCAAGGGAACTTTATCAGGATGCATTAGTATCCCGGATCCATGAAATAACTGGTCTTGAAATATAAAAATCTGCTGTCTCTATGGGAATTTATATAGGGGTGTCCTGACTCATCCAGTATTTTAAGGAAGAACATTTATTTATTTATTTACGATACATTATTCATTCACAAAGAAAATTGGTGTCCGTAAAGGTTGGATTTTTCCTCATTTTTTAAATTAAAGGGCTAGTTCACCCAAAAATGAAAGGTCTGTCAGTAATTACTCTCCCTCATGTTGTTCAACCCCGTAAGACCTTCGTTCATCTTCAGAACACAAATTAAGATATTTTTGATTAAATCTGAGAGCTGGATCACTCCTCCATAGGCTTCTAAGGGATTGCAACTTGCCAGCCCCGAAAAGTTATTAAAGACATCGTTAAAATAGTCCAAGTGACTACAGTGACTCGATCTTAAGTTCATCAAGCGACGAGAATACTTTTTGTGCGCAAAAAAACTAAAATAACGACTTTATTTCAACTATTCATTTCCTTCTCTGTGGGCCTCGAGTCAGTTCACTAGTGTAATAGTGTAGTGTTTCTGTGTTGTACGTCACACGCATCACACACGACCAGCGTCGGCCAATAGTGAGCCTACGTGTGACGTACAACACAGAAGCTTACGCTATTATACTAGTGAACTCACTCGAGCACACGTGTGTTAAGGTCATCCATTCATTGGACAGGAATCAGAGCGGGACCGAGAGCACATCTTCCGCTGGGTCTCGGTCCTCTGCAAAAATGCTTGTCTCACTTAGTATTTTTGTCTTGTTTCCAGTCCAAATACATAAAAATTCTTAAATCAAGATGCATTTACTAGAAGAGTAAAATGACATAAGATATTATGTCCTGTTTTTTGGGGAAATAAATATAAAATAAGTGAGTTGATGCTTAAAAAAAGCAAAAATATCTGCCAATGGGGTAAGAACAACAATCTTAATTTAAACAGAAACAAGATTATTTTTCGGACCCCATTGGAAGATATAATTTAGCTTATTTTAAGCAAAAACTCATTTTTATTTATTTCCCCCAGAAAATAAGACTTAATATTTATCTAATCATTTTACTACTTTAGTAAATGCATCTTGATTTAAGAAATGTTTGATATTTGGACTGGAAACAAGACAAAAATACTAAGTAAGAAAAGCATTTTTTTTCTGCACAAAAGATCCGCACCAGGGGGGAAATGAACTTGAGTTCGATTCAGTCGAACCAAACAAACCAGATGTGAATACACCCTAAGACTCATCTTTCCTTTCTCAGACCCAACTGTGTGAACGTGATGGTCACCACCACACAGCTGATTCCAGCGCTCTCTAAAGTGCTTCTCTACGGCCTGGGAGGAGCGTTCCCCATCGAGAACATCTACAGCGCCACCAAAACAGGTCCGCTGCCTCTTTCACACAGCTTTCCTGATCTAGGAACAGACTTGTTAACGTGGTGTGTGTGTGTTCCAGGTAAAGAAAGCTGCTTCGAGCGCGTGACCCAGCGGTTCGGCCGGCGGGCCGTGTACGTGGTCGTGGGAGACGGCGTCGAGGAGGAGACGGTCGCCAAGAAGGTATGAAGGAATGAGTAATTATGGTGCAATTATTTTAATTATGGTTCTAGTAAATGGCCTTTTAGTATAATTGTACAAACGTCCACCTTCTGTTCGTGGTTCATGTGGTGAAATCTTTACTGATTTTTATAAAGTAAACATAAGAGTGACTTTCATATTGTTAGTAATATTTCAAGATGAACACTTTCTGGTCTGAAGCTACTTCGGTTTACTTGATTATTTATACATCATTTTTGAGAAAAAACAAATGTATCAAATATGATCATCAGGCTTTTGAGGAAGGTTTTTTGTTCAACTCTCAATCATCATTGTGTATTGCATTATAAACTACAGAGCTTTGATCACAACACTAAGCATTTAAACGTCATCTTACTAAGGCATATTATTGGCAGATATAGAGTGACAACTGATATTTATATCATGTTATGTACGTAAGTTTCTTATAGTGTTCTAAAGATCAGAATTCCATACTTTTTGGTCTTATAAACATCAACATCTGCACCAAATTGCATGTTTTTGCTCAGTTTGGACCTCGAGTTTGAGCTCCATATTTTCACTATATTAGCCTGATGCATTAAATATGATACTCAACAAAAACTATGTTGAGTATCTATGTTGAGTAAACTATGTCTTTGTTGTCTAAAGAACATTTGTCCAATAAATCTAATAACTTCACAAAATATGATATTTCTGACAAATATTTCAACTACCATTATATGTTTTAAAATAAAGTAATTGGTATTTCACCATATACTATATATATACATAAATTATAAAAAAAAAATTATGAATTTGAACTTGGTTTCTTTGTGTTGTCCTGCAGAAGAACATGCCGTTCTGGCGAGTGACGTGCCGGCCGGATCTGGAGGCGTTGAGTCATGCACTTGAGCTGGATTACCTCTAGAGGACAGCATCTGCTCCTCAGCCTCACACATGTGCGGTCCACAGGAATCACATGACCCAGACAAGAACTGCAGGACCAATCAGCAGGGAGCAGCAATCTGACTGGAAATATTTGCTTCAAATCAATCCAAGAAAAACACTTTTGTCTCTTTCTTGCTCTCCACCTGAGAGGCTCAGTTCTTTCATTCAATATCCTTTTCTTTACAACAACACTGCACTGAAAACCAAGCCCCATCGAAGATTTATTTTAAAAGGTCTGTGTTCGGAATAACATTATTATTATTATACCACTCATACTAGTTCTGCAGTATGCAGAATTAAGCAAAATTAAGATACATGCTATTGTACTAAAATTGCAGAAAAACTAACCCTCACTTTTTTATATGACTACACAGTACTGCATATCCAGCTATTTGAATTGAAAAACCTCTGAAGCGATTTAAAAGTGAACTAATCATCAAATCAGCGAAAATATTGTAGCACATTATAATGCTAAACTGGTACTAAAAGAAATGCCATTATTAACTTATGAATTTCAGTTTCTCCATCTTCTCTTCTTCCTGTGTCTGTGGAACATCATGTGGTTTGTTACTGGATGTATATTTGTTTCATGTTTCTTGTACCTTGCTGACGTTGATATATTACTGTATGTGCCGCTGATCCTCTGACCTGCATGTGCTCTTCACAACACCTGTTCTGTTCGCTATGATTTGTATATAAGGTCTTATTGTTGATTATTTCTGGGCTTATTATAATAGAATAAAGGTAAATTAATTCATTCTTAAGTCTCCTTTTTAAAGCTGCATTTGCCTTGTCTGGAAAATTGTTACTCAATTTTGATTTTACTGAAAGAAACATTTCTTATCAGTATCAATTTATACACACACACATACACAACTGTTGTCAACATTGATAATAATCAGAAATGTTTCTTGATCACCAAATCATCATATTAGAAGGATTTTGAAGGATCATGTGACACTGAAGACTGGAGTAATGATGATGAAACTTCAGCTTTTGATCACAGGAATAAATTACATTTGACTATATATTCACATAGAAATCAGATATTTTGAATTTGTAAAAAATATTTCACAATATTACTGTGTTTGCTGTATTTTGTATCAAATAGAAGCAGCCTTGATGAGCAGAAAATACTTAAAAACATTAAAAATCGTACCAATTTAAAACTTTTGAACGGTATATATACACTAGTTATATATGTATAATATATATATATATATATACACTAGTATGAGTTTTTCAAAAGTATGTGTGTGTGTGTATACTGTATATATTTTAAGTTTATATATATATATATATATATATATATATATATATATATATATATATATATAAACACACACACATATATATATGAATTATTTGTATAATACACCTGTATTATTTGTCACTGTCAAATACACTCTAGAGTATATACATATTAGATATAGATATTTATATAGAGTAAATCGAGTTTAATAACGGAAGAAATCAGGACAGGAGTCTCAGTGAACTGCAACAATACAAGCTCTGCTGCCATCTACTGGAACCCTACCTCAACTACCTTATCTAAAACAACACATTCTTCCATCTAGTTTATTTGTACAAGTACCTTTTTTCATGGCCCTTGACATTTTTACCAACAGTCTGCACATGTTTTTGTCATTGCAACTTTGCACCTTGAGTCTATGCCACATTACAACATGTGAAGAGACAAACCACCGAATACAATCTGCCCTAGATCAGAGTGGTGTGTATTCAACACACATTTGATCAGGTTCTGTTGACAGATCATACCTAATGCTCGTAAAGGAATGTTTGGATGAGTTTCTCCAGACCTTTGATTAAAGCCCTGTCGTGCCCTTGAGTGAGTTAGATCTGAGAGCAAATGTCAATGACTCCCAAGTTTGTTTTTCAGATGAAGGTGTAGCGGAGAGGTTATTCTGTTCTGGCCCATCACCATTATCCTATTATGATTCAAACCCGTAATTTTCTGTGTAATATCTGGCTTGAGTAACGTCTCGCTCTATAGAATAAACATTGCATAGAACACACCTGAACGTCAAAGCAAAAACATCTGATGAAGACGAGATGCTTAGTGGAAAGAGAGACTTCCTCCTTTTCTCAATCAAAGACATGTAAAAAAAAAAAATTAAATGGTCATTTAAATACACTGTTTGTTTGTTTATTTGTTTTGGCATCGCTGTCATTATAATAAACAAATGTGAATGTCAGGGTTTAGATCATGAACTTAAGAGACCACAGTTAGATCAATCTGGCAATGAATTTAAACCACTTACACGTGTTTGCTCAAATCAATATTAACTTTGAACATTTAATTATTTACATTTGCAAAGGTTTGTCCACCTTGTTGAAATAACAAACAAAGATTAATCCAATTTTTTTTCTGTTAAAATTTGGATAATTTTTTTTGTTCTATAGCATTTTTAATTTTAATTTAAATACATATGTGCTTTTAAATTTAATTGTAATATAAATTATAATAAAAAATAATTATATTATAAAATGAAACTATAGTTAAATCGAATATAACTGAATATAAATATATTAAATATGTGAATAATAGTAATAATTATTATTATTAAATAATATTGAATAATATTAAAATCATTTGTATAATAATATATAATAAATAATTATTGATATTCATATTTAAAAAGAATTACAATGTAAATTATAGTTATTGTAATAAAAATAATTATAGAATAAAATAAAAATATATAATTTTGTCATACATAATTATAGCTAATATTTTTATAATTATATATTTTGTATATTATTATTTAATCTATATTTTTGTATATTAGAAATATACAAAAGTTGTAATACAATTATATAAATCCTTTAAATTGTATGCAATTGTAAATATAAATGAATAACGTTTTCAGACAGATTTCATAGTAAACATTTAGAATTAATTACTAAAACATTTATTTTTTAACAGCCAAGTAACACCAGAAATGTGTTGCTAAACATGTTCTCCATGTCATTTTTTCCAAAAAAATTTATGCATTAAACTGCATTATTTGCAGGGCCTGAACATCCATTAATAAATCAGAAACAGCGTTTTAACCGCACACTGACTTTAACCTGTTTATTTGTCTCAATGTCCACTAATAATAATGGGGGTCAATTTTGCCATGAAGCACATCATGCAAAGATCCCGTAATCAAAAAAGCAGGCACTCGAACAAGTCACACACACACTCGACCCTGCTGTTGACTCTTGAGTTATTTGTCATCCAGCATTCAGCATAACAAGTTTATGGCTACAAAGTCTACAATGTTCCAGAGTCCAGGCCGAAAGGGGTTATTCCATCGAGAGAAACCAGTAAGAGACTGTGACCTTGAGCAGCCACTGATTACGCACACACACACACACACACACACGCCATCAACATGTACCAGCAACGAGTTCACTCACTCAGTGCCCTTGATGAACTCGCTGGACAGCAGAATGACATGTAGGCCTACATGATATAGCACTTATCATCTGACACACAAGCACATTCACTTCATGCTCTTTTGGGGACATAATAACCTCATCAGGATGACTAGACCAACGCAATGCTGTACAGTGCCAATATTCAGATTAGTTTGCAATACTTTTCAATACTCACCTAAACTTGGATTCCCTCACAAATCTTTTGCCATTGAAATTACTGCACGAAAGATGCTGAATTTAAACTGTAAAGTATCCATGTACAGATTATGGTTGAATATTCTGTACAAACAATCATGAGAATCAAATGATTCATTAGTGAAACAAGGGAATTGTCATGAAATCAGTGGCTAAATTGTTTCCTATCATTGTTACTTAAAATAAATAAATAAATAAATAATGCTGTTATAAAAATAATGACAGAATGAATAGTATTAGGCTTTATTTTCTTTATGCAATACTGAGTTAAGTTGGACTTAGTTGTCTTTTTGTTTCTGTGTTTCTGTTTCTTTTGTTTTACTGTGGTTTGGTTCAGTTTTCTTGGTTATGTATTTGTTACTATGGTGTGCTATGATTTTACACCAGTGTCTCCTTTAGTTGCCTGTGTTAATACGGTTGTCAGTCCTGTATTTGAGTTCTTAATACGGTAACGTTTACACAGTACGAATATTTACGTGAGTAACAACCATGTACTATAACCGAACTATAACACACACTTGTAAATGTTGTAAATCAGAGTCAACCGTCTTCTTGGAACCGGACTAGACTACTCTACATAACTTCTCACCTAAACTTGGATGTCCTTACAAAGCTTTGTCGCATATTGTCATTTCACACAAATTACTGCAATGCGCAAAAGATACTTGATTTAAATTGTAAGTATTTATAGACTATATGCTGTTAAGTCAAATCAAATGAGAATCATTAATACAAAAATGGTAATTATGCATTTAAAAAGTACTAAATTGTTATGAAATCAGTGGCTAAAATGTCTCATATATTGCAGTATTTTTTGTATATGTGCATCATTGTTAATTAAAACAATTAATAAATAATATTGCCTCAAAAATACTTTATATAACACTAATAGCCTACCTTATAGTCCTAAGCTTTCTTTTCTTTGTGCAATAAATATTTCCTATTGTGTAAAGAAAGATTTACATAATTATTTTCCTTCTTTTGTTTTTGTGAGATTCATTTCATTAGTGGTGAGGTGAACTATGAGAAAGAGAGGTGAGTGAGATGCTGGCAGAGGTCATACAGTGCACATTCCCGGACGATGGTGATTCACTGCGAGGTTCAACACACACACACACACACACACACACACACACACACATCTGCAACACATCTGAATAGCACAGAGAGCTACAGCTTCTACTCATACAGTCACTTAATGCATTTTTACTGATCAGAAAGATGACAAGACACTTACATTTAAATGTATGCATTTATCCAAAGTGCCTTAAAAAAAAGAGGAACAAAAGCTAAAGACACCGTTTGAGATGCATACAAGATGCAACTACAAATGTAAATGCATTTAGTTTCTCCAAAGAAAAAGAGAAAATCTAACAATAATCCAATCGATCAAAATCGACAAGTTGTGGTTTAATCGTCTGGCAGGCGATTCAATAGAGCTGCACGATTAATCCTTAAAAAATTGCGGTTTTGATTCAAACAGCCACATGATCTCATTCATAAATGACAACGATTCGGCTAAGTCTATTAAAGGTAGGGTAGGCAATTTGTTTTAAACACTTTTTGTTATACTGGTTGAAACTCTCTTCACATCCTGATAGCAATCCGAAATTGAAGTGGTCTAAATATTCAAATATGTACATATATCTTCTGTGGAAGTCTTAGGGAAAAAAAATGTTTGCATTTTGTGCATTGTTTGCAATCATTGCATTTGTTTGCAATGTTTGCATTGTTTGCAATCATTGCATTTGGTCCTAATGCAATGATACGAAGTCTGCCTGTCAACGTATGTATTTCCATACCTCCGCACATCTGCAGAGATCAGCCGTAACTGGAATTACGAGATGCTGTTCACGTCCTCAATACTCGAATTTATGCATTTCTATGTCAACACTATGCCGAAATGAATCTGCAGCAGTCAGGTGGTACAACTATGTAAGTTGTTTACATTCATTATCATTGTTATGTTATGTGTTTTTGAGTCATAAGGGAATTTAACTATCCGAAATTGCCTAGTACTGAGATTAAAGTTTATTACTCGGATATAAACACTGAAAGGTTGTAAAATAGTAGAAAGGGATTAAAATAGAGCAAATTACATATTGAAAAGTAACTCGTTGCGTCAAATAACGATTGTACCGATTACATTGATAACGACAAGACAAGTGACTGTTAAAAAAATAATTTATCATTGGATCATTCATTCAAGTGATTCGTTGAGAAATGCTGATTTATCCATTAATGAAAAAAGATAGAAGTGAGTCACTGAATCATTCATTCAAACTGATTTTTTTTAAAATAATTAATTCAAATTAATTAAAAGTTATAAATAGACTGCATCAATTAACATTTTGTTAGAGCCACTGGTAGACTATATTACATGTTATTTTGTTTAGTTGTCTCGTGATCTCTATTTGAAACAAATATCGTGATTCTCAGTTTAGCCAGAGTCGTGCAGCTCTAATCTATAGCTTAGAAAATGTGCATAAACATGCTGGACAAAATACACTCTGAAATACTTAAGGTTAGGGCTTGATAACAAACCCTAACCATAATTATCTGCTTAAGCAAACCCTACTAAATATACAAGATTACAGGCCATTCTGTTGCATGCTGGGAATTATTGGATAGTTGTTTACAACTTAATGCAAAGCAGCTGTCCCATAAAAACAACTTCAGCACAAGAGTCACAAACTCCAGATTGTGTTGATTTTTCAGTGTACGGCACAGAACAGAGCGTGTCGTACGGGAACTCATTGAAAAAAGTCAAAGGGCGATCATATAAAGGGAAGCACTAAAACATATCAGTTGTTTGACTGTAGCACAGAAACAGTCCCCGGGCTACAGTTTCTCCACCGTCTTTTATCAAGCGGAAGAATTTGTTGCACAACACGCTCGTAAATTTAGTGTTACTCTCAAGGAACTCAAGGAAGTTGACGTCATTTGAGAAAACACAGCGGTGGGCAAAACAACCATCACTGGAATACAGGCTCGGGCAGGTCATTGAGAGCACTCAGATATTGTTGCAAAGACTGAAACAGAGATCCAATCTGGATAGTTTCCACCAGAGGAAAAAAGCAGGGAATATGTGGTCGGGTGTTTGTAACTTCACTCCCGCGCTCAAAGAACAAGCATTACAACATTTGTCCCAAGAGTCAACGTGCCAAAGCCATTCGGTTCTGGCGCGGTTTAGGAGAACGGTCAATGCTTTTAAACTTGACCATGATGAGGAGAGGCCAACAAAGTCAAACAACATGCCTATAAAATACGTCAAGCATCTGGAAGTCAAAATGTTCCCAAATATGATCCAAGAATTTATCAGTGGTGTTTGGCGAGGCAAGGTTTAGGATTGGTTCTAGAGTTGAGGGTGGGCTCATTTAACTTGGGCCAGTAAACAATTGCCTAGCCATGCCCTAACAACCACCAGAACATGCAGAAACAAAGAAAACAAATTAGCAAGAACCTAAAATACACTCAGAAGTCCCACCAAACCACCCAGTACACTCTAGTAACTGCACAGCAATAACATAAAGCCATTACAAAAGTGCACCAAAAGACCACTACAAGTGCACATCGGTGCATAAAAGCAAGTTGACACATCCTTTCAACCACATGACAATGCCCTAGCAATCACCCGTCAAAGCTCTAGTAATCCTAGTCTAGTAACCGTTGGCTGAACTTCTGACGCATATTGCACACAAAATGGGAAACACTTCGGGAGTTTCGAAGTCGTCATTTAATTGGTTGAATTCTACAGGATGTCCAGGAGATGTGTGTGTCCCGTTCTTTAACGGTCTGCCTGAAAACAAAGATGCCGTGATGTCAAACCCCCTTATGGAAAAAGCAAGCCGCTATGTTCACAACTGTGACAATGAGCGCTTACCAGGATCAACTAAGCGCAGGATTTTCAAAAGTATGTGAAGTTTGCGGCTCCATTGTTGTAGTAAACTTGCACAACATTCTTGAATTAATCATTTCGGTCTGTAATCGCAGAGACATCAAATGTATATTTTCACGCCCCTAAACATGACACGGAACAAACCGAAATGTGATTGGTTGCTTTACATGTCGGTCAGATGGTCCTTGGCAAATGAAAGCTGCGATGGAGTCCAGACCGTCTGCCGTCAGTCTGAGGGTCTGGCGACGAAAGACTATAGTAATCCTAACCTAGTAAACCACATACCAATGCAATACAAACAGCCAGTTACAAGCGCACAGCAATGAACTAAAAATGATTCAGCACACCCTAGCAACTGCATACCACATATCAACGCCCTAGCAACCACCTATTAAACCAGCAACCAACAAAGCACTTTGGGGGCAGTCGTGGGATGGTTAGCGAGTCTGATTGGTAACCTAAAGGTCACATTCACTTTCAAATATGCTAAAACTATTTAGAGCACCCTAGCAACTGCATAGTAATGCCCTGGCAACCAATAGATCATTGGACCATTCCATCAGTAATGACATAATCATGTGTCCAGTTTGTAATCAAATCATATTATTCAGAGCTTTAATGTGTCAAGACCTTTTCCATACGGCAGTCTGGTTTACATCAACATCAAGAAGCAATCACTGTGAAGGACTATCAGCTGTTGCTGTGGACTGTCACTTATACAACACCTATCATAACAACCAGCAGCGATGAGCTCATAATAACACTGAGTCACTTTTGTGTGACACTGGAAATGGGTAGCGGGAGTTCTTCCAAAACATTTGGAAGACTTTATCCTTTTAAAATATCTCAATACATCTATTTCAGTCAAATAAACCTTTACACCGCGGGGGGAAAATTAACCCGAGGCAACAGTTTAAAAGTAGCCATGTGGAAACCGCAGACTTGGCAACCTCGGCACAATGCCAAATGGCACTTTTAGGGGTGTTGAATGGGTCGAGTAACACTATCAACACCTATCAGCTCCCATGTAGGTAAACAGTCATTCAGATTAGTTAATTTTTTCTTCTATTTTCCTTCTAGATCAATAGAAATAGATTGACTATAAATAACCAAGTAAATAACCTCCAAAATACCCTAGCAATTAGACAAAACACCTTAGCATCTTATGAATGCCCTGGAAAAAAATTGTTGAGGAAATTACAAGATAGCTAGAATTTAAAGTAGTTCAGTCACAATTGGATGGATGGATGGATGGATGGATGATACATAAATGAATTCAGTGAACAGTCCAGGAGTTTAGAAAATGTCCTTTTTATTTCCTTTCTCGTTTTATTAACCCCTTACCAGTCGCCCCCCTTTTGGCAATCGAGTGCAAAATCACATACCCATAATAAAATGGTTGTTGCTAAGGAGTCCTTCTGACTACACACAAAACCAAGGTATCATTTAAAAGCTAACACTTGACAGTTTACTGTGAAATACTCAGAAGTGCTCTAGCAATTACTAATAGAGAGATAAAGCAGCTCAAAAACAATGCACAATTTTTTTTAATGTAAAATTCGGGATCACCAGTGATCCCTGCGGCTCAAGGGGTTTTAAGTCACAAAACTCCAAATTTGATTTAATTGTGGATGATTCATTTTAAAAGTCATGATCTAGTCATCATGGAAGCTAGATTTATGGGAATATTTTTAACCTTGTGTAAAACAACATCAAGATTCCAGTCTGAAAGTTTCCCGCTCGTCGTCTGGAGGTATTTGCTCTGTTCAAATTTCAACCACTAACAGGCAGGAAATCTCTGTGGAAGAAAAAGAAGATGCAATAAAGAACCTCAAGCCTAAATATATTTACAATCAAATCTCACATCAAACTGATGGGTTAGTGAGCGCGTCATTTCTCGGGAGGATTGATGTGTGTAGGGTAATGTGCAGGCTGACATTCTCTGTGCTCCTGTTTGCTTACTCATAACATGATAAGATAAGGCCAGCTGGATTTCGGCTTGTTTCCGAAAGGCTCTGCACCCTAGATTGGGTTTACGCGACCTGCTGGACACAGTATCTAAGGTCAAGAGCTTCAGCAAATTTACCCGAGGCTTTAAGTAGCTTGGTCGGGGTCATGGGGGACGAGGGGTTTCATCACCTATGAGTCTGGCAGTTTACTGGCTCTTTGCATCTGTTTAGTAGTGAGTGTTGACTGTGTGGGATTTGATCAGACAGCGACCACAAATCTGACTAAAATCCATTTAGTAGTTAATAGTCTAAAAACTCACAAAATACGTTATTCGAAATCCAATTAAAATACGATTTGGGGAAATTGGTTTCAGTTGGCCTGAAGTATTCAAACTAATTTTAGCTCAGACTTTCCCATTTAGTATTTTAGTTTCAAGCAGTGCACGGTATATATAGGCTACATGAATATGTCAAATAAATTGTTGTTAAAAAATTTTTATTTTTTTATTATTATTATTATAACACACCTATGTCTCCTACGATTTAAAATAATGGCTAGTGCGGTGGCTGGGATATATGTAAACCTACCAACATCCATCGCCATGATCTTTGAAAATGACTCATGAGAGTAAAAATGACAATTTAGTCGCATAACATTGGTAAATGGAAACATCGTCTTTTTCGCAATAGTTTTTATCGACATTTACAAAATATCGCAAAAGTTTTCTGCAAATCTGTAATGGAAACCAGGCTATATTCACAAAAGATGTAGATTTATCAGACACAGACAACACTGCCTGAACAAACGTATACAATTTCAAGACTTGATCCGATATATGATCACTAAAGTCTTTTCTTTACGTAAGAGGTTTGTTGCAACCGGCTGCAAAGCTTCACGTCATGTCATTTAACCTCAATATCATCAGCCTCTTCAGACAAGAGTATAAGAGTATAACTGATTCAAAATTAAATATAAAAAAATGGTAGGAGTTGTTACTGTAAACATAAAGCTTTAAAAACTCTAGAATCATTACATAGGGGTGAATTCAGGTTGATTAGGACTATTTTCCCCAGTCATGTCCCAATCGACCTGTATTCGGCCCTATATTGTATTTTAAAATATAACTTTTATTTCATATGCTAAGGCAACTTAATTTAATACGGTTGACCAAATAACTGTAGCATTTTATATAGTTTTTGTTCTGTTAAAATCACTAACCTTCTTCTGTAAAGAATATAATAATCCCCAAACCATTTTTCCTTAAATTATGTATTTGCAATTGAAGATACATTTGTTGGAGGCACCTCTTCTCCATCATAATGACATATAAAGAAAAAATTATGGGAAAGGGACAAAGGTAAATCATCTCATGGCAGTTTGCTTGTGACATCACATCCTGAATTGTTAAAAAACGGTAAGAATGTAAGAAACACAATCCTGGCTTTGTCACTTTTTTGGGGCTGAGTGATTCTAAGCTACTTATACTTACCAGCTCACTAGTTCTCATGGCAGTGTGTCACCGGTGGTTTTAAAGTGTTAATCTTCTTGAGTCAAGATAACAACACCCAAACAGATTGTTTACAAGCTACATATTATGGGAAAGACCAATCAGAAATGAAAGCCCTTTACAGTCATTTCTCAAGATTTTCCTAGAAAGCAATAAGATTCAATGGAGAGCAAATAGACTTTGGACAGTGTATCTCACTTCTCAGATGTTTCTCCTGAGAAAATGACCGCAGCGACCTCTCCTTTTGAGTTTCAGATCTCAAACTTCTGTCTGAGATCTCAAGATGAACTCACACTTCTCTCATCCCATTGTTCCAAAATGAACTGAGCGGTTCAACACATTCATACTCTTCTCTACGACCACCATCTCAGAGGAAAACTCAAACATAACGCGCCGTGTTCCTCTGGGATGTGCTGCTCTTATCCGTGCTGTCGTCTTTCGACAAATCCATCTGAAAGCAACATTCCAGTGAAAGTAAGCTTTGTACATACGGCCACAGGATGAGCGCAAAAATGTTAATAATCTCTCTCTGCTGGCAAGTGAAGATGCAAATTTACTCTGTCATATATGCAAATAAGAGGAGCTGGTTTGGGAAAACAGCTATTGATTGCACCTGTGATCTATCGGCTCATTTGTACCCTCTCCTCTCAAGACTGTGCAACAGTAGAGCACCAATGTGTGGATTTTCTCTTAAAATTAGGTTAATCAGACTTAAATGAAGGCAAGAGGCTAATAGATATCACCACAAATGTTTGGTATTACAAGTTTTCTGAAATATCATGTTCATGATTAATTATCTAATTAAATACGCAGTAATTTGAATAAATCTGAAAATTAGATTAAAACATTGGATTTCATTTTTGTTGACGATGTATTAGAGATCGGGTTTTTATAAAGGGGATTTGGGATTTTACGCACTACATAAATCAGAAAATACTGTCAACAGCCAGAAGAAATCATTTTACCTTGTTTTTAGGAATAAAATGTTTTATACAGTAAATCAGACGAATGATATATGAGCAAATCCATCTGTAAAAACCTTTAGAATAAAGTTACTGTAAAGATACTGAAGATGATATTTCTGCCTCAGTGGTGGAGAAAAAAATAATTTAGAGAAAACTACCTTTTTTGATATGTATTGTAATTTACATACATACACAAATATATGTAAAATAAACACTTGAATGTTTTTTCTTTCCACTAGTCTGAAAGAAAACAAGTTATGGAAGCAAAATAGCTTAAAATGTCAAAGTTGACCAGTGTCTGAAAATAATCTGTTGTTGCCAGAAAACTGGATGCGGATGGTTCTCAACTGGTTTTGATTTACATTGGACATCAATTGGTGACTCCAACAAAGGTAAATAAAAACATCCCTCAAATCACACACTGAAATGTATTACCATAAACTGCACAGACCAAACAATATTAACTTTGCATATGCTGAAAGTGTCTAAATTAGTTTCATGCTCTCTGCGGCCTATATATATTCGATGACATCTGGACGTCAACAACAGAAGATATGGAAGCTGTCGATCTTATCTATACTTGCACTTTATTATTTAAAATTTGCATTGTTTTTTCCACTGCTGTCAACAAGACCCAATTTTAGGTCCCAACCCACCAAGTTGGGAACCACTGCACAAACACCCCGATTCATTTCATAAACACATTATGATAATTGTGCGTTGCAACGATGACCCTATAAATCAAACACTCTTTAAGGTCCTGAGTAGGGTAAAGGTGGCTGCCAAATGTATAGGGAAACCCTTAACTCTTTCCCAGCCCTGCAGAGTTGTTTACGCAATAAAAACCTCAGAGAGGGTCAGTGAGTTGGCAGAGGTATCCGGGGCTGAGACGTTCTCAAATGTCATCTATAAATCACTGTCCAAGTGGCGTAAACGCAATGTAAATTGACAGCAAAATGGTGCTATTGGATCAGATTAGTTACTTAGGTATGCACTGATGTGATAACAGGAATGAATGACGCTAGCAGGGGTATTTTTTACTCTAAATCACACGCACAACTCTTTCAACACCTTGATGCCAAGAGGAATGCTTAACCTTATTCTGTACAGGATGGCTAAGGTCATCAACCGGCACGAGAAACAGATGTGGCTCAGAAATCTGGGAGCTTATTCCAGGAGCACAGTAATGTTTCAACAATAAGATAAGACCCTCTCTGTGGCAGTCAACAAATAATTTGCTGGAGTTAGAGGTTTAAGTCATTATTAATCATAGAGGTTTAAGTGATTGCATCATGTCATACAAGTAATTTTGTTCATTTGTGAAGAGTTCAATTAAAAAGTTCTATTTTCAATAGATGTCCACATATGCAATCTTTGATTATATTTTGAATTAGGAAATCATTATAGTCAAAGATAAAAGAGACATTTGTTTATTTGTCAAGATTCAACGTGTTCAGTTTCGTCACTGAACTCAATGACCCCTGTCAGTCGGGGTCATACGAGCTTGAGTCACCAGTTTTGGTTCACTTCATGTGTTTTCTGCCTGTCTTATGTATGTAGGGTCAACAAGTTTATGAGGCACACACATGGGTTCATAGAGTATGTTTAAAACATGTTACATATCATATAATTTAATCTTCATTAGTTGTGTTAGTTACATTTTAACTCATTCTGTAGTATTTGTGCTAGACATAAAGAAGAGGACGGTGTACTTTTACTTTTCCAAGCAAACAGATGGAAAACAAAATCCCAGACCTGATATGAATCCCAGAAAGGCCACTAAGTATCCATGTGCAAATCATCAATTAACAACACCACAGAAACCACATATTAATTACCCAGAACACCTTAGAAACTGTCTAGCAATGCACTGGCAGCAACACACAACGCCAACATCATGACGGTGAGTGAGTTCTGCATGGCCAAACACCATGTTTTTCAAAACCATGTGTATTTGTATGGATATGCATGTGCGGTTTTATCTTGTTTTTCATTTCTTTTGATCTACTCATTCTGAAGAAAATCAAACCAGTGTTGAGCAATAAAAAATCCAAAAGTATGAAAGAGATTAACCAAAATTTACCAAAGAAAGAGTCTTGTATAAACCACAATATTTCACAGCCTAGTACTGCCAAATAACCAAAAACAAGTTGAAGGGTTTAAGTCTGGCTGTTGTTCTTTAAATACCTCTAATACCTTGTTTTTGCCAAAAAACGAAACGACCACCCATGTGTTCTGGAACAACCTGAGGATCGGGTCATATTGCATTCATTTAGTCATTTTAGCCCAATAAAGTTAACAAAAGTTAAAGTTTTATTGGTAAAAAATTGTTAATAAAACGTTATTGTTGTATTGTTGTTATATATGTTTTTAGTTTAACATAAACATGGCCTAACAGAACCAACATCACAATAAACTCTGACTACTCGCTTCACTGATTATAGTCCAAACATCTCCACCATTAACCAACAAGTTCTGAAGTACACGAGTGTTAAAGTGCTTTGAATCATTTCTGTTATGCAAACAGATGATACTTCAGATATCTTCATACTGACTTTCTCAAACAGGACGGAGTGATCTAGAGATACTTACTAAAATGTGTGCTGCTGATTTCCCTCCTAAATGATGTCACTTCCTGGAGGATGATGTCATCAGGGAACTGGCTGGGGCTTTGCTACTAACAGAACGAAAAGTGACAACGGGGACAGTAAAAAAACTGAAACTCTATTCCTAAGAAAACTTGACCTCTGCTCAAACAACAGTAGTGAAATTTATAATTTTCTATTATAATTATTTAAATGAATTATTTAATTCAATATTCTATATGATAGGCATACAAATTATATGATAAACCCGCCAATATTTGGGCATTTTGAGATCAATGGTCAATAGACATGGCTCTTCCAAACACAACGGTGATGAATCTGTTCTCTGTGTGTTTTGTGGACTTGATCTTGTTAAATGCTACGGCAGCAAGCACTGCGGAGGGTTCAAGGTTATTTAAACAAGATCTATGTGCTATGAGTCAACATGTTTGCTGTACCGCATATCTGTACTTTTGTAAAACTATACTAAACTATCATGAGCGTGGGATTATCAGTGGGCTTGAGTTCAGATGTAAGATGATGTTTTTGCATAATGCACACTGGGTACTGGGCAACACGTTTCCCCCGGCTAATTTTACACTCAAACGTCATGCTCACAGGTCATACGATACACACATTAACAACATGGTCCGGCTGCACAACCCTTACACAAATCCACAATGCTAAACAAACTTTGCAGACAAATTCGCTAGTTTACATGCCATTTCAGCTGTGTGGTGGAAGATGCTATAATTCACTGTTTTATTATTCTATAATTATGACATCACATTCATTGAATACTTAACATCTGTACATTATATGGATACGCACTTCCTCTTTTACACATGTGCTACTTTTTAATGTCAAATCTTGATTTTATGGACTTCATTCCATGTTACATATCAACTATGGAACCTCTGTATTATTATGCATTATAAAAGTTATTTTATTTTCATTGTCCTTATGATTTTAAACTAATCTATTCCTTTTTATTTTATAATTTTAGTAATTTTAAAAAACATAAACTTTTATTATTTAGTCATTATTTTAACGTTAATTTTATATCTGTTTATTAAAGTAATTTGAATCAGTGTATAAAATACAATATACAAATAAAAAATAGTATGACTTGCCTTGCAATTATAATATAAATGCTTGATTTTATTTCAATGTGTGTGCTCTTTTAGCCTAATTTAGATTTTTCTTATGTATATGCTATAAATTAACTTAGTGAATCAGTTATTTTAGTGAAGTTTAGTTATTTTGTTTTCTTTATATGAATATGCACTTTCCTCTCATACACACATGCAACTTCTTAATCTAAAATGTTGACATTCATGGACACATCCATGTCATTTATCAACTATTCTGATTTCAATAAATGAACTTATCTCAATGCAAAAAGCTTTTAGAACCTTATCTTCTCAAAGTTTGTTTGCGGTATTATCAATCAAGTGCTGCACGTACATGCATAATGATGCTTAACGATGATGAAATGTGAGATGTCATCAATGAAATTCCACGTCGAAATGTTCCATGGCTCCATCGCAAATACTGTACAAACAACGCGATTGCCGATCGCCTTTGGCCAGGAGCGCAACAGGAGCTGCTGAGTAAATATTTGCGGTCTCAGTGTTGACTCAGAGAGAGGAGTTGAGGCCAGCTCAAAGCGAACCGCCTCACCTCCGTTATGTTTATTTATAAAGCGCGTTTGAGGGCACTTCCTCGGTCTGTGCGGGGTCATGCGATAGGCTACTCAACAACGTAGATCCATAAATGAATGGTGGGCTCGACTTCCACACACGATTCCTGATTGGTCGCCGCGTCCGACCGAGGTAAACACAGCCGAGAGTATATATATATATATATATATATAGTGGCATCTAAGACAAACTCCACTGACACTTTTACGCACGTCGTTTTACGCACGCTTTAAGATGAGAGTGCATATCCAGAAAGGTCCTCAGATTCTGGAGCTACTGAAGAAGAAGTCGTCTGTGGGGCTTCAGCACTGTAAGCCCACATCCTCCGTGTGCGTGCTGGACTCGAAGGATGCTGGCGGGAGCGCGCCATGCGCGCACAGTCTCGACTCCATTCCTGGACCAACAAACTGGCCGCTGTTCGGCAGCCTCATCGAGGTGCTCCGGAAAGGAGGCTTAAAGAGACAACACGAGGCGCTGGTATGAACATCTGCATTAGCCTATTACGCATTACCAAAAAAATTTAAATAAATAAATTATATATATATATATATATATATATATATATATATATATATATATATATATATATATATATATATATTCATTTATGTCCTTATATATTTTAATGATTTTAAAATAACTTTGTTGTGTCAAATTTATATATAAAAACACTTTTAAATTATGTTTTAACAATGTGCCTATATGCCTATTTTTGAATCAAAATGTTGATGAAATATACTATTAAAAAGGCTTTTCTTGTATTAATAATAATAATAATATTAATAATTATTATTATTATTAATTATTATAATAATAATTATTATTATTATTTGAATATGATTTTATTAAAATTTGTGGGGGCTTTTCATTTATATTTTTCTTATTTAAATGTACACTATAAATTAACTTTAACTTAATTCAACTTAATTAGGTAAACTTTTTACTTTATTTAAAACACACACACACACACACACACACACACGCACATGTGTTTGTATCTGTACATTTCCTCTGTTTTAAGTGTTTTATTTTCTCTGTTCTTTTTGACCTCAGGTCGATTACCATAAGAAGTTTGGGAAGATCTTCCGGATGAAGCTGGGCTCTTTTGAGTCGGTTCACATTGGGGCTCCAAGTTTATTGGAGGCTCTTTACAGGAAGGAGGGCAGCTATCCTCAGAGACTGGAGATCAAACCATGGAAAGCCTACAGAGACATGCGGGACGAGGCTTATGGGCTGCTCATACTGTAAATATTCTGGTTCTCTTACAAGATTTGGTTGGTTATTTCAGGACAGTTGTGGTATTTGAAACTGATGTATTTGCAGAGAAGGGAAGGACTGGCAGCGGGTGCGCAGCGCTTTCCAGCAGAAACTCATGAAACCAACCGAAGTCATGAAACTGGATGGGAAAATCAATGAAGTGAGTTGTGCTTGATAAACATCAGTTCACGCACTGTATCATTCACGTCTATGCACGTATATGACTGCTTGTTGTCTTTAAGGTTTCAGCTGATTTGATAAAGAGGATCGGAAGAGCCCATGTCAATGGAAAGATCAATGATTTGTATTTTGAACTGAACAAGTGGTCCTTTGAAAGTGAGTTTTCCTGCAACACTTCCCACATATACTATACTGCATTGCTATAATGAAATGCATTTAATGTTTCTCTCTCTTTTGGTCTTATAGCCATTTGCTATGTGCTTTATGACACACGTTTTGGGCTCTTGCAAGACAGTGTCAGCGAGGAGGCCATGAATTTCATCACGTCGATAAAAACGGTAAATTGACCATATCTTTGACCCAATCAATATTTTGAACATTGAACGCTCACTGTTTAAACTATTGATGAAAATGATGAAAGTTAAGCTTTATCCACATCTCCTTATCTGCGTTCTGAGGCATTAGAAATATATCTATCTATATCTATATATCAAAGATGCAAAGCCATAGTTAAAAAACAGATGGTGTTTTCTCACTTTCAGATGATGAGCACCTTTGGGACAATGATGGTGACGCCCGTGGCGCTTCACAGGATTCTGAATACGAAAACATGGAAAGACCACACAGCGGCATGGGACCGTATTTTTAGCACAGGTACTAAAGAGTTCCTTGATCAAGTGACGTGTGAAGAAGAAGAGTGTGCACAGCGAGATAGAGAGAGAGAGAGAGAGAGAGAGAGAGAGAGAGAGAGTAACCATGGTAGTAAACACGGTGACCTAAGAGAACCCAGCCAAATATTTGTATACCAGCAGAGAGAGAGAGAGAGAGAGAGAGAGAGAGAGAGAGGCGGTAGGAATGTTGACGCGAGACTGAATTACTCTCAGTTTGTTGTGTCACTGACAGACACCTGTCACACTATTACAAATACTTCATCTTTCCCGCAGCTAAACATGTGCTGGACAAGTTCAAGCAGCCCGACACATGTAGGCTGACCATTTAGACAAAGTGCTGACACCATAGCAGTTTTTAATTAACAATTAGTCATTTACATTTCTGCATTTGGTTGAAAGTATACAAGGATATATACATATACCTCTGAATACTGAATATTAAACAAATATATAAAAATATTACAAATACATAATACAAATAAAATTATTAGTTTATTTAAATGAAACATTTCACAGTGATAATTTAAAGTGCTTTGCATAATACATAAAGCATAATGATTTCCATTACACGAGAGTAGATGTTAAAACTTCATGCTGATTTGTACTCGGCTTTCGCCAAGATAAGCACCAACTAAAGACGTAGCTTTACAGTAACCTATGCTTCTCCATCCATTTACGCTTCTTTCCATCTGGTGACGTGAATCTCCTTCTGTCTGGTGTTAATAGTGTATTTGCGCGTCAGCACACACAACGGCTGCAACCACAGTGCGGTCCCCCCATAACAACCCTCTGGATTGAGCGGAGTAGGGAACATCTCTAGGGTCTTCAAGTGGGCACCTTCCGTCCTCAGTGTTTCGTCGACTAGCCCACGACACCTCAAGAGGGCTCGACAGTGACTCTGGCGTCCCAGAGTCACCCCCCTCCGTCCCCCACTCAACTCAGCCCAGCTTACTGACCTCTACTTCCCTCTTGCTGCTGAGACCTAACCACAATCTCACAATCTCTCCGCATCCCAACCATACGCGCCGACCCGTTTGACTAAGGCTGTCGAGCCCCACTGGTGCTTTAATATGCAGTTTCAGTGGCAACGGTTCCGTATGGCATACCACCTACCGCAAAACACAATATCTGCCCAACCACCCGTCATTCACGCAATATACACAGGAACGTAATGACTGTAAATACTATACAACCTCTACAAATAAACCAACAGTGCTGCTGAGACCTAACCACAATCTCACAATCTCTCCGCAACCCAACCATACGCGCCAACCCGTTTGACCAAGGCTGTCGAGCCCCACTGGTGCGTTAATATGCAGTTTCAGTGGCAACGGTTCCGTATGGCATACCACCTACCGCAAATCACAATATCTGCCCAACCACCCGTCATTCACGCAATATACAGAGGAACGTAATGACTGTAAATACTATACAACCTCTACAAATAAACCAACAGTGCTGCTGAGACCTAACCACAATCTCTCCGCAACCCAACAATACGCGCCAACCCGTTTGACTAAGGCTGTCGAGCCCCACTGGTGCGTTAATATGCAGTTTCAGTGGCAACGGTTCCGTATGGCATACCACCTACCGCAAAACACAATATCTGCCCAACATCCCGTCATTCACGCAATATACACAGGAACGTAATGACTGTAAATACTATACAACCTATACAAATAAACTAACACCCTTCAAGTTTTCAAGAATTCTACGAAACCGTAGCATGGCGGCCTGTACTCAGCCAGCTAGAATCTTTCCGTCTCAACCACAGCCAGTTGCTGCTCCTTTCTGCTGCTTCAGATAAGTTCTTTACTGTGCGACGCAACTCTTGACCACTGAATCCGACGTCTCTGAGGAACCGGGTTGTAGAGTGTGCCACAAAACCTCGACAACCCACTTCCACTGGATAAACCTGGACTCTCCATCCTCGCTGTTCTGCTTCAGTGGCCAGATGAGCATACCGCAATTTCTTCCTCTCATATGCCTCATCTACCGCATCCTCCCATGGCATTGTTAACTCTATCAGTTGAACAATGCGTGCTGATCCAGACCACAAAACAATATCTGGTCGTAGGTTAGTGGTGGCAATCTCAGGTGGAAAAATAAGCCGTTGATCAAGATCAGCCAGCATCTTCCAGTCCCTAGCAGCTTCCAGTTGTCCTGGGCGAGAATTGGTGTTAGCACCTTTTCTTGGTGGTTGCTCGCCTGGGCGGAGGAATATTGTCTTCTACGTGTAATGTTTTGCTAGAACAGGCGGCAACTTATTGGTCATACTACGCTTGCCTTCCAATGCTAAAGCCAAACATCGCAATACTTGGTCATGGCGCCAAGTAAACCGACCTTGGCTAAGAGCCACCTTACATCCTGTCAAAATGTGCCTTAATGTGGCAGGTGATGAACACAAAGGACAAGAGGGATCCTCTCCTACCCAGAGGTTTAGGTTCTGCGGTGATGGGAGTACATCATATGTTGACCTAATAAGGAAACTGATCCTACTCTCTTCCATTGACCAAAGGTCTTGCCAGCCCATTTTTCGTTGTTCCACACTCTCCCATCTCATCCACTCTCCCTGCTTGGCCTGGGAAATGGCACTTATACATCTCATCCTCTCCTCCTGCTTTCGCACCTCGTTGACTTCCAGCTTCCTCCTTTGAGCTGGGCCTGCCTTGTGCCATTTAGGAGGAGCTAAACTGAGCCCAAAACCCCCTCTTCCATGCGGTACCTGTCCCACGATATCCCCAATTTGAAGGTCAGCCTTTGCCTCTACTACAGATTTCTTTGCTGACCACTTTCTACCAGTTTTTACCACAGGGGCTGCCTCCCTTACACATTTGTCGCGTGACTCTGCTAAAGTCATTTCCAGTCTGACCTTGGCACACTTAAACTCCTCGGTTAAAGCAGAGACTGGCAGCTGCAATACTCCTTTACTATAAAGTCCCACTCTGCTGAGGCAGCGTGGAACTCCCAACCATTTCCTGATGTATGAACTTATTAACGCTTCCAGCTTATCCACTTTTGTCAAAGAAACCTCGTACACAGTCAGTGGCCACAGCAACCTTGGCAGTAGACCAAACTGAAAGCACCAGAGTTTTAGTTTGCCTGGTAGAGCACAGCTGTTTATGCTCTTCAACCCTTCCACTGCTTGTCGTCTAACTTCTCCCACTCGAACTGTGTCCTTTAGATCCCCATCGTACCATCTCCCTAGACTCTTCACTGGCTTCTGAGAAACTGTTGGTATTGCATCACCATTAATGAAGAATATTTTATCTACTACCTTGCCTTTAACTATTGAGATGCTCCTTGATTTAGAGGGCTTAAATTGCATTCGTGCCCATTCAATATTATCTGTTAACTTCCCCAATAACCGATTAGTGCAGGCTACCGTTGTAGTCATGGTTGTCATGTCATCCATGTATGCTCTGATTGGTGGTAGTCGCATCCCAGAAGCCAAGCGCTCTCCTCCTACTACCCATTTTGATGCCCTAATGATTACTCCCATTGCCATGGTAAAAGCCAGTGGAGAAATGGTGCATCCTGCCATTATTCCAACCTCTAAGCATTGCCATGTAGTGCTGAATTCTGGAGTTGAGAAACTAAATTGCAAATCTCCAAAATAGGCTTTCACTAAATTTGTTATCGACATCGGTACCCTGAAAAAATCAAATGATGCCCAAAGAAGCTCATGTGGCACTGAACCATATGCATTAGCCAAATCCAGGAATGTCACGTGGAGCTCCTTCCTCTCCTTTTTAGCTGATTGTATTCGTTGCCAGATAACACTGATATGTTCTAAGCATCCTGAGAATCCTGGAATGCCCGTTTTTTTAACTGAAGTGTCAATGAAGCCATTCTTTAATAGGTAGGTTGACAATCTCTGAGCAATAATGCTGAAGAAAATTTTGCCTTCGACGTTTAATAGTGAAATAGGCCGAAACTGACTGATGCTTGTAGCATCTTTTTCTTTGGGTATAAAGACTCCCCCTGCTCGGCGCCATGATCTAGGTACAACCTGCTTTTCCCAAGCCACTTTTATCAATTTCCACAGAATCCTTAGAACTCCTGAAGCACTCTTGTACACTCTGTACGGAACTCCATTAGGCCCTGGAGATGATGAAGCCCTTGCCTTTCTCACAACCTGCTCTATCTCTTTCCACTTAGGTGCACAGACCTCCATTTGGTATTCTGGTGGATTGACAGGTGGGATGTCTGACGGAATTGACATAGGCTCATGCCTTTTTGCATCTGTATGCGTTTCCTCCAAATATCTCTCTAGCTCAACCCTAGATGCTTTTAAAGTGCCATTCTTCTCACTGGTGAATAACTTCTTTATGAATTTGAATGGATCTTTATAGAAATTAGCCCTCGCACGTTCCTTCTTTTTGAGGCGTTTCCGTAGGCGCTCAGCTCTGCGTAATGTTGCAAGCTTATCTTTTATGGCCCTTTGTAAGAGATTGAGTCCCTCCTTCTGACTTTGTTCCGCTCTTTTCCATTGGTTCCTCAGCTGTCTCCTTTCTCTAACTAACCCTTCAATTTTCTGCTGCCGTCTAGACAATCCAGGAGTATTTGTACTTTTTCCTTCCTTTTTTCCACACCAAACCTCTCACTTCCATATGCGTAAATGATGTCCCCAAATTTATCCAGCTTCTTTTCAACTGTACCAGTTAATCTTTCCAATGCAAAGCATAGATCTGTGTTTACCGTGTCCCATGCAGTTTTCTCACTAGCTCTTGGCCATCTAACTCCAGGCCTATGCCCGTTGAGGTTCTTTTCTCTCTTATGCTGGTTAGTCTGACCGGGTTCACAAGAATCAATGTGTTCATCACTAACTGTGCAAACCCTCATCTCCTCTATGACAGGGGTGCTGATATCCTGCGAACTGTGGTTTGCTTCCTGTCGCTGGATTTCATTCGACTGACTTGACTGACTCCGTAAGAAGTACTGATCAATGCGAGGCCCTTGTCCCTTCTCCCTCAAGCATTTCATTTTCCCTTGATGAATCTTCAAACCCCTGACCGTTGTCGCCTTGCTCCAGCCACAGACACAAGCTTGGAGTTCAATGGCTTTGCTAACTGCTGAACCTGAACTAGTCTTTTGTGAAGTACTCTCCATACTCATATCCGTTTCCATTCCAAAGTCGTTAACCATGTTGTCCACCATTGAGTCATCTTCCGCCCGTGCTCTCGCAGACTCTAGGGGTATTTTCCTCTTTAATTTTTCAGAAGCCTTGGGCGGGTGTCTCCAGCATCCTGTAAACACAGAGCTGGATACTGCCGACAAGGGTAGCTAACCCTTACCAGCCCCATTGGGGTCTCTTTCCTCCTGTCAGCTGTCTCTCCAGGCTGTCAGAAGGTCTTTCCCTTGTTGCCAGCAGCACTATTCACCGCAGTCACTGGACGTATCCAGATCTTCATGATTTCCATTACACGAGAGTAGATGTTAAAACTTCATGCTGATTTGTACTCGGCTTTCGCCAAGGTAAGCACCAACTAAGACGTAGCTTTACAGTAACCTAGGCTTCTCCATCCATTTACGCTTCTTTCCATCTGGTGACGTGAATCTCCTTCTGTCTGGTGTTAATAGTGTATTTGCGCGTCAGCACACACAACGGCTGCAGCCACAGTGCGGTCCCCCCATAACAACCCTCTGGATTGAGCGGAGTAGGGAACATCTCTAGGGTCTTCAAGTGGGCACCTTCCGTCCTCAGTGTTTCGTCGACTAGCACACGACACCTCAAGAGGGCTCAACAGTGACTCTGGCGTCCCAGAGTCACCCCCCTCCGTCCCCCACTCAACTCAGCCCAGCTTACTGACCTCTACTTCCCTCTTGCTGCTGAGACCTAACCACAATCTCACAATCTCTCCGCAACCCAGCCATACGCGCCAACCCGTTTGACTAAGGCTGTCGAGCCCCACTGGTGCGTTAATATGCAGTTTCAGTGGCAATGGTTCCGTATGGCATAACACCTACCGCAAAACACAATATCTGCCCAACCACCCGTCATTCACGCAATATACACAGGAACGTAATGACTGTAAATACTATACAACCTCTACAAATAAACCAACAGTGCTGCTGAGACCTAACCACAATCTCACAATCTCTCCGCAACCCAACCATACGCACCAACCCGTTTGACTAAGGCTGTCGAGCCCCACTGGTGCGTTAATATGCAGTTTCAGTGGCAACGGTTCCGTATGGCATACCACCTACCGCAAATATAAGTTATTTCAGTCAGTTTTTTTAAAATTGACCAATATGAATATATATATATATATATATATATATATATATATATATATATGCATATTATAGCAATGAAAGTCTATTTAAAAATGGATAATATGCATTTATGTTTTATATAGTATGTCAGTAAGATTAATTCAGCAAATAGGCATTTAAAGGGACACTAGCTCTTTTCAATATTCATAATAAAAAGAACACTGTAAATAATGATATGATCAGTAAGTCATGGTAACTTATGTTTTGACTACTTTAACTCATCAAAATAATCTAAGCAATTTCAACTTTTCATTAGTTATACAAGATTAACCTCTTTTTTCACAGTTTAATATAATTTAAGTTGAACAGCCTATTTGAAAAATTTAAGGCAGAAACTGAACTGAAAATTTAAAGCTGAAATTGTAATTTTTTTCCAGTGAATTATTTTTTGAGCAGCAAATCATCATATTAGAATGATCTTTGAAGGATCATGTGACAGTGAAGACTGGAGTAATTCAGCTTTGATCACAGGAATAATTAATATTTTGAAACATATTAAAACAGTATTTCACAATATTTCTATTTTTACTGTATTTTCCTTCAAATAAATGCAGCTTTGGTGAACATAACCTTCAATAAAGGACACCATTAAATAAATATTATTGAGCAAATAGCATGTTTTATACACTTACATTTTCATGAAATACCATTTAAGAAAGCACACACTTTTATTAAAAAGCATCCATCAGAAATGTTACCAATTACTAAAGCAACCTATCATCTTAACAGCTAAACTTTACATCGACAAGAACCTGAAGAGCCACTCAAAAGGCAAAGCGGACGATTTCCTCTGCGATATCTTCCACCAGAACCACCTCACCAAGAAGGAGCTGTACGCCGCCACGACAGAACTTCAGGTCGGAGGAGTGGAGACGGTACGCATTCGCAACACACACCAACTCTCACAACCCTAGACAAACAAGCCTGTTTTTCAGCGAGCTTGTTTTCCAGTCACACGCAGGCGAGCTAAAAAAAACAGTTGATTTAACTCGTCTTTGTTCTGCTCTTATCCAGGCTTAGTTCACTCAAGCACATAAGTCAGAAGAATGAGGCAGGGCGAGCGTTAATTGTTCTGCTGGAGGAATACTGTACAGTGTGTCCTGATTGACCAAGCAAATCCTTCTTGTTTTTCTCCTGCAGACGGCTAATAGCATGTTGTGGGTTATTTTCAACCTCTCCCGAAACCCCTGCGCCCAAGGAAAACTTCTGAAGGAGATCCGAGACGTGGTGCCTGCTGGGAAGACGCCTCGTGCCGAACACATCAAGAACATGCCCTACCTCAAAGCCTGCCTGAAGGAGTCCATGAGGTGAGCATGAGCGCTCGATGGGTCACGTTTCACCCCAAAATGTGCTTAATTGCTCTTAAAACCGATTTTACATATGCAAAATATCACTTATATTATAAGACACAAATATCGTGTCTTTCTTTTGATTTAATTGAAAGGTTTTCCTTTAATACTGGTTGAGACAATCCACTTTACACTCTTAAAAATAAAGGTTCTTTATTGGCATCGATGATTCCATGAAGAACCTTTAAAATTCATGCACTCTAAATAGATTCCAAAAGTTTTTTGCTTTCCCAAAGAATGACAGAACCCTCTACGGAACCCTTTTCCACTATAAAGAACCTTTTGTTGAATAGAAAGCATCCATGGATCTTAAAGGGCTAGTTCACCCAAAAATGAAAGTTCTGTCAGTAATTACTCTCCCTCATGTTGTTCCAACCCCGTAAGACCTTCGTTCATCTTCGGAACACAAATTAAGATATTTTTGATTAAATCTGAGAGCTGGATCACTCCTCCATAGGCTTCTAAGGGATTGACACTTGTTCCCCGAAAAGTCATTAAAGACATCGTTAAAATAGTCCAAGTGACTCAATGGCTCAATCTTAAGTTTATCAAGCGACGAAAATACTTTTTGTGCGCAAAAAACACAAAAACAAGGACTTTATTTCAACTATTCATTTCCTTCTCTGTGGGCCTCGAGTCAGTTCACTAGTGTAATAGTGTAGTGTTTCTGTGTTGTATGTCACACGCAGGCTCACTATTGGCCGACGCTGGTCATGTGTGTGATGCGTGTGACGTAATTAAGATTGCGCACAAAAAGTATTCTCGTCCCTTGATAAACTTAAGATTGAGCCACTGTAGTCACTTGGACTATTTTAACGATGTTTTTAATAACTTTTCAATCCCTTAGAAGCCTATGGAGGAGTGATCCAGCTCTCAGATTTAATCAAAAATATCTTAATTTGTGTTCCGAAGATGAACGAAGGTTTTATGGGGTTGAACAACATGAGGGGGAGTAATTACTGACAGCATTTTCATTTTTGGGTGAACTAGCCCTATTTAAGGTTCTTGATGGAACCATCAATGTCAGTAAAGGATCTTTATTTCGTGTGTGGAATCTTTTCGTTGCACAAAAGGTTCTGGAAAATTCTTTGGGGAAACCAAAATGGTTCTTACACCCTTAAAAATACTGTTTCTTTTTTTGGCATCAATGGTTCCATCAAGAACCTTTAATAACATTCATGGATCCTTTCTATTCCACAAATCGTCCTTTAAAGAAAAAGAGTTCTGCAGATTATTGAATTGTTCCTCATACAAAGAAAAAAATATTAAGAACTGCTCACTGAAAAGTTTTTCGGGAACTTAAAGTGGTTCTTTCACTGTTAAAAATGACGGTTCTTTATTGGCATTGATCGTTCCAATGAAGAACCTTTAACATTCGTGGAGTCTTTCCATTGCACAAAAAGTTCTTTAGATTATTAAAATGTTCTTTACACAAGAAAATGGTTCTTTAACTTTTAAAAATGGTTTACTGAAATGTTCTCTGGGGAACCAAAATGGTTCCTACTAACTTAAAAAATTAAGGTACTTTATTGGCATCTATGATTCCACGAAGTATCTGTAAAATCCATGGAACCTTTCAAAACATTACAAAAGGTTTTTATACTGGAAAAAGTTTCTTTACATTTTTAAAATATTCTTCACACTAAGAAAAACTGAAAGATGTTTTGAGGAACCCAAAATGGTGTTACATTATATTGCATCCCTGCAAAAACTCCCTTTTGGAACCTTTGTTTTTAAGAGTGTTAAATCTTTCCAATGCACAAAAAAAAATTTACGGGAAAAAGGTTCTTTAGTTTATTAAAATGCTTCATTTAAGAACTGTTCACCTAAAGGTTCTTTTGGGAACCCAAATATTTCTTACACCTTTAAAAATAAAGGTTATTTTTTGGCATTGATGGTCCAATGAAGAGCCTTAAACATTCATGGTAACATTCCATCGCACAAAAGGTTCTTTAGATTATTAAAATGTTCTTTAACTTTTAAAAATGGTTAACTGAAAGGTTCTTTGGGGAAGCAAAAATAGGCTATAAAAACCCCATTTCAAAACCTTTATTTTAAAAAAAAATGTATCCATCCATCCCAGCACTGTTCTGATGAATGTGTGGAATCAGCTGTAAAAGTTCATATGATGTTATTACCAGGTCCAGTCAGGTGACATAATAATAGTCCCGAGCACATGGAAGTCATGTTTATACCCTCACACTCTCATGTTCCAGTCGACAGTCATGCGTTACAGGAAGACATGTCCTTGGACATTAAAGAAGGATAATGCTGAAGCATGTGCTGTGAATGTTGATGGTGTATTTGTGGGATTATCTAGCCTTGACTTGCATAAGCGCCATAAAGTGCCTCATACCATTCAGCTTACAGTCTCATGCATGCAAAAGATGGAAATTCTCTGGAATTCTCAACAGCAAGAGGTTCATTGTTGTTGTTTTTTTTTCTTTTGTAGAGTTTCACCCTCTGTGCCGTTCACCAGCCGTACCTTAGACAAGGACACCGTGCTGGGCGATTATACTCTGCCTAAAGGAGTGAGTATTCATTATCAGCGGTCCTGCTCACTACTTCCCCTTATATGAACTCTGATCCAAAACCTAGTGAGCGGTCTTGATGTCTACAGTCTAACTGGCAGCTTCTAATCATAACTATAATACGAGCTCATAAGCTGCTGATTTAGAAAGCTCTACATTAGCAGCATTGAAGCTCGTGAAAGAATTGACTCACAATTGATTCTAATAGAGTTTGATGATAAGATTTAATATATTCTTCATATGCACCTGACTTAAAATACTGCCTACATAGACAGCTTACTGGGTTTTGCAAAAGACTGTAACTAGCTTGTGTCCCATTCATTACTTCATCATACACTCTAAAAATGCTAGGTTGTTTTAATACATTTTGGGTCAAATATGGACAAACTCAAATTAAAAATGTAATTTAAAAATTTGACAAAATGGCCGAGTTTGTCCATGTTTGACCCAAAATTGGGTTAAAACAACCCAGCATTTTTTAGAGTGTATTATCCACATTAAATGTGAAGTTTTATAGACATTTTATGCAATGCACATTCATATTTAGCAGTTCATGAGATGAAATTGGAGCATTATATTTACTGAACCCTATTTCTTTCTGTCCTCAGACCGTCCTGATGATCAACAGTCAGGCTATCGGTTCAAACGAGGAGTATTTTGACAACGGCAAGCAGTTCAGACCAGAACGCTGGCTTGAAGATAAAGGCTCCATCAACCCCTTCGCCCATGTTCCCTTCGGGATCGGAAAGAGGATGTGCATCGGCCGGCGTCTCGCTGAGCTTCAGATCCAACTGGGTCTTTGCTGGGTACGTTTGCAGTGCAGCTGGACATTAAACGGTTAACAATACTTCTAGGTCGAATGTGTTTTCATCACCCAGTCCTAATGTTTCATTGCTCTTTAATTACAGATACTACGTGACTATGAGATTGTGGCCACAGACCATGAACCGGTGGACTCGCTGCATTCAGGAACACTGGTTCCCAGTCGAGAGCTTCCTGTGGCTTTTGTCCCGCGATGAGGGACTGAAACGACTCAAACGTTTTGTTCAAGACCATAAAGATATTAGCAGAGGTTCGATGCTCATGTGAGAATCTTCTCTTGTTGCAGATACCTTGTACCAGTACTAACCTGAACAAATGATCCATATCAATGGATCAGACACATTATGAGACCTTTATATTGCTGCTAACCTATACAGAATCTATCAGTCTCACACTTAAAATATACCTCATACTATTAGTATACATACAGTAAATATGATTATTCTATTTATTTACTTTATGGAAATGACAGGCTAAATTAAATATTTAAGGTTCTCATAATTGCAGCTACCTACTATATTACTACAGTAAATATATTTTACTAAAATGTTAAAATTATTATGTAGAGGTGGTAAAATTTTCTATGCTATATTTTTTTGTACTGAAATCGTTCCATGTACAGTATTATGTAAAATTATTTTTATTCTCTTTTTTAATACAAAAACTGTGTAGAAATGTACATATATGTCATATAAAACATAAATGTAACATTCTATTTATATACTCAATAAAATATGTTTAATGTATGTCTGTATGTGTGGTGGGAAAACAATGTGACTGTTGTAAAGTAAACCATTCAAAATTTCAATCTAGAAGTTTACTGGATATTGTTCATCATCGCAAACCACTTTTGTTTATAATACAAAGTGTGAATGTCATGCTGTGGTCTGATATGAATTGAATTCATTGTGTGTGACACATTAAAAATACTTTGCACTCATTTACAAAACAGTATCACGGTATTAATATGTTTTTCTAGACATGCACCATAATTTGAAGCAGTATATCTATAGTAATCATTCATGGTGTACAATGGTTTTACAATCTGATACCATCACTGATCAGATTTAAAAAAGCTTTAATAGGTCTTTAATGATTTAATGCTTTAATGATTCATTCTCTATAGAATTGAAGGTTGAAGTTGATTTAATAAAGGGGGGAAATATATTAACTTTAAATGAATAATATACTTGTTCCAAAAAGACCTTTTATTCTTTTCACATAGGCCGATAAATCAGTCCTGTAAACTGAACATATGCAGTATGTATAAACAATAAACAGTTTAAAAAAATTATATATATATAAATATATATATATATATATATATATATATATATATATATATATATATATATATATATATATATATATATTAAATAATACTTTTATTTTTATATAATGTTTATATTTATATTTCACTTTTCACACTAAAATGCTGGACTGGCTGTTTTTTTGGGGGTTTTTTTTGCAAAATGCAACTATATTATCACACAGATCTTTATAAAAACTTGGATATATAAGTATGTCCAAGTTTATCTGCATATATACAGTGTATACACATGAAGTGATGTATACTATATGGCAAATCTCAGGTGCGTGATTGCTTATATCATCACTAAATGTGAACTATATTGCTAACCGTGACTATAAAGCATAAAGATATTGTAAACATTAACATCATGATTTTCTGCTTTGAAACAAGAATGTGTTTTGTGAATAACATGCACTATTTAAATAAAGTTGGCATATATATATATATATATATATATATATATATATATATATGACATTATATATAGGAAAGTGATAAAAATAACTATAGAAAATAGTGTGTGTATGTGTGTGTACATATATATATATATATATATATATATATATATATATGCCAACTTTATATATATATATATGACATTATATATAGGAAAGTGATAAAAATAACTATAGAAAATAGTGTGTGTATGTGTGTGTACATATATATATATATATATATATATATATATATATATATATATACACGTGAAAATTGTATTTTATTTTATGACGTCAAGCATTTTTAGTATAAAAAAATTATTATACTAATTCTATAGAATAACTATAGAAATAAATATAATGTTATTTTAATATTAATATGAACATTTAAAATTGTTCTGATATGTCAAGCATTTCTTTGTATGAAGGGTAAACTATAAAAAAATTATATGAAAAAAATATTAACAAAATTATTAATATTAAAAAAGTTATTATTATTATTATTGTTATTTTTGTTATTACCACTATTGTTTTTCCTTTAAGTTTAAAAAAAATTGCTCTATTGGCCATTCTCCAGTATGAAGTATGGACCTGTTCTCAGGGGGCTTATTGGGTGGCTGGGGGTGTTTGGGTTAATTGGCCGCTCTGAGCCCGTCAGCTGACACTGGACTGACACAGATTCAACAATGTCATCATGTTCTGGCATTTCACAAGCTATGAACTTGATGTTTTGACAGAAAGGCACACAAAAACACTGCCAAGTGATATAACATGCAACTACTGTAACTTTAACCCCAGTTTCTCAACGTCCCTTTGCTTTGGCCCGAGGCCAGTGTCGTTCACCTCGTGTTGTGTGGGCTCAGGGCAAAAACAAACTCACTACGCCAATAGAGCAATGCAATAAAGTTAAATGTCTGATTGCCGCTCGTGTTGATAGTAGTATTAGAACACCGCCGCTCGTAGAGCAGTGAATAAATCATCCAAAATGTTGAATGTTTATCTTTATTCTTGGTTAACCAGTACTGTAATTGTAATGGAATGGCATTCCTGTGATTAAATTGTCATGATCTTATAGTTTTCCTGAATTATGGCATGTGTTTATCTCATAGTAGAGCTGCTGTCATAACTCCTGCTTCATCAAACTATAACAACAATCTCAACAGTGGGACTAAGATCCAAGTTTCACATGAAGTGCCATGATTGAAGTTTTGGATAAAGACTTTAATCAAACTATGAACAACATGAAAAAACATAATGTTGCTCTCATTGCAAACCAAATTACTCACGGGGTCATTCACCTGTCGAAGCCCTTTATCCCGAGTGAAGAAATGGGCAACAGTCCATACAGAACTAGAAGTTTCTACAGAAACAAATAGAAAGAAGACACTGAATTCTGTCCAGTTGTTCACTTATATTACGAAAACATACAGAATAGCAAACAAAAATATCCAGTAATAAAATAGGGATGCAAAAATACATTAATCAAAAGTGACAGTAAAGACATTTAAAATGTTACAAAAGATTCCATTTCCAATAAATGCTGTTCTTTTGAAGATTCTATTTATTGAAGATTCTTCATTAAGTCACAGTCTCCACAAAAATATGAAGCAGCACAACTGTTTTCAACAATGATAATAATCAGAATGTTTCTTGAGCAGCAAATCCACATATTAGAGTGATTTCTGAAGGATCATGTGACACTGAAGACTGGAGTAATGATGTTTAATAATGTTTGATGTTGAATAAATTACATTTTACATTATATTCTAATGGAAAACAATTATTTGAAATTGTAATAATATTTCACAATATTACTGTTTTTATTTGATTAAATAAATGTATACACTTGGTGAGCAGAACTGACTTCTTCCAAAAAATTTTTTAAAATCTTACAGACCCCAAACTTACGGACAATATCATAAATATAAGCAGGACAACATAATTGTTCACACATATATGAATGAAACTGGTTTAACCTGTAGAAACCCTTCACACACACACACACACACACACACACACACACACACACACACACACACACACACACACACACACACACACAAACCAACCTATATCCATATCAGCTTTCTCCTTATCATTCATGAAGCTTTACTGTACAACAGCAATGTGGAAGTTTTGTAATCTTTAAAAGGTCATTCTCTTCAAGACAGCTTTACTCCGAGATATAAATGTGGAGTATAATCTCTCTGTGAATCAGTATACAACATCTATAGCACGGAGGATCCAGATCATTCTTTCATCCAATGCCAAAGATTTCTTGCTTATACTTGAATTGATCTGTAAGCTTTGTTTCCTGAGGAATACCTGTAATACTCTCTGGGATATTTTCTAAACCATGATCAGCTGGGAGACTAAAATATGAAAGTTATATTCTGATTCTTTTGTTAATATCTTTAACAAAATATTAAAGAGTAAAAGGAAAATCGCTTATATGGTATTAAAACTGAAAGTTGTAATATATTTCACAAAAATGACAAGTAAAAACAGTAAAAGCATTACACATCTGCCAAATGATCTCACTCGCAGTTTGGAGAGAAAATATCTGATCCACCGGAGAACTTTATCCATCACTCTCAGAAAAAAAGGTACAAAAGCTGTCACAGGAGCAGTTCCTTTTCAAAAGATACTCCTTTTATGAACTAATATGTACACTTTAGGTACTGATATATACCTTTAAGGTACCAATATGCACACTTTAGGTACAAAAATGTTCCTTTTGAAATGGTACCGCCACAGTGACAGTTTTTGTACCTTTTTTTCTGAGAGTGAATAGAGTAAAATGAACATTCTAAAGTTGATGCCTCCATCTAGTGTCTGTTTAGAAGTAGTACAACAGAAGCGATTTTTTTTTAAAATCCAGAGTTTATTGTAGCATTGGGTGACCAACAGTCCTGTTTTCCCAGGACATGTCCTGTTTTCACGTCCTGTCCTGGCTGTTTTTATAAAGTGATGAAAATGTCCTGGTTTTCAAATAAATGCTGGGAAAGATCAGCTCTACAGCAAAATATAGATGGGAAAACAACGAGGATGAGGAAGAAAAACAGGATAAAGAGGAAGAAAACTAAAGATATAAATATATTTTGTTAGTTTGTGAGAGCTATTTTTGTTCAATTTGGAGGTATTTCTTTTAGTTATTTATTATTTATATATTTATTTTTCTAATACAGAAGAAACATTATTTCTATCATTATTTTTGAAACCTGTCATAATAAAACATGTTGAGTAACCTCTGAGAAGCCTATCTGAATTTGTGTCTTGTAATATAACAATTTTCTATCCATACAGAGGAGGCATAGCCTACTTGAAATGTATTGAAATTAATAAGGCATCTTTTAGTAAACTTCGAGTATCATTTGAGTATATGTTTGCCGGGCCGAGTGTCCTGGTTTTTGGTAATCAAAATATGGTCACCCTATTGTAGCATTACTTTTGCTCAAGCACCTTAATTGTTAATCACCCTATACATCATTTTGAATGAGCTCTATGATGTTTAGATAACTGACTTTGAGGGAGACATTTTACAATGAATAACTGTATATGTATGTCCATTTATTTCCAATGTTAGTCACACTTATGTATGGACAGGATCTGTATTTATGGTGTCAATTCAATTTATGTAAGGAGAATGAATCAGCTTCACCCTAAATGGGCCTTCATCTGGGCTGTGTAATGAAATTTACACATGTGTAATGCAGAAATAATTTGTAATAATGCACAGATATGTAGCAAAAAATAATCCTATTCAGAATCCAGAATCAGAAAAGTGAAAAATCTTTAATAGCAAATTTAATTACATTTGTGTGATGTAAAACAGTGCTATAAAACTTCTGTAAAAAGTGCTACTAAGCTATGATTATTAAAGAAAATCAGTAAATAAATCAGAACTACAAAAGTAACTTTCAGCCTTTAGATGATCAGATGTTCTTCTCCATGGTCAGAATTGTGGCTCTAGTCATCCAGATCATCCACTTTGGGAACTCAGATCGCGTATGAACCAGGATGAGTTTAAAGCCCAGCTTAAAGTACAGCGCCACGGCTGCTCTCTGCGTAGAAGAGGTGGAAAGTTGGATCTTTGAGAAGCCACGTTCCCTACAGAAGTCTTCAGCAGTTTGAGCCAGCTGTCGACCGAGACCAGTGCGCCGACAGGTGGACGAAACAATCATTCGGTAAACCTCGCCGTACTTTTTCCCATCACTTCCCGGCTCATTTTTTCCTTCAACAGCCACCATCCCCAAAATCTGAGGCCGGCCGCTCATCTCAGCTTCGGCAACCCAGAAGCAGTTATCTGGATTACTGAGGTAGTAACCCGGAATATCTTGCATATCCGTGTTCAGTCTGGCCCGCACGTAACCGGCGTAGAACTCGTAGCAGCAGAAGAACACGAGACCTATCCAGGCTCCTCCGGACACCAGGGCCAGAAGCACTGACTGTCCACCCCACACATACGAGCCGATGTAGAAGAACAGACTCACAGTGATGTGCAGCGGTCGGGTCATGGCGTACATGAACGCAGGATTGATGTGCTCCTCTATTCCATCTCGGAAAACTCTTTCGACAGCATCCCGGTCTGAGGGCTGATAGCGCCGGATCACACTGTGCACTGGGGGAAAGCGAGAAGTAGAGATCATCAAAATACAGAAAAGAATTTGAAAATGCACTGTCATTTATTTATTAGTGGCCTATATAATATAATTTATAGTATGTAAAATGTTATATATACATATTATATAAAAATACAGCTTTAAAATATATATATTAAAAAAACATTTTACTGTATATATATTATTTAGAGGGGTCGGTCTATTAACAGTGCATGACAACGATGAAGTTTTTCTCTTTGCGAAAACGAAAACGCTGCCAGGCCAGTAGATGGCGATGTCACTTTGAAAAGAAACACTGTGCACCTAAAAAATGAACACGTAATGCACAATTTTTATTGTTTTCAACAAAAAACTTGCACTTCAATGTAAATGGCAGCAAACCCGAAACAGCCAATACCACCAAAACGCCGGTGTTGTGTAAATGAACCTCCAAAACGCATAAAAAGTTTTCAGTTTTTTTTTTTACAGTAGTTAAAAGTGTCATGTAAATGGCCCCTAAATTATCTATTATTAGGTTTCAAAAACCACACAAACTGAAGACGGCGGCCGTCTGTATGTGAAAAACAACTTTTGTGTTTTTAGTAAACCGTTGTTGTGTAAACCCTCAATGACTTTTTAAACTTTTTTTCTAAATACAAACAATGTATATATATATATATATATATATATATATATATATATATATATACACATACACACACACATATACATATATATGCACACATATACATACATATATATACCTATATATACCTATTTCCTGCTATAGGGCAGAGTGAGCACAACGTGCGGGTGAGAATGATTACAGTTTTCACGTTTTGGTGACACTGCAAAGCATAAATACAATTAAAAACCGCTTGTTCATATAATAGTGCAGGTGCAGAATAGACAGACAGACAGATCTGTTCGCTACTTACTGTTTAATGTGAAAATCCTTTTATTTCCAATCAGGGTTCGGTTCCTATCTGCCAGAACCTGCACTGTCGATCACATGATGCGCGCGTGTCAAACCAGAGCCCGTCTAACTGGTCAAACTCTAAATTATCAGAGGTTTAATTAGTTCAAAGTGCATAAGTTTACAGGATCGGACATTCTCGATTCAGATCAGACCCTGTTTTTAAATAGTTTTTGTTTTTAAAGTGTATAGTTTTATTTACATGCATAGAAATGTCAAGCACCTGGGGAAAGATATAAATGAGTGCCGTGCCGAAATACCATCAGTCACTCATGTGTTCCTCTGAAAGGTCAGTCGCGCTGTTCTGCTGTTATCGCCATCTAGCGGTACTGACCGGTTCGGCTGCTGAGGTTGACCGCACTGCTTGTGCTTGATGTGCTGTAGGCTATCACACTTAATAATAGACATTTTGAAAGTAGCATATTTTTTCATCCATTGTTTAAATATGTTCATTTGACCTAAATAGGCTGAAACTGAGGCTTTAATCTTCTGTGGTGTCATAAAGCATTCACTTTGCTGAATGTGAATGGTAGCCATTCAGTTTGACCCCAGCAAAACCACAGTGCAGGAATACAATACATTTTCAATTTGGTGTCTCAGTAGAAATTAACTTATAATTATAAATCTTGATCTTATGGTTCTTGGTGATACCAAATGCAAGGTGAAACTTTTTGATGATTCCGTATCGCTTAAATCAGGGGTTTTCAAACTGGGGTCCAGGACCCCCAGGGGCCACAAGGGAGTGCAAGGGGTTCTGTGGAAGAGAAGAATAAAATAAATAAATAAATAAACATAAAATTAAACTAAATAAATAAAACTGATTAAAATAAAAAATTAATTCAAATAAGCAAATAAAACTTGATTTAAATAAATAAAAAATAATAATGAATGCATTTTATTACACTACATTTATTAAAATAAATAAATAAAATAACATTAAACTAAATAAATAAAATTTTCCACATTAAAAAAAATAATTTAAATGAATATCATTTTATTTAAATACATAAATAAATAATACATTGATGTATTTTATTACAATGCATTTATTAAGATAAATAAATAAAATAAATATTTGATACATCTAAATTCATTCAAATAAACGATTTAAATAAATATAGATATAAAAACTAAATAAACAAATTGATTAACTTAAATTGATTAAAATAAATAAATAAAATTAGCTTTAAATTAATACATAATATTAATTGGGTCTTATTTATACACACATACAGTATGTATATGATAGCCTATATGTAGGGCTGCCTGTCTTTTAAAAGTAAGAATGTGGGGTCCGTGCTTCTAAAATATTGTATGATTGTTAGTGTTGATAATGCAGCTCATATTGTGTTCACACTGTGTGGCTTAATCGTTATTTCTGATTGATAATCGGTCGCGGGCTTTAGGACCCGGATGTTCGGTTAGTCCAGACACCGGTTGATGATCCGCTCGCGAGTCGCGACTCATTCAATATCTTTTATCAAAGAACAATAAAACGCTCGTCTCATCCGTACAGTTACACACGTTTATGCTCTTGCGTTAACATTAGTCCTCATACTTGTAACAGAGACTGGGCTGATCACTGCACATCTGCAGCACCGGCGAGCTCCTCCTTCATCCAGCCGCTTCAGGCCACCGGTGACGGGCAGCATGAGCCAGAGGTTCACCGTGACTGCCGGTGACATGCAGGGGGAAGTGAACCAGCTGTTCGAGGGCGATGAGGAGACACCGACACCGAGCTCTGCTCAAGCTGATGCTGAAGCCTGCGGGAAAGGTGAGAGATGTTTAAGATGTTCTGACGCCTGAGAAACTCATTCAACAGCTGGGAATATGTGAGACTGGGATATTAATATCCAACACGCCGCCCTCAACCATCAAATGAGACTATGACCATTTGATGGACTATCTTCACTACAGTCTATAGCCTACCTATACCATATAGATGATATTGGTTCAGACTTTTTTAATTTTTTCATTGTAAGAACAATCGATATACACTTATCAGATTTTACATCACACATTTTCATATCTGTAACCCAGGTCGGTATGGCATTAAATGCACTAAACCTTTTAGTTTGAATTTTCTACATCATACTTAATGCTTTAATAATGTCCAGTGCATATTAATATAGTTCAAAGACTACATTTTTATTAATATTATTTCATATTACAATTAATGTAGGGTACTGTTTCATATATAGGCAATATGAATACATTATTTGATAATATGAATGGGAGTGTAGCCTAATATTTCACAGGATATCATAGATGCAAATCCATATAACATATATAATATGTAATATATATTTTGTTTGGTTTAGCATACATATATGTTTTAATTTTCAGTGCATATCTATATAGTTCATATGGAGTAGACTATATTGATTTATATATTATGCCCTATATAAGTGAGGTATTTCATATGATAATATAGTCTATATTTTTATAAATAGACTATATTGATTATATGCGCATTTATAAGGACTAATAAAATCCACATGGTGTTGATACTGTATAGCAGTGCTTCAGGATATATGGCATTAACTGCACTGAACCATTGGGTTGTATTTGTCTACAGCAGACATGAAGCTTTTATATGCAGTGCAAATGTACATTTTCCTTCCTATAACTCAAAATGACATATATTGGGTTCATAATCTGCTCGATTTCACGTCTCTTCATCAGTACTGCAATGCCAAATCTGACTTGAGCGTAACAGAGAGTGCGTGTTTTGTGTAAAGTTCCTTATAGTGATGATTTAAAGAATTGATGCAGTATGACGATGCATGTAAATGCTTTTCATAGCACTTCAGAAGCTTGTTGAAATCATTACACTGTCTTGCCATGTCTGTTAGCCTTACGTGGGCATGGTTGTCTTCACATAATGGCACTTCTGATTAAACTTGATGAAGCCTTTGAATATTGAATGAGGCTAAATGTGTTTTAGGCACAGTAAGCTGTATGACATACAGGAGGTGTATTAAAGGTAGTTTTATTCAGCTGTAATCTTTAGCCTCTTGATGTTTTCTGTGATGAATTTTGCAAATCTTTTTCTCTGAGATTGTGCTATGATAAATATTAAGCAATTATCTAATTTAATGATAAATGTAACAACATGAAGTAAATTGTCTATGCAGGATATGCACACTGAAAATGAAAATGCAGTGTGAGGCATCAGAACATATTTGATGTTAGTTTTGTGGAGCAGATTTTGCAGCAGTCAGATTTCACTGTGGATGGGAATTTTTAATGTGAGATGATGACAGAAATAGGAAGTGACCCACTAAAAACAGTGTGTGTTAGAAGGACTGGAGTTGGTGTTTCTTGCCAAAGTTTGCTTGCTAATTAAGGGCTATTATAAGGCTCTATTTTTTTTGAGAAACTGCTTTGGAGCAATATGCATTGGAACAAGTGCAATAATTTGAATATACTTGAATTGTTATATTCAGTTATACTCCAAATGCTTTTAGTTCTGCCACCCTGGACAGGTCTCAGGCTCTGTTTACTCCTGATATTAAAGGGATAGTTCACCCAAAAATGAAAATTCTGTCAGTATTTAATTCTGCTATTGCTGTGCTCTGGCGAATGCATTATAGAAAATTGTTTAATTGTGTACAGACTAAATGTTTTAAAGTAGATAATGTTGACAATGTAGATACAATCAAATTTCATGAGGTCTCTAAAGCTAATAGGAACTTAGCAGTTAATAAATCAACCGGCCTGGATTCTGTCTCGGCTGAACATCTAAAAAATGCAAGCATAAGGCTATATACACTTCTTGCACTAGGCTTTACTGCCTTCATGATCCATGGCTTTCTTCCAGACTCAATGATGTCTGTGATGTTGATTCCTGTGATTAAGGATAAAGCAGGAAAAGTGGGTTCCTCAGACAACTATAGACCCATCGCCTTAGCTAATATATTATCAAAAGTTGTGGAATTAATTCTCCTTGAGAGGATTAATGAATTAATTACCTCTGCAGATAATCAATTTGGTTTTAAACCGAAGTATGGTACGGATATGTGCATATATGTCCTGAAGGAACTACTAAGCAACTATAAGAGAAAAAACTCGCTACTGAAAAAATGTTTTATATGTTTTTTAGATGCATCTAAGGCCTTCGACCGGGTGAATCATTGGAAATTATTTTAAAAATTGGAATGCAGCAGGAATCCCTATATACATTGTCAGAATCCTATGATATTGGTATGCCCGACAGACCATGCAAGTGAAATGGGACAGCTGTATGTCGGCTCACTTTCATATCAGTAATGGAGTAAGACAAGGGAGCATCTTATCCCCCATTTTATTCCATTTTTACATGAATGATTTATCATATAAATTAAACCGAGGTAAAACTGGCTGTATGGTCGGTAGTACAGTGATGAACCATCTTATGTATGCGGATGATTGTGTGATTTTTAGCCCGTGCTCAGCTGGACTGCAGCATCTTATTAGTATATGTTCTGCATTTGGGGAAGAACATGATGTAAAGTACAATGACTCCAAAAGTGTTATCATGATCTGCAGAACCGCAGAAGACAGACATTTAACTTTGTAACATTGTAAAGTACAATGACTCCAAAAGTGTTATCATGATCTGCAGAACCGCAGAAGACAGACATTTAACTTTTCCTGTTTTTAGGCTCGCAGGTAATGTTCTTAATATCTGCAGTAAAGTGAAATATCTTGATCATCTGATTACAGATCAGCTTACAGATGGCAATGACATTAACCGTCAGTGCCGTATGCTGTATGTGCGGGCAAATGTTCTGGTACGCAAATTTGGTTGCTGCACTGCTGGAGTCAAGTTGACCCTATTTAAAGCATACTGTTCGCCTTTGTACACTGCACATCTGTGGCTGAACTATAAAAAAGCTAGTCTTCAGAAATTGCAAGTAGCATTCAATGACGCTCTGAGGATGTTACTAAAAAAGCCCAGATCAACTTGTGCGAGTGAGTTGTTTGTGAGCACCAGAGTGGACACACTGCAGTCTGTCCAGCGAAAAGCGATGTTCAGGTTCATTTGTCGATTGAATGATTCTGTAAATCAAGTTGTTGTGGTGCTGGTGAATGTTAGGTACAGTGCCACACGCTGCATGTCTCAGTTTTGGGAACACTGGTATAAGTGTCTTTTAAAAACGAGTCATTTATAACTTTGTGTTGTGTATTTGTACATTGTATTTGTATTATTGTATTTTATTTTATTTGTATGGATAGACCATGAGTCTGAATAAAAGGATACTACTACTACTACTACTAATTACTCTCCCTCATGTTCAACCCCGTAAGACCTTCGTTCATCTTCGGAACACGAATTAAGATATTTTTGATTAAATCTGAGAGCTGGATCACTCCTCCATAGGCTTCTCAGGGATTGAAACTTGTTCACCGAAAAGTTATTAAAGACATTGTTAAAATAGTCCAAGTGACTACAGTGGCTCGATCTTAAGTTCATCAAGCGACGAGAATACTTTTTGTGCGCAAAAAAACTAAAATAACGACATTATTTCAACTATTGATTTCCTTCTCTGTGGGCTCGAGTCAGTTCACTAGTGTAACAGCGCAGCGCTTCTGGGTTGTACGTCACACGCATCACACACATGACCAGCGTCGGCCAATAGTGAGCCTACGTGTGACGTACAACACAGAAACACTACACTATTACACTAGTGAACTGACTCGAGGCCACAGACACGTATCAGTTTACACCTGCTGTTTTAATCCGTCTCTTATGTACAGATTCAACCGCTTCTGTCCTGATTTCTTCGAGTGGAGGGTCTATGTAAGTGTTTTTTCAGATCTTTCAATCTAATTGAACAAAACAAGCTTGCGCAATTATAAATATGAATTCGACCAGAGACGACGGAGAAAGACACACAGAGCATCAGCTTTAGTTTCTGCTCTGACAGATGCAAGACCAGCCGAACACTGTGAGTGTGTGTTAGAAATCAGGAATGGTGAGAGAACATTGTGATGGGACGCTTGTCGTCTTCAAACCAAACTTGGGTCTCCAGCCGACAAAGTTTGAATCCCGCCTGGATAACGCTCTTCACATAATGTTTACACATCAGGTCAGTAGGGGGAAACTAAGAAGACATTCTTTTGTTGCTGTTTGAACTCATTCGTCCACATGAGGGTTTATGAAAGCAATCCGGTTGAATGTGTTTTCAACTACCTCTGAAAGGGGTGGAAAGTGGACAAGCTCAAAATGTTTTTACACCTTTATTTAGCATAAACACTTGTGATCCGATCGACCAATACCAGATGTAAACATGGCCTCTCAATTTGTTGAAGTTTTATTATGAATGCCTGACTTCTTATCATGCATGATCGGTAGCTCTGCTCTAAAACCTAATGAGCTGCCTACCTAGACAGCATTTTAAGCTATATCACAAGTAGGGGTGGGAATCTTTAGGAATGTCTTCTTTTTCTGATCAATTAATATGTTTACAGACTTTGAATATCTTTTTATTAAATTACTTAAAAGTACTTTTTAAAATATTTCAAATTAAAGTAACACCAGGTAACTTTTGCTCTCGGGGTCCCCCTACAGTTGGGAAACAGTATTGTCCTCTACAACTGTCGTAAACTCTGTCATCGTGCATTTGTTGACAACCATGATAGCCCTGAACACTGTAGGAGGAGGTCACATGCAGGTGTTCTGCTTGCGATCGCTTGTGAAATTTCTTCATCCCAGGTACAGTGAACATTACATATGAATATAATTTCATGGGTTTTATTTTTTTTCTAACGACAAATGATCGCGATGATCACGTTTACAAGCCAGTGTCATTATAGTAGCCTAGTCTATTGGTTACCGTTTTACTGAATCTATATGATACTTCAATGCAATGTTTGAGTGGTAGATAATAACCATATATCATCAATATTATAATATCAAGCTACCATAAATAAATCTGCAAATTTTACAAATCGATTTGCATTATAGCTTGAGGCAAGACAAATAATCATTACCTGATTCATGAAGATAAACGGAGGATAAGATAGCTTCCGTAACATAGTCAGGCAGACAAAAAAACACCCCAGACTACGGGGTGTCATTGGTTGTTGCGTTAAATGTTACCCAGATACAATAGTGCTATTTTCTGATTGGCTAACAACACCAGACGACCAACACCAGAGGAGACGTGCTTGAATTCATGCCTGTTCCACAGTGAGAGCGGCGTGGCCAGAGTTTTGGGCGCTGCCGCATATTAAATATATTACAAATAGTTTTTCAGCGTGAGAAATACAATGTGCGGCGGGAGAGCGTGACAAAAGACCGAAATGAGTGACTGTCTCGCTCAATGTGTGACACTTCAACGCCCTGCGATTTTAAGGAAGTGGGGGTGGTGGTGGAAGTGACTTATATACCGCAAAGCAGTCGAGTTTTGTAGTTCTCTTTGTTCGCCGGTTACTACCCGGTTACTAAACTTTTTTTAAAAAGTTTAAAAGTAAATAAACGTTTAAAAACGCTACAGACCCAGTCAGGCTATGTCAGACGTGTCATTCAACCTATTGTAAGTCGATGTACCATCACAAGAGACTTTGAAATATATTATGAAGGTTGAAAAGTTACCTGGTGTTACTTTAATAATAAAAAAAATTGTGAGCTAAGATAAGATTTACTAACTAAATATAGCTTTTAATTGTAGAGGCCATTCCAAAAGGTGATTATTTAATGATGTAATGATATAAAATACTGCTCATGTAGAATGTTCAGTCACTTATAAGGAACATTCTATTTAGAATGCTTCCTTCGAAGGTGCCTTAGGTTTCTCACAAGGGTGAGACATCTCTTCTGATAACTTCACTATCAAACATGTTTCGGAATGCATTTATTCATCAAATATAGACCGTGTCCAAGGAGTGTAGTGGAGGTTTCCATCCATAGAAATGAAGATGCGCACCTGTAGTCGCCTAGAGACGGTACAGCCTTGGCCCTCGTCTCCGGTTCAAGTCGCCACAACGTTTCCATGACAACTGCAGCCTCCGTGTGGTGATTGCTGTGCGCAGAGGGAGTGCTGAATGTGAGGGGTTGAAATGATATAGTAAAAACACAATGACTGCTCTCACTATGCACGCACTGCCAAATAATGGTATAATACTGCTCTATTACAGAACCTCCTGTGTCCCTAAAAGAAGCATGAATTGGGTGAAACGCGAAGGCAATGGCCATTTTCCCACTCTGAGCGCATGGCATATACAGTCCCCTCCAAAAGTATTGGAACGGTAAGGCAAATTCCTTTGTTTTTGTTGTTCACTGAAGACATTTGGGTTTAAGATCAAAAGATGAGTATGAGACACAAGTTCAGAATTTCAGCTTTTATTTCCTGGTTTTCACATCTAGATGTGTTAAACAACTCACAACATACCCCCCTTTGTTTGAACCCACCCATTTTTCAAGTGAGCAAAAGTATTTGAACATGTGACTGACAGGTGTTTCTTGTTGCCCAGGTGTTGCCTTTTAGTTTGATTATACAAACATTAAATAGCTCTGCATGACTAGTCTAAGTTTTCATACTTGGTTCAAACCTATAAAGACTGCATTTCCTGTTAAAGAAGATAAACCAATGTGAAGACCAGAGAGCTGTCTATGGGAGAAAAGCAAGCCATTGTCAAGCTGAGAAAAGAAGGAAAATCGACCAGAGCCATTGGACAAACATTGGGCATAGCAAGCACAACAATTTGGAATGTCCTGAAAAAGAAAGAAACTACTGGTGTACTGAGTAACAGACGTCGAACAGGTCGGCCAAGGAAAACAACAGTAGTTGATGACAGAAATATTGTGAGAGCTGTGAAGAAATCCCCCAAAAACATCAGTAAGTGACATCACCAACGACCTCCACAGTGCAGGGGTGAAGGTTTCACAATCCACTGTTCGAAGAAGACTCAGAGAGCAGAAATATAGAGGCCACACCACAAGATGCAAACCACTCATCAGCAGTAAGAATCGGAAGGCCAGATTGAAATTTGCAAAGAAGTACAGAGATGAGCCGCAAAAGTTCTGGAACACAATGTTATGGACTGATGAGACCAAGATTTATCTCTACCTAAGTGATGGTAAAGCCAAATTGTGAACTGCTCTTGATCCGAAGCATACAAGCTCACAGAACCCATGGTGGAAGATGAAGCATGGTGGAGGTAATGTCATGGCTTGGGCGTGCATGGCTGCTTCTGGAACAGGCTCATTAATATTTATTGATGATGTAACTGATGATGGTAGCAGCAGAATGAATTCAGAACTGTACAGAAACATTTTGTCTGCCAATTTACGGAGAAATGCATTGAAACTAATCGGGAGAAAGTTTATCATGCAGCAGGACAATGACCCAAAGCACACTGCCAACAAAACAAAGGACTTCAACAGGGGAAAAAAGTGGAAGGTTTTAGACTGGCCAAGTCAATCACCTGACCTTAACCCAACAGAGCATGCATTTCACCTCCTTAAGAGGAGACTGAAGAGAGAAACACCCCGAAACAAACAAGAACTGAAAGTAGCTGCGGTAAAAGCCTGGAATAGCATCACAAATGAAGAATGCAACAGTTTGGTGATGTCGATGGGTCGTAGGCTTGAGGCAGTTATTGCAAGCAAGGGTTATGCCACCAATTATTAAATGTTATTTACTTTAAGATTATTTGTTCCAATACTTTTGCTCACTTGAAAAATGGGTGGGTTCAAACAAAGGGTGGTATGTTGTGAGTTGTTTAACACATCTAGATGTGAAAACCAGGAAATAAAAGCTGAAATTCTGAACTTTTGTCTCATACTCATCTTTTGATCTTAAACCCAAATGTCTTCAGTAAACAACAAAAACAAAGGAATTTGCCTTACCGTTCCAATACTTTTGGAGGGGACTGTATTTGTGGAAGTGTCTCTATGCATGCATGCATGCATGCATGAACAAGAAAATAGCAAAGATTTTTGCAGTAAAACTACGTACATGATATCACAGGTATGCGTCCCATGGATGTTTGGTGCAAAAGCCCTTTACGAGGATGAAGCAATCTGGCGTTTTTCTGTTGTTTTGGATCTGAGGAGACGCTGGGATGACACCCAGCCAGAGGATCACCTGACCTTAATGGTCTCCAGACAGTCTGAAGATCTAGCCCGACTCTGACCGCTGTATGAAGATAATAGGGTGATTAAGATGTCCTGGATTTCATGTTTAAATGATGAAATATCTGACTCAAAGTGACCCTCTCTCGTAGTAGCTTCTTTTTAGTGGTAGGCCAGTCAAGATATTACATTAATACTTAGTCAAGAAGAACCTTTGCAGTTTACAAAAAAGAACAAAAGTAAACAGTAGTAACTGGATTTTTACATTTTCTGAGGTCTATGGTGCTAAAGTCACTTGTTTTTTTTACTCTAATCTGTTTATTGACCAATGTAGGATTGTTATGTCCCGGTGGCATCCAGGGGATGTGGGACCAATAACTAATATAATTTCCGGGGTGGAAAGTCAAGCAGGCGACACACAAGTTCCCATTTTTTAACAGAAATTTATTATAATAATGCAGCGAACGCAAAAACGATCTCCACTGGAGTAACTAAGATAATTTTCAGGCAAAATAGAATAACATTTTTTTGAATAAAAATATTAGATCAAAAGAGTGCATAAGCGCCTGTGTCCTTTTTCAGTGGCACTGCTTCCTTTTATACATTTTTCCCATAGACAAGTTAAAACAGATTTTGTTAGAGCGTTATAAGCCATGAACCAAGCCAACCGACAACGAGGAGAATCAAAACACTACAAAATTTGATTTGAAGCAAAAACGTTTTTGAAAATCAGAAAGAAAGTCAAAGGTACAAGACTTAAAGGTATAGTTCACACAAAAAAAATGAAAATTCTGTCATTAATTACTCATCCTCATGTTTTTACAAACTCGTAAGACATATGTTTTTTTTGGACTGTTTTGTCATCCACCAGGTGAAAATCAGGGCACATAGTAATAGTAATAGTAACTGCACACTTCTCCTTAACTTGAATGATTTGAGGAATCATCATGACTGTTGAGTGTGGATTGTGTGTGCACGAGTTGCATGACTAATTACAGTATTTTCTATCAAGCAGACAGGAATATTAGCCAGAGTGCCAAATACAGTGTGTCGTCATGCAGTTATTGCTATAATTGGTATATCTAAACATCAGACAGAACTAGCGCCATAAGCCGTTTTAACCATGTCAATAATAACTCAGTACATATTACGCTGGTGCACAATCGCCGTCCTCCATCGCAGACGTGCAGCGTGGGAGTATTGGCTGTTCCGCAGTGAGCATATACTGATGCGCAAATTCATTTCCATTTAGTGAGCGTTTGCACAAAGACAAAGAGTGCACAGTCATCAAGGACGTCCCACGTACAAAGGTGTTTGGGAAAGTGTGTCACTTTGTCCCACGCGAGCTTATGTTTCTTTTGTAGTTTTGGCCAAAGTAAAGGAGGACTTTGTATCTTGTTCATGGGAACCAAAGCTCTGGTAATGCAACCCTTGTTTTTGTGCATTAAAATAACCCACATGCTGTTACCATGTCCACATATATTACTATGCACGATAAATATTCCCATCTGCAAACAGTTAATTGCATATTTTTACTATACTTCATACAATTGACTTGTCATTCCAATCCCAGATCTTTGAAGATCCATCCTGCACATATTTTCTATGCAATGCCAATACATTTTTGGTGTGTTTTGTTCAATTTGCAGATCAAGCTGGTCCTCATTTTCCATGTTATAACACAATATCATGGAAAAATAGCCGCCCGGTGCAGTAAATGCAGTCAGAGCAGCTTCTATTGTTTTAGCTGATGTTGTGTTTGTCTTCATTGTTGTCATTGGCCGCTCAGCCTGGATTCATTTGCATAATGCCAATTGCCGTCCAAATACATTGGAGGCCATTAGCCTATTGGGATATGTAGATTGTTTAGCTCTCAATGAAGCGTTCCATCCTTTCTTCATAATGGCACGTCGGTCTGTTTGTTTCCATTCAAGCAGTCGTTGGCAAGACAGACGTGGAAGCGTTCTCGCTATTTTAGCATAATGGAGGTCTGGTGGCGCAGGTTTTTCCGTGTCTATTAGTCTATTGTTTGTCTGGCTGTGTAAACAGTCAGTCTCGCAGTCCCACCAGCCGTCGTCACTCGTCAGGTAATAATGTGCTGATCACGAGCTCAGTGGCTCTATGGGAATTCACAAGATCAGGATTCACTCACTGTGGAAGGTCGACATTCCTCTGTCCCTCTCTTCTTCTATTTGTACAGCTCCAGTTTTATATATAAGTGTGTGTGTGTGTGTGTGTGTGTGTGTATGTATACATGTGTATATAAATACTGTACTATATATATAAAAAAAGTATATGTGCAACATGCAATATATAGCCTATATACCATCTCTACATACTTCAATACAGGAAACATATTTGCTCCATTAACCTCATCTAAACCTCATATGTTGCTTTCTATAATTATTTATGATTCGATTTATCTTGTTGTTGACTGCAGTCGTTTTTGTTTTGTCAAATAATAACTGAATTACCCTAGGACAGTTCAATGAATTGGTTTGAATCTATTGTTACACACATGCAGAAACACCCCTGTCTGTGTGTCTGCACATGAACTCTATACGTCCGGTAGATATTGATGTTGCTGTCAGATCACTCGTCTGTGCTGTAATGTTATTAAATGAGTGCATTTCTTCACATTGATTTTAATCTTGTCTAGTCTTCTTGAGATAAATGTTGCTTTTCAACATCAACGACAGGCCTTTCCTCACGGTCATGGTTAGATATCAATGTTGACCAAATTATATTCATCATACACAATATCTGTTTAAGGATAAATAAACCTGCAGTGAAATCAATTTAAAAAGAGATGCAATTGCATAACTGCACCACTAGATTGCACACCAGTAATAAAGATAATACATTTTTCTTATGTCTGCCTGATACTTAACTTTATTCTATGTATTTGTGAATTACATTTGGGCTAATAATGTTACCCATAACCCCATGTGCTTTGTAATGGTTCTCACACTGTACAAAGTGATCAGTTGACTTTACTTAGTAAAGAAAAAAAGTAAAGAAACCTGTTGCCTTAAAGTTATGAAGTAAATAAACTTCATGCGTAATTGAAAAAATGTAGTTATGTGGAATTGTCAAGTTCACAACTTATTTTTTTCAGTACTCGGAAGTACCTGTGTGTTTACAAAAACAACAAAATTTTTTTTTTGCATAAATAAAATAAAGGACAATTAAGATTTTTTCATTCTGAAATGAATGCATTTTAACCCACAAACTCTCATTACCGTAATGCAAAAATGTAATTCTCATTATTTGAATGTGAAAAAAACATTTTTATTTAATTGAGTAACATATTTATTCAAATATGTTCTTTTTTATAACATTTATTTAAATATATGCATATATTTAAATTGTGAAGTATTTGTGCATCGTGGCATTATTTAATTGAAAAAAATTAAAATGAATGAAAACCAATTTAATTTAAATGAACATTTTTGTACAGTTGTATAGCCATGAGAGTCACATTGAGAATAATGGGAATTACTATTAATTATTATTTTAATATTTTTGGGGGGGACAAATTCTTTATGCATATTGATCTGGACACGCATTTGTGAGATGCACCCCATCTGGTTGTAGTGTGTAGTATATGTTTTGCAAAGTTGGATGCAGCACCTGTAGTCTTATTCCTGTTTTCTTATGTTCATCAGTGTAATGTGTGAGAACTGTAGAGGGCAGCTGTGCTCTACTGGATGATCAGGCTCTATAGAAGCAGACATGTGGTGGGGGTCGTAGTGTAGATGGTGCCAGCGTCATCATGCAAAGTCTTCATAGTCTTGTTATGTAACACAGTGTCTACACAAAGAAAGGATGAGCAGAAATAAGCGTTTGAATCTCAAGGAAAAGGGGAGAGGATTCAGAGTTCTGCTACATCAAAGAGAAGACACGCTGTAATGATGTTAGGATTTATTTAGGTCCAGATCTTACTGTATTGTTGCACGGTCCAAATGGCAACAGAAATTTGATTCTAGCAATGCTCTTTCTGCCTTAAGCCATTTCTGCAGCTTCCCTGCAGAAACAATGATGTGTGGTTTGAATTATTGATCAAGACCGGCAGTAAATATTAACCTAGATTTAATCATACTAACTTACTTATGGCGACTGTAATATTTTGAGCTCAGTTATATTGGTTTAAATGAGAGCAGTGAGAGAAATGTGCACAGTCACTCACTCTAAGTGGATCTTTTTCACTAATAATAGTGAATTTATATGCATTATATATTTGTACCCTCATTCTAATGTTGATCCGGATTGTCTTAAATTATGAAGCGTGAGCCTACGGTTAGTAATTAGAATAATACATGCTCAAAGCAGGAAGATCTTCCTCCATTGTGGCTGATGTGGTTTGAAATGCATTTAAGCATACATGATAATTGCGAATCATCACACCGATATGCACAAATATATCATAATTATTGCTTTGAATGCAAAATATTGGAAATTAATTTGCCTTGATAATTAATTATCATTAGGACAGTTGCAAGCAGAGGTGTGTTTTTAGTGTTCATATAGTCTATGTTATATTCTGTGGTGATTGGATTTACTGGAGCGCTGAAAAGACCTTTGGTTATCGTGAGCTGTTGCCTCTGGTTTCATCATGTCTCTCGAGGCTGCTGGGAGACTGTGCTGCTGTGGAGCTGCTGTGTGCCTGTAGGGTTTCAGCACACCTTTATTTGCCATTTCACACCACAAATTAAACCACAAGTCATCAGTCTGTCTATCCGTCTGTCTGTCTGTCTTTTATTCTGTTTGTCTATCTGTCTGTCTGCCTGTCGCTCTTTTATTCTGTCTATCTATCTATCTATCTATCTATCTATCTATCTATCTATCTATCTATCTATCTATCTATCTATCTATCTATCTATCTATCTATCTATCTATCTATCTATCTATCTATCTCTCTATCTATCTATCTATCTATCTATCTATCTATCTATCTATCTGTCTTTTATAAAGTATGTCTATCTATCTATCTATCTATCTATCTATCTATCTATCTATCTATCTATCTATCTATCTATCTATCTATCTATCTATCTATCTATCTATCTATCTATCTATCTATCTGTCTTTTATAAAGTAGGTCTATCTATCTATCTATCTATCTATCTATCTATCTATCTATCTATCTATCTATCTATCTATCTATCTATCTATCTATCTATCTATCTATCTGTCTTTTATAAAGTATGTCTATCTATCTTTGTCTGTCTGTCTGTCTGACTGTCTTTTATTCTATCTATCTATCTATCTATCTATCTATCTATCTATCTATCTATCTATCTATCTATCTATCTATCTATCTATCTATCTATCTATCTATCTATCTATCTATCTATCCGTCCATCCATCCATCCATCCATCCATCCATCCATCCATCACCATTTCAGTCGTATTCAATTCTTGGTGACTAGTCTATGGCCATCTCTTGCCATACGCGAGAGACTGTCCATGAATTTGCCTGCCAATTATTTTTTCCGGGGTAGGTTGCAATATCTTTCCCCAACCCTCCCAATTACATGGCATGTGACTCATTATTTTATTGTCTGTCTGTCTACAGAATGGATCATTTTGATGGATCACAATGAATTTTTATTTAACTTTATTTATTTTAATGTTTTAATTTTATTTTAATTTTATTTCACTCAGAAGAAACTCATCATTTCTTATTGTGCAAATTGTAGACAATTATTCTTATTCTTTTGCACACTTGTGCCAAAATACATGCAATTTGCTACTTCAGTAGAAAAAATATATAATTCATGAATTGAATTTAAAAAACTAATTTGAATTCTGAACGAGTGCACAACCCTGATTCCTCAGCTAATGAGCTCTTCTGGAGAAGAACAAGTTGTACTTTTGGCATCAAATCATTGATTACGATAATCAAAACACTTTTTGGTTTTTGCCGTCCGTCCCTGCAACTATGACCTTGCAACGTATTGAAATCGTAACAGCATAAGCTCCAGTGTTTACTGTTTAGGCACCATTACTGTATAAACTAGAAACACTAATACAAATTCAAGAGTCGTATTTTAGGGTGGTTTTTAGATCACTATTTACTGGTTGTCATAGACACTCAGGTCATGGTCTTTCTGTGGAGGAGTTGTGCTGTTTAAATATGGAAGCTGTCTCTAAAGACTCTCATGAGAGATATGATGGATAGAGTAATGCTTTGACTGCAATTAGCTTCGAAAGCAGCCATTTTCCTCTGCTGTATGTGAAGGAGAATGTGAAGGAGAACGGCCTTCTGTTTCATATTTTTTAATCGAAGGAGGTATAAAAGGTACCCCTGGCAAAACATTGCAGGCTATTAAACCACGAGTTTGAGAGGAGTTGATGGTGAAAAGTAGGTGATTGCTTTTGGTGAGTCATACAGTGCCACCCAAACACACCTTCATACTCCTACACACACACACACACACACACACACACACTGAATGCTCAAAGAAAAATACCCACATCAACACCAGCTTAATAACTTAATGTCACAGTCAGCTGCCCTCCTTCCAGGGTCCCAAATTAACTTTTTGACACTCCTCCTAATGACGGGGGAACTGAGAATATTTTCTTGCCTTGAAACTGTATGGATTGCATCAATATAACTTTTCTTCCGAAGACAAAGGAATTATTGCACAGTTTTTTTTCTAGTGTATTTGAGGTCAGAATACAGTCTACTGAACCATTAAAACTATATTAAGGCCAGTCTCTTTATAAAATACCACCTTTTGCATAAACATCAATCCATGTTTTGATCCTCTGAGAACATATATATATATTTGCATGCATTGCTTGGTGGTTACTAGTTAAATTTGATACGTTTCCAAAGTTGTATAGTTGTTCAAGATTAAATAATCAATTTAAAGGGCTAGTTCACCCAAAAATGAAAATTCTGTCAGTAATTACTCTCCCTCATGTTGTTCCAACAACATGACCTTCGTTCATCTTCAGAACACAAATTAAGATATTTTTGGTTAAATCTGAGAGCTGGATCACTCCTCCATAGGCTTCTTAAGGGATTGCAACTTGCCGGCCCCGAAAAGTTATTAAAGACATTGTTAAAATAGTCCAAGTGACTACAGTGGCTCAATCTTAAATTTATCAAGCAACGAGAATACTTTTTATGCGCAAAACCCCCCAAAAGTAACGACTTTATTTCAACTATTCATTTCCTTCTCTGTGAGCGTCGAGTCAGTTAGCGTAGTGTGATCGCATAGAGCTACGTCACACGTAGGCTCACTATTGGCTGACGCTGGTCATGTGTGTGATGCATGTGATGTACAACAACAGAAGCTTACGCTATTACACTAGTGAACTGACTCGAGGGCCAGCAAGTGTCAATCCCTTAGAAGCCTATGGAGGAGTGATCCAGCTCTCAGATTTAATCAAAAATATCTTCATTTGTGTTCTGAAGATGAACGAAGGTCTTACGGGGTTGAACAACATGAGGGTGAATAATTACTGACAGAACTTTCATTTTTGAGTGAACTATCCCTTTAATGGTTTTATATATATATATATATATATATATATATAGAGAGAGAGAGAGAGAGAGAGAGAGAGAGAGAGAGAGAGAGAGAGAGAGAGAGAGAGAGAGAGAGAGAAATTGACTATTAACTTTTAGTTACTCGCCAAAGCAAAGACTAACTTGCATTTAACTCTTATCATGTGTTCATTTTGTACCCAACCTCTTTCTTTCAAATTTCTCTCTTTTTATCTCTCTGTGACCGGCTCTTCTATAAAACGGACTGTGATATAAACGTGTTGCTCTGAAATCTCAGTCCTCCATCAGGATCCCCAGAGTCCGCAGTTCTGCGACCTGCCCTAAAGGACATCCCATTCATCCCTCTGATCTCAGCTCGTGTCCAGCGGTTATCCAGACTAATCTCGCCCTCTAAAGAGTCTCTCCTGATCTCAGACCAAGGGAACCATTACAAACGCTGCATTACCAGCTGGAGAAAGTCAAAAAGGTAAAAACGCTCTTATCCTGATGATAACCGACCGCTCTCGTTCCCCGTCACACTGATGCCAGAGTGATTTGTTTATCGCCGTAGTGCATTATTAGCTTGGGAAGAGGAGTTTAATGATAAAGAATGAGTCTGGAAATACACATCGAGCTGCGGAAAAAGTTGCAGTGATAAATGAGTCTGGGCTCTTATGGACTGAGACTCGAATGAGACTGTTGGCAGGGGTTCAAAGAGCTTAGAGTTCAAGAAGCTACGTTTAGTATTTTATACATGCCGGAAACTCCAGGAATAATGACGTTGAGTTTCATTCCAGGACTAATGCATCAAAGCTGTCAGTATGTGTAAAAAATGTATTATTTCAGCAACATGAATTATTAATTAACAGTGTTTAATGCATCTCTAGTATTGCTTCTATTTAGGGTTAGGGTTTTGAACAAACCTCAGCGTGTTATTTGTCCTGCAGTGTTTGCTCCAGACATGAATAATTCCTCAAATCACGTGTCTTGTTTCATTACTAAGTGATCAAACAAACTATTTTTTACCAGACTGAAGTCCCGTTCACATCAAAAACAATAACTATAACGCTATCATTTCTGTTTATTATAAGCGCATGCTGCAGTTTTGACGTCTGGCACTTTAAATGCTCAAGTGGCTAATGCAAGTTAGATTCTGATTAGCTGTCGATTTATTTATCGGTCATCAGCTGGAAAAAGAAAGAAAGTGATTTCTTTCTGAACAATGATATTGTTTCTTTGTACCATTGTCGTTATAGTTAGTCGTGGACAACGATTTTTAGAACTATATCTTTATCGTTATCATTATAGTTATCGTCTTTGGTGTGAACAGGCCTTTACACTGAAGGTGGGACCTGAGCCATATGACTTCTTTTTAAGTTAAATGCATGAATCTGATGAAAAATTAAGAGCTCCAACCCCTTTTCATTGACTTGCATTGACTTACAAATGTGAAAAGAGTAGGTTTGCAGCATTTACTGTGAACCGAGCCACTCTGAGATGGTGAAAACAGTGGATCATGAGCCGTACGCATGTAAAAGAACGCAGTACCACGCTGTGCTCTGAAACACGCAGTGTAATTTACTATTTATTCAATTAAATCGGCATGTTCTTAAGGGAAAAATTAAGACACTACAGCCTTGGACATAAATTGTAAACTGTTCACATCATGCATATATTTTTTTTCTTTTTGGAAGAGTCTAGTGAAACCATGTGAAATACCTCCTTAACCTAATTATAGTTTGTCGAGCTCATCAGCAATAATGACTTACAAAATAGTAGGCCTGTGTCCCATCTTTGGTGGCTCAGTGGGTAGCACTGTCACCTCCCCGGTTCGAGTCCCGGCTGAGTCCTTTCCGTGTGGAGTTTGCATGTTCATGCAATATAGGTGAATTGGAGATGCTAAATTGTCCGTAGGTGTGAATGCGTGTGTATGTGTGTGAGTCCCAGGCCATGTAATTGGGAGGGTTGGGGAAAGATATTGCAACCTACCCCGGAAAAAATAATTGGCAGGAAAATTCATGGACAGTCTCTCGCGTATGGCAAGAGATGGCCATAGACTAGAGTCACCAAGAATTGAATACGACTGAAATGGTGATGGATGGATGGATGGATGGATGGATGGATGGATGGATGGATGGATGGATGGATGGATAGATAGATAGATAGATAGATAGATAGATAGATAGATAGATAGATAGATAGATAGATAGATAGATAGATAGATAGATAGATAGATAGATAGATAGATAGATAGATAGATAGATAGATAGTAGGGCTGGGAGTTATATCGAGTTTGCACAATATATCTATTTCTTTTTTAAACGATATGGAATGAGGCAACACTGTTTATATCGATACAGTAGTTTGATACGAGCACATCTGAAAAATAGCGGAGGATGCAGTGTGAGCTCCAGCAGTGAAAGTACATAGTGCAATGTGTCCTAAACATGACACAAGCTTATATTAAGCACTTCAAAATAACTGGTAAGATATAGTTAACAAGTTTAAAGCAGCTTGCCCTGATACTGTTGCTGACTGACAGATAAATACTTGCGCTGTTTTATGCGTTTGAGACGTGGTGCTTTCCTCAGTGCTTAACTTACATTTCACAGGTATATTCTCCATCTGTACATTTTAGAAAGTCAAACAAATATGTCCATTTCACTGTCAGGAGAGGACGAGCTTCTGCAAGTGAATCTAAAATGTAAGCTTCCGTTAATAAACGTTAATAAACAGACGAGCACAATAGAATAGTAGCGCAATAATTCTGACTAAAAATATACATATTGCTAAAATATTTGTTGTTGGAGACAATAAATGTGCCATAGGTGCAATTTTAAACCTACAAGTATATTTTTATGAAAGTGAACATTATAATGGGGTAATTAAATGCAGGCTAATATAATTAGTTTGTGCTTTTGTTTTTATTTTCATTTTTAGTTTAGCCTTTAGTCATTTTAAAAACAAAAGCATTTTTTTTGTTTTAAGATTGTAATGTTACAAAGTTAGAATGTAATGTGATTTTAACCACCTTTTTGCACATAATATATTGCATAGCCTACATTACATTCCCTATATTTGTTTCCATATCCTTTAATATCAACATTGTTTGGATATCATTGAGCAGGATTTTTTTTTTATAAATACAGATTTTCTTTATCCAAATATAAAAACGTATAAAGTACCGAGATATATATCTTATATCGCCATTTAACCGAAAAATACAGAGATATGATTTTTTGGCCATTTCGCCCAGCCCTAATAGATAGTCGTATCTTTAAATCTGTTATCAGTGTATCACTGCAGAAGTTTGGTGAGTGTTGTGAGATGGATGTGCGAGTGAGAGTGTTGATATAGTTGTGGTCATTGAGTTTCTGCTGTAGGTTTTTAATCAGTGCTGGTCTGCTCTTATCTAGCGCACGCCCACAAGCTTAAAGGTCACCGATGACAGCTCAAGGTCTCCTTTATCTTCATTTAAACACACACACACACACACACACACACACACACACACACACACACACACACACACACACACACACACACACACACACACACACACACACACACACACACACACACACACACAGCAAGGGCTTCACAGTCATCATCATTTGGTGTTGCAGCAGTACACACTTTCTACCCTTAAAACACCCTTCACATGTGATTCTGAGTCTTTAACTGGTAATATAAGCATGTAGCACATTTGGTACTTTGTGCGTACTGTGCAGTTTATTTTCATGTAGAGGTCAGGATCTGTTTTTAAGAAGTTGTAACTGCCTGAAAAGTTTGGATAAAAGACTGTTGCATGTGGTTCATTTATTGCTTTTTACTGCTTTTTAATGTTTCAAGAGGTTTCAAGAGGTTACATCAACAAAATGATACTTTAAAAGAACAACCAAAAGATATCTCAATATGAACCAGTGTTAATTGCAGACAATTATTATTGTATTTATTATTAGTTTGAATGAGCTTTTCTTTTCTATTTTTAGTTTTCATTTGAATTTTAGTTTAAGTTTGTGCTTTTGTAATTTTTATATCTTTTGTTGTCTATGTAGCTTTATTTATTTCAGTTTTATTAGTTTTAAGTAGTTATAGATCTTCATCTTATTTTATTTCAGTTAGTTGCCAAGGCAAAAGGAAAAATAATTAAACTAAATTTTTTATTTCATTTCAGGGTTTTCCATCTAATATTTATATTTTGTTTTTATTCAGCTCTTTTTCAATTAACAAAAACACATTTTAATAAGTATTATTTAACAATAACAACACTGATACGAACTCAAACATCATTCACCAAACATTGATTTTATAGCTCTATATTCTTATTGCATGATATCTATTGACTCATTTGTGTTTGTTTTGTCTCTGGAGTTTTAGGTGAAACAACTGAGACAAAATTGATACCTATAAGATTCATGAGTGATGTCTCTATTATGTCTACGCACATATGAAAGAGCAACATTTGAGCAATAAAAATTTCCTTCGGGAAATAATTCCAGTTCAGTCTGGATTCCTCCATGGAGGAATGCTAAGTTTTGGAGATAATTTCACTTTCCGGACAGGAAATGATGCGTGCATGGCTTGAGTAAGTGACTTTCTCAAGTCGCTTTGATATAATTCTTAGTAATCGCATGCCAATGCAAGGAATTTTTGCCACAGGGGAACATCGTTTCCTGCTGGTAATGATTTTGTATAGGTAATGATTGTCTTTCAAAATGAAAAGAGTCCGTTGACAAAATGTAGATACGTGCAAAAGTGGAAAGTAATAGTAATGATTATGAAATAATGGGAAGCAATTCAGAGTACAAAGGCCAGATGTGTAGAGCAAGATGTGCATTGCTAATCCTCAGTGACAGCCTCGTTCCTTTTCTCCTTGTGCTCTTCTCTTGTCACTGTTTCTTCTGTTTTCTCATCAGCTGGCAATGACCAGTTGAGCAGTTTAGTAACAGAGCTGTAACGGCGAGCCTCTGTAACCAGCAGATTTGCATATCAAAAAATATTTACGCCCTATCAAGCGAGGAGAAATAGAAACGACTCACATGCATTTGTTCCATTGTGTATTTGCACACGAGCCACAGAGTTATCAACCCTCCCCGATGCCGTTTATGGAAAAACAAGCCGACCCCCTTCACATGCGCTGAGGGCTTGACTTCAATCACTGCCACCGTGTAATAAATTTGGAACAGTCGCATGAAGACATCACGGCATTAAAATGCATCTCTCTCCGCATTTCGAGAAAATGTGGCTATTGCTTTCCCAGCCTCGTCTCAGAATGTGCAGAATGGAGATGTGATGTTTACTCAACTATCTGATTAAAGCATCTCGCATCTTTTGATTGCTTCAGCCGCTACCCTATTTATCCAAAAGGCGTTCAGATGCATTATGAAATCTGCTGCTGGCAAGTAACTAGATGCACTTGGAAACGATCGTGGCTCTTGAATGCATCTCTTAGAGACCTTGTGCAGAATTATGGCCAGTTGTAATGTTTACAGGCCGAATGATTGTAGGAATGAGGGAGGAAATTATGTTGGGGAATTGCAGTCGATTTTTATTTCCGAACTCATAATGTTTCAGGGTCTTTTGCTGTTCTGGTAATACACTTATATACACTAATATATATGTGTGTGTGTGTATATATACACGTGTGTGTGTGTGTGTGTGTGTGTGTGTGTGTGTGTGTGTGTGTGTGTGTGTGTGTGTGTGTGTGTGTGTGTGTGTGTGTGTGCGTGTGTGTGTGTGTGTGTGTGTGTGTGTGTGTGTATACATACTCATTGCAATAAGCTCAATTGGTGTCTTATAAACATGATATTTATATTGATATCTTTACATTTATAAACAATGCAAAGCATATGGCTTTAAATAAATATTTGGCACACAAAAATGTTGGAAAAAATCCGTTTTTTTTAAACATTATGAGTTAATTTCATCCGTTAAACACTAAAGCAGATTGTCCAGGCCATATCTGTAATAAAAGATTTCCAAGGTAAGCTTTTCAGTCTCTTCCTCACAAAAGGCTATCATATGGCTTCAAAATGTCATATGCTTTTGCATGGATCTGCTAAATCTCTCCTTTTGTGTTCCACTTAGGAAAGAAAGTCATACGGCTTTTGACGGACATGAAAGTGAGCAAATAATGATAGAATCTCCCTCTTCATATCTTCATTCAGTGCCCTGGGCTCAATCCTGCTTCACATTAACTAAACAATTAATGTCTTACTGTAACAGTCGATTTACAGACAAGGACTTCCTCATGCAACACGCACATCGAGTGGGAAAAAAAGGTCAAGAGCGTAGACGTCGGAGTCTGACTGTTTTAAGCACGCAAAGACTCATTCCATTTACTGGAGGATGTCAAATGCCGTTTCAGTAGTGCTGCCACTAGTGCATAATCCCAGCTATTTTAGTGCAACCCTCCCACGCATGAAAAATCCAAGGCATCCTCTCTCGTTTAGTATTCCATGCACGCATTATGTAATGCTCTTTATGGGAGGGGGATGGGGAGAAACAGATGAAGATGAAGAGGGAGGAAGACACTCGTCCCATTGCACGTGGACTATTGTGACAGGGTTTGCACGTTTACACGCCACCTCAGTGAACCAGTGGCAGCGATTGCCCTCAAGATACAACAACAGAGGTGATAGGATACGTATGATTTACACCTCCTGTAGGTACGAGCGCGAGTGGGAAGACGGCCTGATGCTTATTGAAATTTAGATGCGTCTCTTTGTAGGAGGAAAGGTGTAAATGCACAAGTCAAAATCTTGTCTTCTCGTGGCGTGCTCTGTATTCATGCATGAGTGAGCATTCATTAGTTACAACTAATCAGACCCTGTCGAACTAAACGTGTGCGTGTTTGTGCCCTGGGGAACCTTTGATTTCTCTCAGGTTGCTCTTTGCATAAGTTTCGTTTGAGTGTGATGTTTGTCTCGGCTCTTTCTACTAAAATGCCTCAGAAGGATGAAAAATAAACACAAATAGTTGTCATACAGTAAGAGTATAGAGCTATAAATGAATGTGGGGAACAGCCCAGATCACTTGATGAGAGATGTTTGAGTTTGTATTGAGATCTCTGACTAGATTGCTGACTTTGTTGTTTTGTTAGTTGACTTAATGGAGTCACGTAGTCACATTTTCATTATACTGTAATGGTTAAACTGATGATAATCACAATTATTGTATTCAAAATTATAATCACAATGATTGTTTTCATTAGAAAACAGAGTTAGTCGAGGCAAACAGCACAAGTGACTCGTGAAGGAACATATACTAGCACTATTACTCTTTAATTCGAGTAGAATATTGCCATGAAGATCTCTAAACTCTCCAGCTTACTCGTTCGTCTGTGTTTTCAGAGAGAGCGCATGCATGGTTGCCAGAATGAAAAGATTAAGGAAAACACTGGGCAGAATATGTATTTTGGTAAAGTGTACGTTTTTTTAGTTGCATTTTAGTCTCAAATTTTATCATCAATGATATTGCATGCTGATCTATAGCCACAATTATCGTTTAATCATGTTGATGTCGTCTCATAAGAAAGAAAAGGTTGGTGATGAACATTTTTTGCAATAATTAGCACTACTCTTGAGGAAAATCAGAGAAGCAGGAGAATCTCAGGGCTGTCTACCAATTAAGAAGTTAGCAAGATCTCACTTCTGGGTTGTATTATTTCAGTGAATTGAAATAAACAAGGTTTTGAGTAAGATCTGAGGAAATTAGCTTTAATTTCCGCCCTCTTTCTACCTTTTCCCTTTACTTCATCACGAGAGACTTCTTAAACGGAGGATGGACATGTTCAGCACAGTAGTCGTTTTAATTGAAATTGATTTTGACAGTGACAAGGCAAAGCAGAGAATAAATAGCTCAGTGGCTGAGTCGCGATGTGCAGAGCCCCAGATTTCTAATAGTGGCCCGTGTCTGGAGTTAAATTGAAAGGAGGCTGTGATATTCTACAGGGAGCAGGGTGTAGATGAGACGGCTCGCTGAAACAACACAACATGCACACATTAGAAAGTTTCCAGTTTACCTCGACTTCCAAAACAAACTCTACAAATGCATAACATGGGTTAGTTGTCACATTTCACCGGCGTCGGTGAACATCTTCCCAGGTATTTCTTCATATTGCATGCTTGCATTTCTTGGTTTCAATTTCTCACCTCATATTTTTTCCACACAGACAAGTGTGGGCATGTATTGCACATTTCCTTTTTCAGGTTGAGGATGTAACTCTTGTGTATAGGCGTGTGGGAAGACAAGCGCTTGCTCTTTTTCTTTCTATCTGTCTCTTTCCCAAAGAGGAAGCAGCAAATAGCAGCATAAAATGGTTGTTTCGGCAGCATCGCTATCAATGTGTCATTGGGAATTGAATGGCCCACAGTCATCTTACCTATTAGCGCTCACCTCTAATTGAATTTGGCCAGGCCAATTGAAACAACAGCTGCGCTTTATTGAGTTGCTTTTGCTGGTGAATGTGTTGATCACATTTCCATCACGTTTGAGGAAGGGAAGCTCGTCGTGATCTGTCTTTCTCGTACGCACTAGAGCTGCACATTTCGCTTGGTATTCGACAGATAAATCAATTCTGTCTTCTGTATTTTTTCAGTAGTTGCTCTTTCTATCAGATGAGCCTCTTTGACCTTAATACTAGGCTACAAACACTGCAAAGAATGTGTTGATTGTTTTTCTCAAGACTTTTTCCCAGATGTATGGAAAAGAAATGTACTTTTCTACCAGCGTTGAGGCATGTGATTAGTTTTGTTGTGTTTGTGGTTGCCTCTGCATCTTTTTTGATTAATCAAATACAACAGAGGCGTGTTGAAATGCACGGGCATCATTTAGCTGTTGCTATCTCATTAAAGAAGCTTGTTTACTCATTTACTCATTAGCATAATCCTTCCCACTCTGCATTTATCTAGACATGCTTAGAAAAAAATAATAGCTTTAAAAAGCCAAAGAACATGGGTATCCCACTGTAAAAGCTTGATTAAGTCATTTCGGTAGCACCAATAAAATGTAACTGAAAAAGTAACATTTGTTTCCAAGCCGGTTACCAAACACTCGTCCTCACCCTTCAGATCTTTCGCCGTCTGTCATTGGTCAGCAAAACAGGTAGCCCCGCCCCAAACTCAGACCATTGGATGCTCATCATGTCAATCGCTACTATGCTTTAACTAGTTTCTTATTAATTATTTGTTGTTGTTATACTAAAATAACACTGGGTGGAATCAAGGTTGTGGCAGTAGAGCAAATGTTACAAAAACCAGCTTGACCACCTTAAACAGGAAAAAAAAAAATTCTTAGAGGATAGTGGAACTATTTTTTTATTTTAGGTCTTTTGTTCCCAGTATAGGCTACAACATAAATACCAATCTTGGTGAAGATATCTGTAGCAATGTTCAGGGAAGAAGGAGGCGGGAACCGGCGAACATTTAACAAACTTTATTAAAAATAAAACAAACAAACCAAAATACCGCCAGCAGCCCCTCACGGATGACTGCTGGCTACCGAAAATAAAATACAAATACAAAAACCAAACACAACTAAAACACAGGCCTGTTCCTCTCTCGATCATCAACGTCGTCGCTCCTCCTTTATGCTTCCGCTCCTCCGTGAGAGATGCGAGACCGGTGTGCTTCACAGGTGTTGCTCATTAGCAATCGCACCACCGGCATCGCGCCATTCTCTCACGTCCCTCGGCCGTCCTGTTCGCCACAATCATTTGTGAATACATTGTTCCTCAGGACTCTGTAAGAGTCTTAAAGCATTGGTGCTTCCTTTATTGGGCATCTCTGGTGGTACACGTGGCACACTTGACTGTCTTGGTTTGTAATCCTGTTTGGCAAATATGCTTTTCTGTGAAATTAGATTAAGAAACTAGTGTGTTGTTTCACATGGGCACGTCGGATGAGTGGTCAACATCTGTCTGAAATTGTCTCGGCGAATGATTTCACAGAACTGTAGCTGTGCTGTGACATGAAGGGCAGAGGCAATTTAGCGCTCTTTGTATTGAGTGCTAATGCATGTCATTAAAATGCTAAATCTTCTGAAACTCTCAAAGGCAGAGCTTTGCTCAGTGAGCACTTCTAGTCTGTTGGGTTATTTAAGACAGTAGCGGGAGATTTTTTTGAGGTGTTTAAATGTCTATAACAATTATATTTTTATTATTTTATTTAATTCATTCTTCTCTAGTTGGAATTCTCACAGTCAATCAATACTCGTGATTATTCATATTTAGGGATTCACCAATATTGCAATTCTTGCTCCAAGCTCAAAAATAGTGTAACATTGTGGGAACGCAGGTGTCACGTTTCTGTCTGTTTAGATCTTCAGTTTGTTTTCATTCTCAGTCACATGTCTTGTTTTCCCGCCATTCTTCAGTTACCATGTTAACCATTCATTAGTTCATCTTAATCACCTGTGTCTTGTTAATTATCATCATCTGTGTCACCGGTTTCAGTTCATCAGTGTTTGTATTTAGTTCCTTCAGTTGAGTCGATCCTTTGTCCGTAGTTAGTCTTATTTTGAGTGTGTGTTCGTTCTGCCTGCCTGTCAGTACCTGTCAAGTCAAGTCACCTTTATTTATATAGCGCATTTTACAATACAGATTGTATCAAAGCAGCTTCACAGTGATAACATGAAAATAATATAACAGAGATTGTTTCTAAAAGAAAATTGAGTCAACGTCCACCTTAAGCAAGGCAGATCAATAATATTATTGAATATTAAATGTCCCCAACTAAGCAAGCCAAAAGCCAAGGCAACAGTGGCAAGGAACCAAAACTCCATCAGGTGACAGAATGGAGAAAAAAACCTTGGGAGAAACCAGACTCAGTCGGAGGGCCAGTTCTCCTCTGGCCAACGAAGGAACAGTGCATGATTTATGATTCGGGCAGCATTACAAGTCAGATTGGATCGGAACATTTAGAATATTTATCCATTTCCATCTTTTGGAAGTCCAAGTAAGCAGAAACAGCAGAAAAGCAAAAATAATTAGCGTAGCTGCTGTTCATAATGATTTCCATAACACGGGCGTAAATGATAAAAAACATGAAGACAGTGATTCTTGCGTCCCAGAGTCACCCCCCTCCGTCCCCCACTCAACTCAGCCCTGCTTACTGACCTCTACATCCCTCCTGCTGCTGAGACCCAACCACAATCTCACAATCTCTCCGCAACCCAACCATACGCGCCGACCCGTTTGACTAAGGCTGTCGAGCCCCACTGTCGTCGTTAATGCAGGTTCAGTGGCAACGGTTCCGTATGGCATACCAACTACCACAAAACACAATATCTACCCAACCACCCGTCATTCACGCAATATACACAGGAACGTTATGACTGTAAATACTATGCAACTTATACAAATAACCTACAGACTCTTCAAGTTTTATAATATTAAATGCATTTGATCTGATTCAGCAGTGGTATAAAAGATAAGCATTATGTAAATGCTTGGCTAAAGAGATGCGTCTTTAATCTAGTTTTAAACTGGGACAGCGAGTCAGAGCTTCGAACAATATCAGGAAGGCTATTCCAGAGTTTTGGAGCTAAATGTGAGAACGCCCTCCCTCCTTTAGTGGACTTAGATATCCTAGGAATGACCAGAAGCCTTGAATTTAGTGATCTTAAAGAACGTGATGGATTGTAGGGCGATAGAAGGTCCATTAAATACACAGGAGCTAAACCATTTAGGGCTTTATAGGTCAGTAGTAGTACTTTGTAATTGATACGGAACTTGATAGGTAACCAGTGTAGAGATGATAAAATTGGTGTTATATGATCATATTTTCTTGACCTAGTAAGAACTCTAGCAGCTGCATTTTGCACTAACTGTAGCTTGTTTATTGAGGATGCAGGACAGCCAGCTAATATAGCATTACAATAATCTAGTCTCGAGGTCATGAATGCATGAACTAACTTTTCTGCATCAGAAACAGATAGCATGTTACGTAGCTTTGTAATGTTTCTAAGGTGGAAAAAGGCTGTTCTTGTAACATATGAAATATGATTTTCGAAAGACAAGTTGCGGTCTAGTATAACACCCAGGTCTTTTACTGTAGTGGATAAAGTAACTGGACATCCTTCTATATTAAAGTTGTATTGTAAGTGAGTTTGTGGGTAGTTTTTTGGACCAATAAGTAATACCTCCGTTTTATCTGAATTTAGTAGCAGGAAATTACGCGTCATCCTAATGCATGTCAGTACCTGTGTGAATTATATTTAGTAAATCGTATGAAAAGGAACTCTGAGCCTTGTCCTTCTTCTTCTGTCCGCACCACACCCGTGACAGCAGGGAAGGAAACCAGAGGCCTTCTTTTTTTAATTTTTTTTTTTACGGATGTTAGTGATGGCGAGATGAAGCTTCATAAAGCATTGAAGCGTTCCATCCAATTGCAAAGTCCCAAGTCCACAAAATGTGAGGGGGAATCCATTGCATTTTGCTGGCCCTTATATTTCAAATAGACCTCCAAACCACGAACCACTTCCTGAAGCAGTCACGTGGTACAGGCGGCTCGAGGCTTCAAACGTCACCACATACGTCACCGACACAAGCCTCGATACGCGCTTCACAGAAATCATCCCGGATTACTCGACACACGATTCGAAGCCTCGATACGGGAGGACACATCACTAACGGATGTCAATGGAGGAGAGGCTTCACTATGCTGAATAAACTGCTTTTTCTGGGAAAATAGCTTATCATTTAATGAAACGAAAGCCTATCGACTAATCTTCTGTTTGCTCTTAAACATTTGTTTTGGGTTGATCTATTTTTTTTCAAATTTACACATAAAAAAATGCTGTTTTTTAAGATAAGTCAAGGACAATTACACAACAGGTATTCACTTTACGGCACTTCTCATTCATTTCTATGATATCCGCAACCAGTGGTTGACTGGCACAACTAACAGTGACATTCTATGACGTCAAGGCTGTATAATGGTTTGTTATAAAGGCCCATGTGATCAAATTCGGACATTAAGTTTTCTCCAATGGTAGAGCCACGGACTCATCTCCCAATAATAAGACCGTCTCTGACGATATTTACTTTAATGCTATCACTGTTAAAGGGATAGTTTCAGGGATAAATTCATTCACCATAAAGGGATTTTTAATGTATTTAAAGGGTTACATCTTTGCCATGATCTCTCAATATCCCTTAAAAATGATCCAAAAATTGGAATAAGGAAAAAGCTTAAAGGTCCCATATTGTACAAGTTTCTGAAGTTTTATTTTAGGTTTTGATGTCCTTAAAGGATTAGTTCACCTCAAAATGAAAAATTCCTAATAATTTACTAATCCCAATGCCATCCAAGATATCCATGTCTTTCTTTCCTCAGTGGAAGAGAAATTAAGTTTTTAAAGGAAAACATTTCTGGATTTTTCTTCGAATAATGGACTTCAATGACAATCAGCGTTTTGAAGTCCAAATCAATGCAGTTTCAAAGGTCTTTGAAGTGCTTCAAGTGCCGGGAACTACGTCATCACGTTGAAAGGCCAGGCTCGATGTCGCCGGTACTTACGGTACTTACGCCACTTCCGCCAACGCCGGCGACATCGACAGTGACCTTTCAACATGATGACGTAGTTCCCGGCGCGTTGGAGATCAGCTCAATCCGAACAATTGTAGTTAAAAAGTATATATATATATATATATACATATATTTTATTATATATATATATATATATATATATATATATTTTTAAATGACCTATCGATTTGCAAGATAAGACTCTCTTCCTCAGCTGCGATCGTGCACAGTCCGTTGAAGCACTTCAAAGACCTTTGAAACTGCATTGATTTGGACTTCAAAACGTTGGTTGTCATTGAAGTCCATTATTTGAAGAAAAATCCTCAAAAAACTTAATTTCTCTTCCACTGAGGAAAGAAAGACATGGATATCTTGGATGGCATTTGGGTGAGTAAATTATTAGGAAATTTAAATTTTGAGGTGAACTAATCCTTTAAGATATATATTTGCGGTATCAAAAGTACCAAAAAACATACTTTTACAGCTGCTTTCTCAGGAGCTCTGCCATGAATAGGTCGATTTTGCCCTGTCTACTTAATATTCATGAGCCTCTCTTCTGATTTGCCTGTTGTTTTCTGAGTGACCCACCATTGGTGGGGATGGTGACTGAAGGCGGTGACTGAGTAGTTCTGACATCACATTTATACGGAAGTCACAACAGCTCGTGAAAAAGCACAGCTACTTAATGCAGGCTGTGTGCATTTGTCTGTGGATCGACTGTTTTGAAACTTATATGGTAGTTATATTGACAATATGGGACCTTTAAATTCTCGATCTAGGCCATTGGCTGATATGGTGTTCATATGTTGTGCATACCTTTTCGTATTGAATAAGAAGAATTCAAATGATTTCCTTTCCTTTTCGTTACAATGGCTCATGGTTGTAAAATCAGACAACACAATGTCATAGAGGATTCTAGCAAATAATCATTAGAGCATGAAGCAAGTGAGATATGCAGAAGCCATCAGTGCATCACGTCACATAGAAGTGACCTTTGAGCTCAATGATGTGCTCGTAAATGTGAGACATTATTAATCAAGCGCTTGTTATGTGGCGCTGGCGGACACTTATATGTGAGTCTAAAATATTGAATTAATTCTTGTTTCCCAATACTCGGAGCACCAGGGGGTTGTATATGTAAGATCTTGCGGTAATGCGTATCAACGTGTTGAATTTGAGCAGTAAATGTTCAGTAAAGTTGTTTTAATGTTTATAGGTCCTTCTGATAATCTCTTTCTCTGTCTCTCAGTGATTGATGTTTGTTCTGACTATAGAGGGCACTGCAGACAAGTACAGCTTTCTCGACTGAGGAGAATTTGTTTTTATTGATTTGAGGAGAGCATGGATACACGTCGAGCTCCTGTAAAAGAAATGCCCCTAAATTTATGGCCCAAGTCTAGAAAGCCATTGGCTGTTATTCAGATGTTGAGCGTTAGTCGTCTCAGCCTCATAAATGTACTTCCTTTTTCTTGTTTTGACCTGTATTTTTTGACAGAGTGATGACAGCAGCTGAATTTGAACACTTTTCATCACCTGCAAGAGCATGTGTGTTAACCGCGAGGCCAGTGCCGCCGCTCCCACCACGCGCATCACGCTTAGAGCACCAAGTGCTGAGGGGGCACCAAATATAGCCTAATGAAAAATCAATCATCATCATCATATCATAGCCATAATAATTATATGGCCGATATTATTTCAGTATAGAAATATTATTAGGCACTTTTTAGGGTATATAACAAAACAGGCGGAACAAGAGTATTTAAAGGGGAACTTGGCAACTATTTCAACTTAATAAAACGTTTAGAAATCATTTGGATGGTTTAATAACCTGTTCTGGTGTGATTGGTGACTTTCCCCGTTCCCCCCAGCATTCCCAGGCGGAAAACCAACCTTGCAACATGGGGATTAACGTCCCGGTAAGTTGGAAATAGGAAGTTTTGTGAGAAGCGAGAACGAGCGAGAAACACGAACTGCTTTACGGTAATTCAACATAAACACACACACCATATGATACTGTGTATGATGTATTACACACCTCGGTAGACAAACTCCACATGATAAAGTTGGCCTGCTCCGATAATAACAAATGCACATGAGCAGCGGTAGAAAGGGGGAGGTGGGGCCGCAAGTGAGTTTTTTTACGACAGTGTTGTGAAATATACGGCTCACAGCTGTAGGGGGAGCTCGTTGAGACAATATGCTAGAACAAAAGTGAAAATCAGCGAAGAAATGGCTAGAGTTGCCGAGTGCCCCTTTAATTGCTCTAGAAAGGAACGATGGTGCCGCCGCCGCCCCTCCCCCCAAACACACTCAAATTCCCAAGCTCAGTGGTCCGTTGGATTGCGCGTCACCTGACGAAGTTTGACAGTAGGCTATTGTGTTATTGGTATTGAGTTATATGTTTGGTAATAAAAAGTTAAACTGGCAAAAATAAACGTTTATTTTTCTCTTTGCATCATAAAGGAATTATGGTTAGGGCACCAAAATGGCTGGTAGCGGCACTGGCTATGCCACAGGCCTTTTTTGTACATTATTTCCAGAAGTTAATATGACATTAAATGACATGGCATCATTTGTTTTAATACATGATTCTGGTCTTGTTATAAGTAATTTTGCTTTGCATTATTGTGTATGTGTTACGTGTGGGTTTTGTTGTGTCATGTATATCACGTGATTCCTTGTTTGTCATGTGATCCTACCATGTGTCTTGTCTTTTGTTTGTTGTTGCTCAGTGTCCACAGGTGTTCCTCGTCTATGTTTATTAGTCTCCCCAGGTGTTTCTTATTAACCACGCCCCCTTGTTATCTTGTTTAGCTTGTTTGTCTGTGTATTTAAACCCCTGTGTTTCAGTTGTTGCCTGTCGGTTGTTGTTTAATGTTACTTCTGTCCTGTTCTGAGTTCCCTGGATTACCTGTTTATGTTATTAAAAAAAGCTTGCGATTAGATTCACTCCTCGTTTCGTTCCTGACTGGCTGTAACAGAACAACCGACCGCAAATAAATCCAGCAGCACGAATCTCGCCTGATCTTCCCAGCATGAGCCGGGAGTTCGCTGGAAAGACCGCGGCCTTAGCCCTGAAGAAACCTGAATTGTTCCAGTTCACCTGGGGGTTTGCTTCACTTGCTGCCTCCTGCTCTCTAGAGGATGAGGCGATAGAATTATGTTACCGGCTGGGGGCTAAGGAGGTCAACCCTAGGGAGCTCCCCGATCTCTCCGGCCTGGATTGGAGAGAGGCACTCTCCTGTTGTCTGGAGAGCTTCAGCCCGCGGTACGCCAGGCCTTCAATATTGGTCCCAGTTCTGGTGGTCCCGAGTCCGGTGGTCTCAAGTCCGGTGATCCCGAGTCTGGTGGCCCAGAGGAGGAGGAGAAAGGCCTCCTCAAAGACTTGTCCGCCGGCGCCACTCCAGCGACCTGTCACTTCTGCTGAGCCAGAGCTTCACGTCAGCCACGTCCAGCCAGAGACCGTCCAGCCAGAGACCGTCCAGCCAGAGACCGTCCAGCCAGAGGCTGTTGTTCACGTCACGCCTGCCGAGCAAGAGACTGTTCACGTCTCGTCTGCTGATCCAGAATATGTTCACGTCACGCCTGAACCTGAGCCCTCAGCGGAGATGGTCACCGCCACGCCAGAGCCGGTGTCTGTTCCTGAGCCGGAATCAAACTTCTGTTCCTGAGCCAGTGTCTACGGACAAGATGGCCGCCTCCGAGCCAGTGTCTACGGACAAGTTGGCCGAACCAGAGTCTGTCCCTGTTCCCGAGCCAGAGTCTGTCCCTGTTCCCGAGCCAGAGTCTGTCCCTGTTCCCGAGCCAGAGTCTGGTCCCTGTTCCCGAGCCAGTGTGTGTGTTGTATGTTCCCGAGCCAGTGTGTGTGTTGTCTGTTCTTGAGCCCGAGCCAGTGAGTGTGTTGTCTGTTCCCCAGCCAGTGTGTGTGTTGTCTGTTCCCGAGCCAGTGAGTGTGTTGTATGTTCCCGAGCCAGTGTGTGTGTTGTCTGTTCTTGAGCCCGAGCCAGGGTATGTGTTTTCTGTTCCCGAGCCAGTGAGTGTGTTGTATGTTCCCGAGCCAGGGTATGTGTTGTCTGTTCCCGAGCCAGTGAGTGTGTTGTCTGTTCCCGAGCCAGTGAGTGTGTTGTCTGTTCCCGAGCCAGTGTGTGTGTTGTCTGTTCCCGAGCCAGTGAGTGTGTTGTATGTTCCCGAGCCAGTGTGTGTGTTGTCTGTTCTTGAGCCCGAGCCAGGGTATGTGTTGTCTGTTCCCGAGCCAGTGAGTGTGTTGTATGTTCCCGAGCCAGTGTGTGAGTTGTCTGTTCTTGAGCCCGAGCCAGGGTATGTGTTGTCTGTTCCCGAGCCAGTGAGTGTGTTGTCTGTTCCCGAGCCAGTGAGTGTGTTGTCTGTTCCCGAGCCACTGAGTGTGTTGTCTGTTCCCGAGCCAGTGAGTGTGTTGTCTGTTCCCGAGCCAGTCTGTGTCTGCTGTTCCTAGCCGGTGTCTGCTGTTCCTAGCCGGTGTCTGCTGTTCCCGAGCTGGTGTCTGCTGTTCCCGAGCCGGCGTCTTCGCCGCCCTGGCCGCCCGAGGGGTCTTCGCCGCCGTGGCCGCCCGAGGGGTCTTCCCTGCCTGATCCACCCTGGCCGCCTGAACTGCCTTGCCCCTGCACAGACTTGACCCTCCTTCCCTCCCCCAAGACCACCTCCGCTTCACCACCCTCCTGAACTATTCTGTCTTTTTTTTTTTTTTTTACTAAGGGGCGTCGGGAGCCGCCCGCAGGGCAGGGGCTATGTTACGTGTGCGTTTTGTTGTGTCTTGTATATGACGTGGTTCCTGTCATGTGATCCCACCATGTGTCTTGTCTTTTGTTTGTTGTTGCTCAGTGTCCACAGGTGTTCCTCGTCTATGTTTATTAGTCTCCCCAGGTGTTTCTTATTAACCACGCCCCCTTGTTATCTTGTTTAGCTTGTTTGTCTGTGTATTTAAACCCCTGTGTTTCAGTTGTTGGCTGTCGGTTGTTGTTTAATGTTACTTCTGTCCTGTTCTGAGTTCCCTCGATTACCTGTTTATGTTATTAAAAAAGCTTGCAATTGGATTCACTCTCCGTTTCGTTCCTGACTGGCTGTAACAGTATGAATGATGATGGATATTATTTCAAATTGTTTGTCTTCATAATCTTTCATCAAAATGTTACAACATGCTCCACGTCATTGATTACCTTTCTTTTCAGCTCTTGTCATTTGTACTGGTATGAAATTCCCACATTGCATGATCATCTTTTCCTCATTGAATATCCAGTTTCTCTTGGACCTACACCATCAGTTCAACATCAGTTCATTTTTTTAAAGAAATAAATACAGCAAGGACACATTAAATCGATCAAAAGTGACAGTAAAGACATTTCTAGCTAAATATTTCTATTTAAAATGAATGTTGTTCTGGTTTTAAACTTTATATTCATCAAAGAATCCTGAAATCATGAATCAGGGATCATGTGACACTGAATCCATAATGTTGATTAACGCAAAAAAAAATATTTCAGCTCGTCCCTCATTTTCTTTAAAAAAAGCAAAAATCAAAGTTACAGCGGAAGCAAATAGGGGCATTTTTTTGAGAATTTAAAAGCTGAAATGTTAAGCTCATAATTTTATAAAAACACTTATAAAAAACACCTTTTTATTTTTTTTCAAAATTCTGTTTTAATTTTCCTGGATTCAGTTTTCTTATTTTATTAACTTTTTAATGGTTTAATTCAATTTAATAATCAAAAAGTGTCTAATTAATAAAAAAAATCAGAAATTCTGTGTTGTTTATTTTAATATTGCTGGCAATCAAATGAAGGCATAAAACATTAATTTCATTTATCTTTTAATCAGATGAAATTATACAAACCTTTTTGTCAAACAAAGTGCTGTGCAACAAAGCTTTACTATTTTAAAAATGTATTATTAAAAAAGTATTTATAATAATTTATTATTATTATTATTATTATTATTATCAGTGTTAGTATTATTATTACATTGAGAGGCAGCTAAATTCTCCTGTACAGCAATAATACATTTCTGTCACAATTTCTTCAAGTTAAAACCAAACTTTTATTTTGACGGGTTGCCATGAAGACCTTTGAGTTTCTGTGTGTTTTTGATATGACGATAGTTTTTCTCAAATGAAACTGACTCTCAGAGCAGCTCTGGAGATGAAGCTTATCGCAGAAATCATAGAGCGCTACACTTATTAATTGTAACAGAAATTAATATTAATTTCTTTGTTCAAAAATCGGAGTTATTTGAGCTGCAAAATTGTTGTTCTTTTTACGTTAATTTTAGTTCTTTAGTCCTTGTCATGACAATAAAGTTGCAAAATTGTATATAACTTTAGACAAAATGTTAGTAAGCCATTTTTTTTCACACTAAAATCATGTTAACATCATATAGTTTGTCTTATGGCTATACTATTGAAACAGTTTTTTAACATTGTCTTGGCCCTGTTTAATATGTAAGCTAGTTTTTTGCAGTTTTACTGTTAAGAAAAAGAGGGAAAAGTCCTGCTGATTGAGCTTAACCTGTGCCCACTGCAAGTAAACAACCTTAAATCTTACCCTCGATCAAGCAGGAACCACGTGAAGCGTGAAATTCAATGTGAAGGTGCGTCCCGCAGGGGAAAGTTCATCAGTGGGGAGATTAGGACGAGTCCTGTGAAACACAGGTGTATCGGGAACACTTCCACACCTTTCCATCTAGAGCTTCTTATCCGGTCAGACCTGTGGTGTTAAAAGGCCAGAGAAACAGATAAGACACCAGACAGAAAGACGAATTAACAGAGAAGAAGGGCTTGAAATGGGAAGGAGGATGTCTAAAAAGAGAAGCCTGCTGCTCACTATTTTGGAGAGGAGTGCTGTTGCCAGGGCAACCAGCGGGACCCGTGATTGGTATTTGGAGCAGCGCTCCAGTGGAAGAGCTGCAGAGGAATTGATGTTCGGCACACATCTGGGGTCGACAAATACCTCGCATCTCTTTTCCTGTTTTTCTGATACACTGCCTGCGTCTTCATTACAGCCTACACGATCCCCTTATCGGGAAACACCCCGGGGACGGTGTCCAATCTTCTTGTATTGCTTCGCTCAGGTTCTCCATGAGCCGGAGCCTTCGCTGCTGTTTAGCATGTGCATCAGATGCTCACGGCGTCTTTCCTTCTGCATCATGTCTGTGTGCCACGTTCAGTACTGTAGTGATCAGTCCTGTGTCATGCTTCGTACTGTTCTTACACTGTGTCTTAGACTGAGAAGGGTTGCTCTATCAGGCCTGATGCACAGATATTGTGGCACAGATCTGATATTTTGGCATGCATGTATTTGTTTTTGGTCTCACTTGTTTACGTTCACATGCTAACACTACACCTACTATACTACTATTATACTTCTACTAATTAGGGTTAATTAAAATGATTTTTTTTTGTTTAATCGTTTTTTAAAATGTGGTCGATTCGATATTGATTCTCCAAAGCCATGAATCTATCTTTTTTCCGTATTTATTTTCAGAAATATTCAATTTCACTGCTATCTACAATTTTGGTTTGTCATAACCTTGTTTATTACAATACAGGGATACATGGATCAAAAACAACAAAAACAATAACTTTTTTATTTATTTATCACTTTTTTTGTCGTGGGGCCAGTGAAAATTGTACCATTGCATTTATCCAAATTCGAGAATCGAAGAAAAGAGGTCTTGAGAATCGGAGTCAAAGCTGGACTGGATTGGTCTGTATCAATACCCAGCCCTACTAATTATAAAATGATTACACAATAATATTAACATTTATTGTTATTAATATTATTTTGGTTACACTTTAGATTAGGGTCCAATTCTCACTATTAACTAACTATTAACTATGACTCTTGCCTCAATATAATCCTAATTACTGCTTATTAATAGAAAAATAGGTGGTTGTTAAGTTTAGATATTGTGTGGATTAAGGGATGTAGAATAAGGTCATGCAGAATAAGGCATTAATATGTGCTTTATAAGTACTAATAAACAGGCAATATCCTAGTAGTATGCATGCTAATAAGCAACTAGTTAATAGTGTGAATTGGACCCTAAACTAAAGTGTTAATTGTAGTTGTATAGTATTTGATGTCTGATAGACTTTTTTTTTAAATATATACATATAATATGAATCATTGTAAATGGTTGTCAGTGATGGTATATGTGTGATGTCATGTTGTGCGGCTCCCCTGTAGTGTGTTTGTTTGGTAACCTGTCCGAAAACAATCATTACTGGTGTTTGTCAAAACTGGGTGCTTTTATTGAATTTCTGTAAATGGCTGTAAAAGATTAAAAACAGAGAAATTTCCCCATAATCTGTGCACTAGATGTAATGTGTACAAGGCAAAAGAAAAAAAAACTGCTTTTATTGTGTTTAGACGTCTCTGAGAGAATGAGATGCAGTGAGCGTGTGATGCACAACCACAGCCACAGGCACTGGAAGACAGAACATGCAAATGTGGGATCCTTGTTCTTATTTCAGCCCTTAAAAAAAAATTACTAAACTACAGCATCTTAGTACAGTTACATGTTCCAGATCTGCCGTTGCAGTTTGAGCTACTTAGATATTCCTTTCTTTTAAGTGCTGTGTTCATTTTCTCTCGTGTTTTACCATAAAGCTGGTTCGGTCTAGAATGTCGCAAAAGACCCTTCAGACGTCATGTCATGTTGCTTTTAAAATGGTCTAAACCTCTGCAAGTACTCTTAGTCTCCTGTTACACAATATTTCTGAATAGAATTCTCTCTGATTATAAAGATCATTTACAGATTAATCAATACAGCATCACAAAGCCGCCATAAATGTCTTTGAACTTTGGCTCAGGTTAATGCTGAAATTTTCCGTACTGTATGTTTCTCTTTTTATTGTCGTTGTATTACTAACGAAATCTTTTCAAATTCTGCAGAAAATGTGAGTGGTTTTGATTGTGCAAAAGCCTTTTGAGTGGTTATTGGGTTCAAGTTAAAAACACTTTGATATTCTTGATATTCTTTTGGTGATATTCTTATTGATATTTTTGTGATATTCTTATTGATATTTTGGTAATATTTTTGATATTCTTACTGATATTTTGGTGATACTCTCAGTGTTTTTCAGCAGTAGAAATAGGGATGTTTTTAGTTTTTTAGCAGTGTGTTGTTTCTCCGAAAACATTGAAACTGAATGCTTAAAAGCAATGCTTTCACTTCTGTCTACAGAAATCAGATTTCTCGAAATCCATCAGCCCTGTGCATGAACTATAAACAGACTGCCTACCCATTATATACAGATCACTTTGCACTCAAGAGTGGTGTTTTATTCATAAGTGCATTGCTGCCTGTCTTTCTTAAAACATAAAGCTGTAAATGTGAAGAAGCGCATTAAATATGCGTGTTTAATATAGTATGCATTCAATGCACTTAAGGGAACGAAGAGTACGGCGGCTGAACCCTATTTACACAGAACCGTTTCATAACTCTCCACTAAACATGTTTCTTCACATGGCTATTTCTGTGGTGGGTGAGAACTGTACAAATACCAGATTACAGTGTCACAGTCCGTCAACACGTCTCTTTCGACACCTGAGGGAAATTAACTGGCCATTCAGTTTATCTGTGTTTAATCCCCATCCTCACAGATCCACGAGTCTGTTACTTATATTTGCTTTTGTGCTCACACATCACGTTCTTTCACTTTCGCATTTCAGTTCATTAAAAATGGCAAAATAACTGCTGGGTTGTGTAAGATTCAGTGCAGAATAGAAACCCAAAGCAATTCCATTGGCCAAAAGAACTTGTGTCGGGTTTACGATTTGAGTCTAAACCAAAGGGTTACAACTAAAAACAAACCAAACATTGACTGGTTAGCACAGTCCAGTAAGCCCCTGCTGGTAGATGGTGTTGTAGCATCATTATGTGGATAAAAATTAATGGTCATAAATTAACCTTGCATTCTGTGAATAAAAGCCTAAATTCAGTCTGTTCATCATATAAAGCAATCGAGTCCAAAATTTGGACTAAACCGCTCAATTCAAATGGATTAGTTTTACGATCTCTTTATGAACTTTTTGAAGCTTCAAAGTGGTAGTTGTGTAGCTGTCAATGGAGGGACAGAAATCTCTTAGATTTCATCAAGAAGATCTTCATTTGTGTTCCGAAGATGAACAAAAGTCTTACGGGTTTGGAATGACATGATGATGAGTAAATGATCACAGAATTTTCTTTTTTGATTGAACTAACAGCAAAGAATCTCAATCATATCACATATTTCCATGTTTACACTTATAGTTCTCCCTGTCTGTTGCATTTGACGTCAATATATGGCAAATGCATGTGGTAATACCATCCTATTTTTCTTTTTTCAAAACCAATTTTCAGTTGTCAAAGGATATATTGTATTGGCTTTGCACATACTGTATATAGAAATATGGAAGAACAGGAATATGTGACAGATAATCAGTGTTGGGTAAGTTACTTTAAAAACGTAATTAGTCATAGATACTAGTTACTTCTCACAAAAAGTAACTGAGTTAGTAGCTGAGTTACATCATTACAAAAGTTACTAATTACCAGGAAGAGTAACTATTGTGTTATTTTAAAAAAAAAAGTTTAAATATGTGAAATAACTCGGATACCCCCAATATTAAATATGTTAAATGAATGAAATGGACACTAAATAGAATGAATTATTATTATAAAACATTGTACACTAATATACACTATTTTAATGTTGCTGTGGGACACTGTGAGAGACACCTATTAACTTAAATATTAAAATATTATCATTATAGTGGAACAAAACACAATAGGTGGTTTAGAACTTTTAATATGTATTGCACAGACCACAACTGGCCAACAAATAAGTCTAAAAAATTGATTAAGCTTCTTAAGAAATGTAGCCTACCAAAATAAATAAATAGTAATAAAAAATACACATACACACTCTTTATAGTGCAAATTAAAATGATAAAACTCACACACCTTTACAACTGGTAGACATACTGTATAGCCTACTTGAAGTAATTTCTTCCTCACAAAAGTAAACAGTTTAACAAAAAAAATAGTTTAATAGAATAGTTTAATATAAAATAATAAAATATAATATTTTTGGGTTTTATTTTTATAACCTACAGAGAACGTCATCATCAGAGTTTAGTTAAGCCAAATTCTAGTCGTGTTTGCCGCACGTGTTCTCAACCGGTCAAACAAACGTTTCTTTGAACGTTCCCGCAGGTTATTTTGGAGTTTTATTTTAGAACCATGTATACTAATTAAAACATTTCAGGTGTTTTAATTAGGACTCGGAACTCTCTCGCGCACTGTATCATTGCGCCACCATAAGGTCCTGCGACGTTAGATCAGAAGCAGCTAAAGTAGGCCTATCTGTCTTCTTGTTTGCAAGCGTTATTTTTTCACAAAAGAGAGTAACGCGAGTAACGAACTCATTTGTAATTGCGTTACTTGATTAAAAAAAATATTTAGTTCCATGCTCGTTACCGCTAAAAGTAGTGGAATTACAGTAATGCGTTACTTTGTAGTGCGTTACTCCCAACTCTGCGTCAGGCTTCTACAGTGGGACTGAATCTTTGTAAGCCAAAGCTGTTCCCTCCGGGTGGATCTCCGAAAGGAAGAGCCGCTGCCATCGCAGTGTATCAAACCTCAGCCACATCAGCGTCTTATATTGCAGAGAGAAAAATCTATTTGCTAGCAGGACAATATCCCGTATTTTTATTGCTCTTTCTTTCCTTCTGTCTCTTATCTTTTGAATGTGAGGCGTATAAGAGAGGGCTATTGAGCGTAATAGACTTTTCTTTAGCCGTACTCGTCTTCTCTGGGGCCAGTGTTTTCTATCACAAAGTGGAGCTGATGGCAGTCTCTTATCAGCGAGCCCACAAGGCGCGACTGCTTTCTGAGACATAAGCTGTGCGTGTGTAAACCGTACCCTCAGCTACATTTCACACACACATATGCCCTCAGAGGCCAGACACTGATAGCCAGGCAACATTTAGCTGCTAAACTCCAGGCATTCACCCTTACAGTAAAGAAAAAGACCTTCGTTTCCACTTTCCAGTGCAAAAACAATATGGTGCACACCTAAACAAATGGAATATACTTTTTATTACGTCTTATACTGCTTAGACATTATTAATAAAGTTATTATTATTCTGTCTCCTACTGAAAATGTTTGGGCCATCATGAAAAGGAGAATCAGACAATGATGACCATGGACTGTTGTGCAGATGTCTTGTATCAGGCGAGATTGGGCAAAAAATTCACTTGCAAAACTGTAACAATTAGCATCCCTCAATTCCCAAACTATTAAAACGTGTAATTCAAAGGAAAGCTGATGTGACAGTGGTAAATATGCCTATGTACCAATTTCTTTTTGTGTTGCAGCCATCAAAATCAAAATTGGTTTATATTTACAAAATGCAATTAAGTTGTTCCGTAAAAACATTGGAAATATTTTCTGTGTACAATTGTCAGTTAAATAAAGTTGAAAGACAACTAACAAATCCAAGATTCTTAATTTTATTGCATTTTACAAAATGTCCCAACTTTTCTGGATTTCAGTTGTATAGTTATTATAAAATATATTTAGTAGTTACTTAGATTAGTTCCCTCTGAGGATTAAGTGTATGTATTTAACTACAGGACCAGTACTGGCTGTGCTGGCGTGATGATGTAATAATGGTGTATTCTGAGTTGTGTGTGTTGTGTTCAGAAGCAGATCTGTGTGCAGTGGAGCGGTGTGGCGCTCTGGCATGTGAAAAGCGTAAAGCGCCAGCATCTATCTTCCAGCCATTCCTTTTTCAGAGTATTATTCATTGATGTGCGATCTGTTGTTTCCTCCGGCTATTTATAAACTCACACAGACCCTTTCAGAAGCAGAGATCTCCAGAGCACCATCACCCACCTCGTATCACATCCCAAAACTGGGTTAGCAGCCTGTGTTTCCTACAGATTTTGAGAATTTTTGTTGTTGTTGTTCTCCTCATTTTGACTTGTTCTTACACCGTGGTATAGTGACATCTGTGTTGTGCAACTCTCACACTCGCCATTTATCCTGTTCTTCAGTTTAAAGGGTCAGAAAGGTCATTCCTGTTATGCAGAACCTTTTGAACTCTGTGACAATGTATATATATATATATATATACATTGTCACAGAGTTCAAAAGGTTCTGCATAACAGGAATGTTATGCAGAACCTTTATAATGATATATAATGTTATGCTTTTATATATATATATATATATATATATATACAGGTCCTTCTCAAAAAATAGCATATTGTGATAAAGTTCATTATTTTTCATAATGTAATGATAAAAATTAAACTTTCATATATTTGAAATATTTCAGGTCTTTTATTGTTTTAATACTGATGATTTTGGCATACAGCTCATGAAAACCCAAAATTCCTGTCTCAAAAAATTAGTATATCATGAAAAGGGTCTCTAAACAAGCTATTAACCTAATCATCTGAATCAACTAATTAACTCTAAACACCTGCAAAAGATTCTTGAGGCTTTTAAAAATTCCCAGCCTGTTTTATTACTCAAAACCGCAATCATGGGTAAGACTGCCGACCTGACTGCTGTCCAGAAGGCCATCATTGACACCCTCGAGCAAGAGGGTAAGACAGGAAGAAATTTCTGAACAAATAGGCTGTTCCCAGAGTGCTGTATCAAGGCACCTCAGTGGGAAGTCTGTGGGAAGGAAAAAGTGTGGCAAAAAAATGCTGCCCAACGAGAAGAGGTGACCGGACCCTGAGGAAGATTGTGGAGAAGGACCGATTCCAGACCTTGGGGGACCTGCGGAAGCAGTGGACTGAGTCTGGAGTAGAAACATCCAGAGCCACCGTGCACAGGCGTGTGCAGGAAATGGGCTACAGGTGCCGCATTCCCCAGGTCAAGCCACTTTTGAACCAGAAACAGCGGCAGAAGCGCCTGACCTGGGCTACAGAGAAGCAGCACTGGACTGTTGCTCAGTTTTGCATGTCATTCGGAAATCAAGGTGCCAGAGTCTGGAGGAAGACTGGGGAGAAGGAAATGCCAAAATGCCTGAAGTCCAGTGTCAAGTACCCACAGTCAGTGATGGTCTGGGGTGCCATGTCAGCTGCTGGTGTTGGTCCACTGTGTTTTATCAAGGGCAGGGCCAATGCAGCTAGCTATCAGGAGATTTTGGAGCACTTCATGCTTCCATCTGCTGAAAAGCTTTATGGAGATGAAGATTTCATTTTTCAGCACGACCTGGCACCTGTTCACAGTGCCAAAACCACTGGTAAATGGTTTACTGACCATGGTATTACTGTGCTCAATTGGCCTGCCAACTCTCCTGACCTGAACCCCATAGAGAATCTGTGGGATATTGTGAAGAGAAAGTTGAGAGACGCAAGACCCAACACTCTGGATGAGCTTAAGGCCGCTATCGAAGCATCCTGGGCCTCCATAACACCTCAGCAGTGCCACAGGCTGATCGCCTCCATGCCACGCCGCATTGAAGCAGTCATTTCTGCAAAAGGATTCCCAACCAAGTATTGACTATTGAGTGCATAACTGAACATAATTATTTGAAGGTTGACTTTTTTTTTTTGTATTAAAAACACTTATTTTATTGGTCGGATGAAATATGCTAATTTTTTGAGACAGGAATTTTGGGTTTTCATGAGCTGTATGCCAAAATCATCAGTATTAAAACAATAAAAGACCTGAAATATTTCAGTTGGTGTGCAATGAATCTAAAATATATGAAAGTTTAATTTTTATCATTACATTATGGAAAATAATGAACTTTATCACAATATGCTAATTTTTTGAGAAGGACCTGTATAAGAAATCTTCTATTAAACTTTATTAGTTTCACAGTGACAAGAAAGTGAACATTGACAACGTAAATATATAATTATTTATAATCAAGTTTTATTATATTATATTATATTATTTGTGTTCTATAATATTCATAAGAACCCTAATGGGATTTTTCTAAAAGCTAACAGGATAGGGAGAAAAAATTATTATTAATTGTTTTTATAAAGTTTATATTTTAAGAGAGAACATAAAGTCTTTAAAATTGTTCAGCATGATAGAATTGTTATTGAGCTCTAGTCTTATGTCATGTTTTTGTTTAACCCCCCCCCCCCCCCCCAGAGTTCTGCTTGTTTGTTTAAACAAGTTAAACTACTGAAGTTCATAAAACTTGCAATGCAATCAAAAAATGCATTTCTCAACTATGCTAATGCGGCAGTATGCATTACAGCGGCCAAGGACGCCCATCTGATGCATGCGTAATATGGCAAACAATTACGAAGTAGAGCGGACTGAATGCTTAATTTATTTGTACTATGGAGCTTCTTAAAGTTACATTATGTTTTCATAGTACATTAACTCTTTTTGCACAAGATCAAAGATTCCTGCTTATATGAGCTCTTTAAAAACAAGCTGATTATGACTGTATTACTGATAATTAGCTCTGTTTAGAGGATATACAGTTCAATAAAAATCAGGCATACATTTACAAGTCATGTATAGTCTCTGTGCACTGCTGGGTTGCCAGAACCTTTGAAATTAGCTGCTAATTCAGTTCATGCTAATTAAAGCTGCAAAAGAAAACATAAATCTGCTTAGCAGGCCAGTGGTGTGAAGTTACTGCTTCATTCCAGTCTATCAGAAAACCTGTGAATTGATTTTCATAAAGAGAACGATACTCGGTTACTAACGTAACCTCGGTTCTCTCTAGAAGAGGGAACGAGTATTGCGTAAGCTAGCTTACGCTACGGGGAAAGTCATCTTTGCTCGAGATATTGAAGCCAAAAATGATCCTTAATTTTGTATTTATCGTCAACGCAGTGCAGCAGCTAGCAGACCTAGAGCAGGCATATTGCGTGCTCATTGGTTGCCCTGTGGCAACTGCTGCAACCTACCACTGAGCCTCGCGCATGACGTCACGTCCAATGAGGGCGCTTCACGCCCTTACGCGTATAAAAGGCAGGCTCGTAGGTTGTCTCACTGGTTTCATCAGCTGAAGCGATAAGATGCTCGTGGTGCCTGCATGGTCAGGTTACGCAATACTCGTTCCCTCTTCTAGAGAGAACCGAGGTTACGTTAGTAACCGAATATCGTTCTCTTACGAGAGGCTCTCTCGTATCGCGTAAGCTAGCTTACGCTACGGGAACCCATTGTCAATTCGTGCGCGCCCAGCCTCCACTTCATGAGTCCCAGGGATTCCCGGGGAACAAAGATAAGTGGGAAACAGGTGGCCAGCAAAGCAATGCGTGCCAGCACATGTTATAAGAACATATAGGGTATACAGAGCGGCGTTGCCGGTCCATAACCATTCAACCTATAGTGCAGCTCAACCAGGAGAGCTAACGTCATGTGAGGGGAGTCCTCGCATGAAAATCTGGGCAGGAGAAACCCATCACTCACACTGACAGAAGTCTAGCCTGCAAGGCGGAAACTTCCAGGTTATAAAACCCAACAAATGTGGACGGAGAGGCCCAGTCTGCCGCCTCACAAATGTCATGAATGGAAATTCTGCTGGACCAAGCCCACGATGAGGCCACGCCTCTGGTGGAATGCGCCCTGATACCCAAGGGCATTGCAGACCTTTAGACATATAAGCAGATGTGATAGCTTCCACTATCCATCTGGACAGGCTCTGTTTCGCGGCGGCAAGACCCTTGGTGCGCCCACTAAACGAAACAAAGAGCTGCTCCGAACGCCTGAAAGAGGTGGACCGCGTAATGTAAATCCTGGAGGAGATTCACATCGCCCTCACTGTTGGATGCAGGCAGAGCCGAGAGAGAAATGACCTGCGCTCTGAATGAGGTGCCCAGTATTTTTAGGGACATAACCATGTCTTGAGGACGACTTTAGAGTCATTTAGACCGAACTCAAGACACGCAGCACTAACAGATAGCGCCTGTAGATCCCCCACACGTTTAACTGATGACAGAGCTGTCAGAAAAACGGTTTTGAGCGAGAGGTACTTTAGGTCCACAGAGTTTAACGGTTCAGAGTTTAACGGTTGATTCTCTTGATTACCTGTGGTAACAGAGCGACCGGAGGGAAAGCATAAAGAGGGAGGCTGGGCCAGGTTCGGGCCAGTGCATCCTCGTTCTTTGAAAAAAACAGCGGGCAATGAGCGTTGTCTTTTGACGCAAACAGGTCGACTTTCACTTTGCCGAAAAGGCGCCATAGTAACTGGACTGTTTGGTGGTGCAAGGACCATTCCCCGGAGGGAATATGGTTCCTGGACAGTGTGTCTGGACCGTCGTTCAGATGGCCTGGATCGTGCGCGGCTCTCAGCGAGTGCAGGCGGCCCTGAGACCACATAAGGAGGCGTTCTGTCAGATGGCAGAGGTTTCTGGATCTGACGCCGCCCTGACGGTTTATGTAGGACACCACCGACATGTTGTCCGAAAGGACCAGTACATGGTGGTCCTGTATGAGCGTGAGGAAGCGTTTTAGCGCGTTCTCGACTGCTATCATTGCCAGACAGTTTATGTGGAAGTGTTTCTCTTGGTCTGACCACAGGCCAAAGGCCGGTCTGCCCTCAAAGACGGCGCCCCAACCCAGGTTGGAGGCGTCCGTCGACATTACCAATCGGTGTGAAACAGCCCCCATCGTCACTCCCCGCTGGTACTAGTCAGCCGCTAACCAGGGATGCAGAGCTGAAATGCAGCTCTAAGTCACTCTGATTCGCCTGTAGCCTGAAATCCAAGCCCGGTGAGGCACTTGGGAGTTCAGGCAGCGTTGTAGCGGGCGCATGCGCAGCAAGCCCAGCTGAAGCACAGCCGCAGCTGATGCCATACAGCCTAGCATCCTCTGGAATGTCATCAGAGGTATAATGCTGCCTGCGCGCGCTGTGTCAATAAGCAGGCCGTCATAGCCACTGAGTCCAGTTCTATTCCTAGGAAGGAAACTGACTGACTGGGTAGTAATGAGCTCTTGGTCCAGTTGACCGTGAGACCCAAGCTTTCCAGATGGCTGAGAAGCGCAGCTCTGTGAGATATTAGTTCCATCTCTGACTGGGCTAAAATCAGCCAATCGTCCAAATAGTTCAGAATTCGCAGCCCTTTCACTCTCAAGGGGGCGAGAGCTGTATCCATGCATTTCGTAAATGTACGGGGTGCTAAGGATAGGCCGAACGGGAGGACGGTGTATTGATATGCCCGACCGTCGAAGGCGATTCTCAAGAAAGGCCTGTGACGCGGGGCTATCTGAATCTGAAAGTAAGCATCTTTCAGGTTGAGAGAAACGAACCAGTCTCCTGGGTGAATGTGCGCGAGGATTTGTCTGGTCGTAATCATTTTGAACAGCCGTCTCATGAGGGCTTTGTTCAAATGTCTCAGATCTAAGATAGGTCTTAGAGCTCCGTCCTTCTTGGGTACGAGAAAATAACGGCTGTAGAAGCCTGACTCGCTCTGAGAAGGAGGTACTGGTTCTATGTCCCCTTTGCACAGCAGTTTGGCTATTTCTGCGCAGAGTAGATGTGCTACATCCGCTTTCACTCTCGTCTCGGTCCGAGCTCGAAAGCGAGGGGGACGGCGAGCGAACTAGAGCGAATAGCCCTGACTTATCGTGCTTAGCACCCAATCTGTCACACCTGGAATAGCCTTCCATGCTTCTACATGTATAGCTAGGGGCAGAATGGACTCCGGGTTCCGTTGGCCGCGCATCGCGGGCTCGGGAAACTGTACCGGAGGCGTGAGCGGGGTGCGTGCGCTCTCTGATCTCAGTAACGGCGGCTCGCTGACAGCTGTAACTGCCTGTATCACTTGAGATGACCCGATTACTGGGAATGGGGAACATTTCGTGGTGATATGTATCGCGAGCGGAGCCTAAGGCGAAGTGTTTGTCAGTAAGTGTGAGCGCTCGTGGGCGGGCACGTGACTTACATTCATAACATGCAGGATAACCAGACGTTATACTCTTGAGATTTTGCAGGCGAGCGGGTAGCATTACCGGCTCGTTGGCTGCCGAATACATCGCTGCAGTAGCCTTTTCTTAGGGGACTGACAGGGCGAGATGTTTCAATGGTTCCCAAGCCGCGGCGGGACTCAACCATCTTTTGAGAGAATCGTCTGGGTTGCCGTAGCAACGGCAGTGTGTGCAGGCGAGCGGGGTGTTTTACCGGCTCGTTGGCTGCCGAATACGCCGCTGCAGTAGCTTTTGTAGCCTTTCTGGATCGAGGAGGAGGCGGAGTGATGAGAACTCGACCACACCTCGCTGTCAGGGTGGAACAGCTGTCACCTAGGTCTGTTCCTCCAGCTTCGTCCCAGAAGCCGGCAGCTGCGCCCGGGAGGGGCGGAGAAGGAGAGAGAGAAGCTGGCGGGATGTAACGTAATCCTGCGAGCTCCGGGGTGACAGTATTCGCAGCGAAGGCCTCGAGTCGAGCCCGCAGGGTCGACTGCGGAAGCACTTCCCATGTTCCGTGCCCAGGCAGAGAGCGCCGAGCACATTACGGTCTCCAGCGCTGCGCGGGGCTCAGTACGAGCCACAGGAAATGCGAGGCATTTTTAGAAAAATGCCTCGCGCTCTTTTAGAAAGAACACAGAACGCAATAGCATTAAAGGATATTTGTCGCCGGATGGCGTAGCAGGCACGGAAGGCTGAAGGCGGCGAAGACGGCCGGCTTCCTCAGGCTCTTTCCTCTGCTTGCTGGTCGCTGGTTTCAACGGCGGTGGCTTCTCTCAGAGTCCAGCGATGCGGAGAGCTTCGCTGAAGATGATGAAATCAGTGAGACAACCTACGAGCCTGCCTTTTATACTCGTAAGGGCGCGAAGCGCCCTCATTGGACGTGACGTCACGCGCGAGGCTCAGTGGTAGGTTGCAGCAGTTGCCGCAGGGCAACGAATGGGCACGCAACATGCCTGCTCTAGGTCTGCTAGCTGCTGCACTGCGTTGACAATAAATACAAAATTAAGGATAATTTTTGGCTTCAATATCTCGAGCAAAGATGACTTTACCCGTAGCGTAAGCTAGCTTACGCAATACGAGAGAACCTCTCGTAAGAGAACAATTCAACTCATAATTCCCACTGATTTTTTTTCCCAGTTCTGCAAGCTTTTTTACAATATTAAGAATTTGATTTACCTCCAATGTTCTTTTAAGTCATTAATCTTAATTTTGAGACAATTAAATTGATATTTGTCAAACTCTTCCCAAACTTTTGGGAAAGCTGCAGTATGCAGGGACTCAATGACTCAGTGAATCAGTTTGTAAGTTCCCAACCGTTCCTCTGAAAGAGACAAGCTTACTAAACTCCACCTTGGTCACCCTTGTCTCATTAGTGCCTGTTCCTCCAGCTGCACCCGCGGGTCCTTAGTATCCCATGATCCTTCAGTCTTACCTGACTGCACTGGGTGAACCGAGACAGATATCCTTAGGACATCATGACATGTGATAACAAGAGGAGAGTTTCTGACCTCGGCCTGGCTACTCGCTGGTAAATCACTTTATATTAATGTGCCTTTAATTAGAGTTTGTTCTTACCCTCGTTTGCACAGCAGTTTGACCCAAGCAGATGTTCATGTCGACAATCACACGTTCTGCTATCTGCACAAGCAGACTTTCTCGCAGATACACTTTAGACTTTGATGGGTGGTTAGTACTTGTTTCTTGTACTGTGATGTGTATCTGCGTCAAAAGTTTGAAATAATTCCGATTTATTTGTGTTTTTTCTCTTTTCCTTATCAATGCTGCATTTATTTGGTAAAAAACAGTAAAAAAATAAATAAAACTGTAATATTGTGAAATATTATTATTATTTCATTTAAAAATAACTGTGTTCTATTTGTATATTTTTTTAGTGTAATTTATTCCTGTAATGCAAAGCTGAATTTTCAGCATCATTACTGTCTTTACAGAAATCATTCTAATGTCTTGAAAACTGCTTTTGCTCCTTAATATTGTTGTGGAAGTCATGATACTTTCTTTTGGATTCTTTGATGAATAAATAAGTTCAAAGGAACTTTTTATCAATTTAATGTGTCCTTTCTGAATAAAATTGATCGCACAACAGATTGCACAGTAAAACCCATTCATCTGCATATTTAAATGTGTTTTTAAAAGACTTATGCTGTTTTTTAAAAGACTTTCTTTGAGCGTCCCGCTGTGAACGTTGCGTTGTAGTTTCAGACTGCCCACTGCCCTACAATGATCTTTTGATAAACAGTCTAAGGAACTTCGGGACTCAAAGACGCTTCACAGTTGCTGTTCTTGCCAAAAAGCATCAACCTGTAAATCCCCAGGATCCCTTGTCTTACGCAGTCAATTTTCACTTAGTGGTCCTGTCCTGACGGAGCCCGTGGGTTTTGATTGAGCTGATTTGTCAAGACAAATCAGTCAGTTTTGTGAGGACATGTTCAGACATGTGGATGTGTTCTCTAATACACTGCAGCCAGTGCACTAATCCTGTATTTGTCTTCTCTCATTTCCTGAAGCAGTGTACAATATCGTTCCATGTTCATAAATGTCACTGGCTAATTATAGTTTTTTTTTATTGTTTTATATTGAAATGCAACAAGGAAAGCATTACTATAACTGCTGTCCTGCCCCAGGTGTACAGTATCCAAGCCAATGCATTACAGAATCTACTGAATGTGTTTAAAAGCATCACAGATGTAACAACAAAATAAGAATTGAACTGTAAGCGGCAGATGCTGAAACGTTTTGTGTTGATAGGTGGCGTTCATGTCTTTTCATTCACCACAATATACGGCAGAAATTGTTGGTTCATAGGAACCAACTAATATACTAAACAGTTTTTTTGTTTTGTTTTTTGAAAGATTGGAGATTTGAAAGTGATTTGTTCATATCAGTCAGTTGTGACTTAACACTTTGTCTACACTTTTGTCTTTGTAAGTTCTCTCTCTTTAAGGCTCCTTGATAAAAATGAAACATCAAATAAACTTTAGGATGGAATAAAAAGAGTTTTGCTCGATAATCCTCAGGGAAATTTATTTCAGAATTTTCTGGGTATCTTCATTGTATTGATTTCTCTGTGTGACTGCAACTCCTTTGATATTTTCAGTGTTTTTATTGAATAAGTGTCTGTCCATGTGACTTAACCTTTACAGATATCTGTGATTGCAAAATGGAAAGTCTAATGAAATATAAGTTGTGTTGTACCAGAATCCCATCATCATTTATGTCTCAACCAATTGACCTTATTGTCAATGTGCCTTTCTGCTCACTTATTCTGTGTTTTGTACAGGCACTATTTTTTGGATGTAAGACTGTAGTTGACCGCTTTTCATGCTGGTGAGGCAGTTTATTTTTGTAAGTAAAAGTTTTTGGCCGGGATGAACTGCAATGAACTCCTCTCTTCCCAGTCTATCAGTAACGATCTGGGGTGCGTTTCCCAAAAGTATCGTTAGATAACTATGGTCACAAGTTCCTTCGTTATTAGCATAGTTCAACAAGTCGATGTTTCCCGAAACCATTGCAAAGTTGAGTGTTTGGAACGACAGTTCTCGACCCGTGATTAGAAGAAGAGTTTCTTGTTTGCATGACATGTGGACTCAATAAATACTTATCTTGAGCAAAATAAGCAAGCTGACATTCAGTACAACCTGTGTCTTTTATTTAGAATACATGCAAATGTAATTTACGTCTTTTAGTTTGTCAAGATACCTAAAGCATAATTTTTGAGTGTGTAAACATGCTCTACGATGAGAATTAGTCCTCAGATGCAATGTCCGTAATTTACAGCAAAACATCTAGCATTAATTCGATCTCAAACAGATTTATTAAAAGTAGTTATTCCTCCACAACCTGCGTGACATCATTACGACAACATGTTGAACGACTAGTTTGCGACAATACGGTTTCGGGAGACAGTCGTGACTAGCTAGTTGATAAAGTTAAACTAGCTAGTTAAACAGCGAGTTACGTCGTTGTACGGGAAACACACCCCTGTTTAGTTCCTGTCTCTATGAAGCTCCTCCTTCTGAAAAGCACAATGTGCTCTGATTGGTCGGCTGGATCAGTGTGTTGTGATTGGTCAAGCGCTTTGAGCATGTTTGGGAAATGTCCCGCCCCTTACCATAACCACCAGTTTAACACACTATTAACTAACTCAACCAGGCTCCGCCCCTTTATTCTGTGTATGAATTATTTAAATAAGGAATATTGCGACGTGTTCGTTCCAGGAAGAAAATTCAAGACTTCAATGGAGGCGTTTCAGGGAGTTCAGAAACACTGACACTGATATAGAGAATAACTTAAAGCTTTTTCAAGCTCAAACTGCAACATTACTTACTGAAGAAAGGTTGAAAACATAAAAAAGCATAATAGGACCCCTTTAACGTCCAGTTGGTGTCTCACAGTTCAGAACATGTTTTCCATACCCAGCTGTCTGTCACTGACATATTTCACGAGGTGACTTGACATCTCAGAAGCATTTTAAGGGTGTCATACCTCAAATGCGTAGCCGACTTCAACAACACTGTTTTTGAGTTTCTGCCACATTTATAATGTTCCCTGCCAATCCTCTGGTGCTGTTAAACTCACTGATATTTTGTGTTATTGTCAAATAGTATGGGTTGTTTTGTCATGATGCTGGGCATTTAGACTGGTTGAGAAAACGCTTTACTCGGCTGCACTAAAAACCACTTCAATATGTCGCAGTTAATAAGAAAGGTCAATGTAGCATAGAATTACATCTAATGGGCAGCAGTAATGAGTTTGCCTTTTATAGCGCTCTGTTTGCTAAATGAATACATATATGTCAAAGACACATGGGTAGCACTTTATATTGTCCGTGTTGCAAATGTAATTAAATACAAAAACAATAATGATAACAAAATGCATTTACACTCACAATGGGAAAAAAAAAACTTCATTATTTCATACAATATTATAGGTCTTTTCTTTTGGTAGCCTAAAGGAATATTCACCCACAGATTATTTTAAAAAAAGTACTTAAGTTATTATTTATATACTATTGTTGTATATATTAATATTTTGATATTTTCAGTTTTCGTTTAAATTGTATTATTTTAGTTTTATTAGTTTATTATTCATTAGTTATTAGCTTGGTTATTTTTATTTCAGTTTTAGTTTTATTAATTTGAGTTCCTCCGCTTAAACATATTTTATTTCATTGAATTGGTTGGCAAGGAAACATTTCTAATTCGTATACGTTTTTAAATTAAAATTTTTCATCTAATATATGTTTTCAGATAGTTACCAAGGCAACATTTATTATGGTACTTCTATAAGTTCTTACTTCTTGGTACTTTTATGTAAATGTTTTCTGTGCAGCTTATATAATTTTAGTTTTATTAGACTATTGCTATGATTCAAATTCTTTGAAGAGGCTACGAGGCCTTAATTCGTCACACTTTAGCCCTTAATCGAAGCCAAAGTCATCCTTTTTTTCTGCCAATATGCTCCACTAAACTCCATAGTAATTTCTCGCACTGCTGTGCAATTTATTTGCAGTCAAACTGTGACTTCTGGTCACAAAAATCCGTCGGTTTACTCTACTGTCTAATATTTGCACTTCCGTCTGATCCGGTACACTTACACACTGACTGCGAGCTGCTAGTTCGTGCCCTATATATCCACATCTGCGTTTGTGAGACACAGATATTTGCCCTCTTTTCTGGCGCCTTGGGGGAAAAGGTTTCACAATGCTTGGTAGGACTCCAATTTAATAGCCAAACACAGTAATTGTACAAATAGCTGATTGCAATGCGTCCTAATGCAAAGGGCGACTGGAAAAGAAGCGTTCAAGAGATGTTTAGTGTAATTAGCAAATAACATGTTTGGATGAGCGAGAGTAGAGTCATAACCCGATGCAAGTGAACATCCTACAGCTGGTGTCTTTGGGTTTCTTGATGCATTTGCTTGACAATTTGTGTGTGCGTGAGCATAAGATGGGTTAAAATGCCTGCGTCCGACAGGTTAGGCTGCTTGTCTGAACAGGAGCTCCATTTGCATGGATATCTGAGTGCCTATAATGACTACACCCCCCCTAAGCTCAGGACCAAAAATGGCCTTTATTACAGCGCTGCATGCAAATGCCATATGCAAATACTGGTTCATTAGATCTTCCGCGAGTCTTTAGTCTTTTCCCTGCCCTCTTTTCTGTAGGGGGGGAAATTGGGTCAATTCACGCCGTTGTCTATTTCCAGCCTGAGAAAACTCACACAAATGGAAACAAATAATGTTCAACAGATATACATAGAACTGACATTTTAATGCCTGTCTGCATGGTTGAATAAGCGTATAGCAATTTCTTGTGTTTTTTTTAACTCGATAAATAACAAGCCGTAAAGTCATGAAATCAAAATTGGCCCTATTTCTTAATCATATTTTTCTGATCTTATTCTGCATGATTCATCAATGCAGTTAATCCAAAAAAGAAAAGTGTGCGTTATTAAAATTATTATAAATGTATTTTTTATATATATTATCTATAAATCTATTATATTTACATATAAATCAATAATATAATGAACATTATGTTTGTGTAATATAATGGAAATTTGTAAGAAAAAGAATTTAAGACACGGTATGAATGCAAATGCTTGCGGATGCATTCTCATGTTGACTTAGTGTCTTTTTTTCAAGTTAAAATACTTTCTCCTATTCTACTTTTGTTTTGAGTCAACTATAAATAGTCTTTTCTGAAAAGTGAAAAGTTGCTGTCTGAACAGATATAGTGCTTGCACAGGTTGTGCATCTAATTCTTACTTTTAATCGACCACTGAGATGTCAGCACTCTTTTCCTGCACTGCCAGGATGTGTCAGATCCTTGTTGCATCCAGATTCCCAATGCTGCTCATCAACTCTCGCCCCAGAGGTTTTCACAAAGAAAAAAATCCACAATTGTTCTGTCAAGTTCACTTTTTAAACGAATCACCAGCTCAGCATACATCTCCTATCTGCACCACCAGGCCTGGAAGAAGCACTGATGGCTGTTTGTTGTTGCTCGTGAGATGAAGAGAGAGATGGAGATTCAAATTCCCCTTGATTTTGATCGCTGTCTAATAGACACACAAAGCAGCGTCGGCCATGTTGTAGCTCTCCATATGGACTTTGATCTCTTTGAGAGGCCGAGGCCTGAAGAAAGGATCCGGCGCTCTTTTGATGATGCTGCGCTCTGGAAGAGATGGATTAAACTTGGAGCAGCTGTTTTTGCTGTCAGCGCCTCCAGGTACAGTGCATGTAGTAATTCTCACGGGTGGGTTGAGTTGATTTGGAGAAAGATGCATTTATGAAGCTGCAGAAGTCAGGGCATAAATTATCTGTGGGTACATTAAATTTGCAGGACTATCTTCAGTACGAGGTGGAAGTAATGAAATGGAGTCCTTACCACGTACAAAGCACTTACACATGCCTATATGAGATACTCCGACATTTACCAAGCATGGACTGCCAATCCTCTGCAACTCGAGGGTATGATTAGATTTGTTTGTGAAAGGGAAGGACAATTTCTGTGCAGTCAGTCCAGAGGAAACAATTTGAGCTGCAGATGCATCTCCATCATTCGATTAAACTCACCGATAGGTAAGCAGGCAGACAGCTAGATGAAAGATTGGAGTCGAATCAACAAATTTGATGCAGTTTTCACATCCAACTTCTCTCCAACCAATCACAGCCCTTCGGCATCCTTAACCCAGTATCTCTGGGCGTGTGCAATTGCCTAATGAGTCCTTTTAAAGGTTAATGAAGGGGGTTTGTGCTCCGGGCGCAAACATCATCAGACTTTGAGTACTAAGCTCAGATGAATCTAATGAAGAGGAAAGTCATTAGGAGAGAAGCGATCATGCTCTCCGTTCCTCAGATGTGATAGCGGGGGCCGTGATGGACGATTGTTTGCTGCTTTATCACACTTTGTTTGTTTGATTTCCCAGGGCCGCAGTTTCACTGCTCAAGGGTAGGTGGGCATTGAGCGACTCTTCACCATGCGCACGCGTACACACGGGGTCACCCTCCTCCTCAGCTCTAATCCAGTTTCTACACGAGATGGCCGCCCATCCTTTCGGTATTTCGAGTGTTTATTCATTAAGGAACAGCCTCGAGCCCTAATATGGCAGCTATTCAGCACAGACCTCCTTAGTCATGGACATCAGAGAAACTCATCACAGAAAGAATAGATCGTACCCTCAGCGTTTATTGTTGTCGCTTATTAAGATTGGCTGCGAAGGTTGTTTCAATCACCAAGGTTTTTCTACATCAGGATGTGCACCAATGCACTGCAAAGATGTTTTGAGCTTCCTGGCACTGCACTAGGTTGTATATTTAGGCTGTATGTTGCATAGTTGTTGTTTTTTTGGGATGTTGCTGTGGTTTTGACTGGAATGGATGGGTGTATGAGGGCATATATTAAATGTAGTAGGAGTGTAATGGTTCGCAGTTGATCCGTGATCCATACAGACTCAAAGGTTCGGCACGCATGTAATTCATGGATTAATTGCAAAGTTTAATCATCATAGAGGGAAAGTAAACACCAAATTGATTCCTCTTTTGCATCTTACTCTTGAATGGACACATACACACAAAATTATGATAAAAAGCCTGTCTTGGCTAGTATTCACATAAGCACAGTCGGTTATGTCTTAAGTGAACAATTGAGAAAGAAATCGGAGGTGTATCATTATATTGGATCCATGCATTAGCTCTTAAAGTGACAACAGCTTATAAATACATGCTGCTGTTTATATCATTAATGTTAAACAAAAAACAAAAGATGGCTTTAACAAAGATTAATCTATATTTAATTTATACAGTGAACACTTTTCATTTCTGTTCCTGAATAATACTGTTATACCTTATATTGTATTTATGTATGCTTATAATTAGTGTATTTGTTCTTGTTTCTTTACTGACCATTCACTCTGATCCGAAAAAGATCTGATCCGTGCCTCAAAACCCATAACATGACCCGAACCGTGTGTTTTGTGATCTGTTGCACTACTAAATAAAGATTTTTGTGGCCATTTTTATATGTCAAGCTTTACAGAGTTATTTCAAGATAACTCAAAAATTCTGCCGACTGTCTGGGTCTGCTTATTTGTGAATACATGTGATCTTATTCACTGAACTGTCTTTCTGACTTAAACACATTCAGAACCAACATTCAGAGACTGTGACTTATTGCCGCAGGGCACTCAGGTGTGTAAATGGCTTCATGTAACAGGCCTGTGTCATTGCTCTGTCACTGTGTGTGTGTGTGTGTACCACCACTGAGCTTCAGCTGCCCGACCACCCCAGCTGTGTAACAACGCCACCTGATCCTGCCCTGCTTTGTGTACAACAACTCTCTGTATTGACCCACAATCCTCAGTGGTTGCTTAGGCCCTGGGGGAAGACATACTCACCTGGAGCACTGCTCTTCTCTAGCTTGTTCTGTCACAGATGTCTTTGGGTATGTCACTTTATATCGGTTTTTAATGCTTAGCCACCTAGCAGATAAGGACCTGAGCTGCCAGCCTGTTAGATGAATGGAACTGGCAGCTGCACTGCCAAGAAAAAGTCCCTGCTTGGATTTAAATATGGCAAACGCATAAGAATCAATGATCGGATCATTATTACAGTGATTGAAATGTTTCTAGCATGTTATATGATTGGCAGCAGTTCTACTAACCCTAATTGATGGATTGTGTAGCTTTTCAATTCTTAAACAACCATGTAGGGAGACGCATCATGGCCATAATCCAGGATGATAATGTCAAGATTCATCAGATTGTGAAAGAATGGTTGGTAGGAGCATGAAGAATCATTTTCACACATGAATTGGCACAGACCTTAAATTCATTGAAAGACTTTGGGATGTGCTGGAGGAGACTTCACAGAGTTCTGTGCATTGACAAAACAAGATCTTGACCACAAATGTATGCATGGAAATAAATGTTGTGATGTTATTTACATCAAGAGGTGCATACATTTTTGGTCAAGATCTTATCCTGTATTTATATTATTCAAAATATTTATATTATGGTTTTTAGCCTTTGTTGGCAGTATTTTTGTCCGCCACGCAGTACAAATTGAAAATATGTGGTGTAAATTGACAAGTATCATTGGTTAATTTCAAATACATAACATAAATTATCATATAGTGTTAAATAACCACTATTGTTTTTGGAAAATGTGTGCTCCAGACTTGATCAAACTATTCTGATAGGTAAAAATCTAGCATAAACATGCAATATGTCATGAGATGTGGTTTCTGTGTACAGTGCATGTCTCTTCTCCATCCCTTTTGAGACGTCCACTTGGTTTGTGCGCTGCCTGTATCGTAGAGGTGCGTTCAGGAGAGCCGAGCGCTGACAGCTTTTGTAATTGAGTGCTTACAGGTCACAGACCATTTCAGACGCAAGCTCTCATCCCCGCGACAGAGTCTTCCTGACAGCTCTTATCCCAAAAATAGCCCCATTCCAGCTGAGTTGGCCCGAGTGGCTTGTCTTGCATGGTGGTGTGAATTGAGAAGAAGAGCACACGTCGTTTTGAGTGTCACGATAGGGTGCTTTATAAACCTCCATCAGACAGTCCTTCTGTGCTTGTGCTTAGATCTCATTTAATAGAGGTGTTTCACACTCTCCAGAGTTCTACATTTATATGAATATGTTGCAAATCAAGTGTTGTGTAGTCAAGTAACCTTTATTTTTAAAGGCAGCTTTACAGTTCTCAATAGCAAAATAATGATTTAATTATGCAAACAGAGTTCAATTGACCCTTCGCAAAGACCCGCCCCCCTTAGTTACTGTCGCTATGTCCGACAAGCTACGCCGCTCTCACGCACACACCATGTTCTCACGCAGTGAAAAATACATCGCGGATCAGAGAGGAGACTGACAATACGCTGACAGACAGGACAGACCAGGTTACCTTTCGGTTACTTTTGATATTAAACATATTAAACAAAGTCTCACCTTTCAAATTTGGTCATTTTAAAAAAGGAATTTAAACAATAAATACCGTTTTGTGGCTCTTTAATGTGTCGTGACAGATCGCTGTAGAGCCTCAGTTAAAGCTGCTCGTGAACCGATCATCTCTTCCTTCTAGTTCATTTATAGCGTCAAATAAACATGAATGAACAAGAAGGAATGTTGTTTTAACCGCGGAAAGGCGTCCGTATATTCAGTTTTTCAAGTTCAAATCCTCCCATGTTAATCTACTAACTCTCTTGACTGCTTTGTCGGACAAAATGGCGGATGGCGAAGTATGATTGGTCAGATCACCTGTCAATCAAGCTCCCTGCGAAGGGTCATATATAAAGCAGCTCTGCAGAAAGCATGATCATGTCCTCCAACTCAGTTAATTTCTCATCAAATATTGTGTGTGCAGTCAGATCAGTTGTTTTGTTGAGTATTAAAGGAGTAGTTCACTTTTTAAAAAACTTTAGCTGATAATTTACTCACCCCCATGTCATCCAAGATGTCCATGTCTTTCTTTCTTCAGTCGAAAAGAAATTATGGTTTTTGATGAAAACATTCTAGGATTTTTCTCCATATAATGGACTTCATTGGGTACCAAACAGTCCAAGGTCCAAATGACAGTTTCAGTGCAGCTTCAAAGGGCTTTAAACGACACCAGACGATGCATAAGGGTCTTATATAGCGAAACGATCGTTCATTTCAAAAATAAATAAAATTTTTTAAGTTTTATAAGCACAAATGCTCGCCTTGCTCTGTTCTGTGATGCGCGTTCGTAACTCTCAGAGTACCCAGTGTACCCAGTTATAAGGAACTCAGCTTTTTGGAAATATTAATAATCAATAATATCTTGTTATTATTAATTATAAATATTTGGGTCAGTTAATTGGATTAACTTGATGTGGCTGAATTAATATTACAATCAATTAATCAGTTCTTCCAACGAACTCTTTTGATTATTAATTTATTCTAATAAAGGGTATCTTCCATGGCCACCGAAGAATAATTATTTCTTCGCCTGTACAGTACTTTGAGCCAGTAGCAAAAACCGTGATCGTAAAGTGACTTGTATTGCAAACAAAACAGAACCAAATACATATTATGTACAAGTTTTATTAACTAAATATAGATATTTATATGAATATAAATAAACTAAACAACATACACACATGAATACATGAAATTGGAAACCGGAAGAGGGTCTATGAGAAGAACCATCAGAATTTCATTTTCACATTTCATTGAATTGAATACTTGCATTTGTAATGGGAACAATTCTTGAAGTTGTTGAAAATTGGAGTCGTTGATGGTTACGGCAGTGTCAAGTGGAAGTTGGTTGAGCGTTCTCTTTCTCCAGGAACGCATGACTGGTTTGGTGAAGGCCTGGGACTCTGTTGAGGCCACGCCGAGCACCCAGGAGAAGTGAGGAAGTCGGAAGGATGGGTGATTGGAGTCGTTGTTGGTTGGAGTCTTTGTTCCTAAACTCTTGAGATTGTCCTTGGTTCTTTGTGAGAGAGTCATCTCTCTCCTGCCTGAGCCCATATCTGGTTGGAATCGAGGCCTGCTGGGCCCTGGGGCCCCCGTGGAGGGGGAAGGGGGTTCCCCAGTAACACCAGAACAGTGTTCCGGCTGGATGAAAGAACTAAGAGAGGGAGGTCACATGTGGACTGTCTCTAATAAGGCCTGGAGAAGATCCTCCCCTAAGGGTTGAACTCGACCAATCAGAAAGGGGACATGTCTGAGAGGGAAAGTGTCTCTTAGTTGATTTACGGATCTTTGTCCCATAATATGATTATACCTTCATTAATGCTAAAATAGCTATAACACATCCACACTGCATTCTAGAAGAAGGTGATGTACATCAAAGTGTGAGTCATTAAATTAGGATTATTTAGGTAGGAGGCATTATACAGGTGAGGTTACATTGATCGTTAGTTGGTTGTATACCAGGATACATACCATAATATATACCTAATAGTACACGAGACAGTAAACCATTTACACTGTTTCTTTCACAGTTTTATGCATGTTCATTTATAGATCAGTTAGTCTATGATTAACGCAGCAAAGTCTGTTTTAAAGAGGGTTTCTGTTTCATAGTCTCTCTCTTGAGTATGTGGCCACATTCCTCGGAGGTCGTAAAATCTCCTTATCATGCCCTGTAACATGACACTGTTTCTTTCACTTGTGTTTGTTCATTTGGGCTGTGTGAGGAGTTTCATAAACCTTTGTATATAATGAATAAATAGTATGTGTCTGATTGGTCCATACCCTACACAGTGAAGGGTACAATGAAGTCCATTATATGGAGAAAAATCCTGGAATGTTTTCATCAAAAACCTTAATTTATTTTCGACTGAAGAAAGAAAGACATGGACATCTTGGATGACATGGGGGTGTGTAAATTATCAGCAAAAGTTTTTTAAAAAGTGAACTAATCCTTTAAGTATTAATGTTGGTGATGATGTTATGGCACCCTGAGAATTGCAAAACGATACTCGGTTACTAACGTAACCTCGGTTCTCTTACGAGAGGTTCTCTCGTATTACGTAAGTTTAGCTTACGCTACGGGAAAGATTCATCTTCTCGAGATATTGAAGACAAAAAATTATCCTTAATTTTGTATTCATTGTCAACGCAGTGCAGCAGCTAGCAGACCTAGAGCAGGCCATCTCGCGTGCTCATTGGCTGCCCTGTGGGCAACTGCTGCAGCCTACCAGTGAGCCCGGTGTGACGTCACGCCCAATGAAGGGCGCCCGCGCCTTCATAGCGTCACAGCCCGCCAGAATGGGCGTGGCTTAGCGTATAAACATAGGGGCTGTAGGCTGACTTCCCTGGTTTTTCGTCGACTGATGCAAAGTCGCTCGTGGCGCGAGCACGGCCGGTTACGCAATACGAGAGAACCTCTCGTAAGAGAACCGAGGTTACGTTAGTAACCGAGTATCGTTCTCTTACGAGAGGTTCTCTCGTATTGTGTAAGTTTAGCTTACGCTACGGGAACACTTTGTCAACGCTGTGCGCGCCAGGCATCCACCATGAGACCCCGAACTTTCAGGGGAACCCCATAAGTGGAAAAATAAGGTGGCCAGCCACGCGGGCCATCACTTGTACATAAGCACACATAGGGATATAAAACCTGACAAAGGTAGACGGGGAGCTCCAGCCCGCCACTACACATATGTCATGGATAGAAATCCCACTGGACCATGCCCACGACGAGGCCACGCCTCTCGTGGAATGAGCCCTGATGCCCAGAGGGCATTGCAGACTTTTTGACGGGTAACCAGGCGCTATAGCGTCCACTATCCATCTGGACAGGCTCTGTTTCGAGGAGGCGAGACCCTTGGTGCGCCCACCAAATGAAACAAAAAAGCTGTTCTGAACGCCTGAAGGAGGCGGAGCGCGTAATGTAAAATCTCAGCGCCCTGACAGGGCAGAGGAGATTCACATCACTTTCGCTGTCAGATGCTGGCAGAGCTGACAGCGAAATAACTTGCGCTCTGAATGGAGTGCCCATCACTTTAGGAACATAGCCATGTCAAGGTCTGAGGATGACTTTAGAGTCATTCGGCCTGAACTGACAGCGCGTGCAGGTCCACCACACGTTTTACCGACGACAGTGCAGTCAGAAAGACGGTTTTCAGTGATAGATATTTCAACCGCACAGAGTCTAGTGGTTCAAATGGAAAGGCTTTCAGGGCCTCGAGGACAAATGAAATATCCCACATAGGAACCGACGGGGGGCGCGGCGGGTTCATCCTTCTAGCTCCTCTAAGGAAGCGGATGACCAACTCATGTCTTCCCAGTGACTGGCCGTGCGTCGATTCTGCGAACGCTGCCACGGCCGCCACGTATACTTTGAGCGTGGATGGGGACCTCCCCTTATCCAACAGCTCTTGTAGGAAGGTGAGCAGATGCGCCACCCCGCATGTCCGTGGGTCCAGACCTCTGTCGGTGCACCATCCGGAGAACACCGACCATTTAGGCGCGTAGAGCCTTCTCGTGGAAGGAGCTCTAGACTGCGTGATCGTGTTCATCACTCCTTCTGGTAGGGCAACGAGTACCCGTTGATCAACCATGCGTGCAGAGACCAGCGCTCTGGATGGGGATGCCAGATCGTGCCGCGAGCCTGAGAGAGGAGATCTGCCCTCACCGGAATCGGCCACGGAGCTGTATGTGACAGCCGTGCTAGTTCCGGGAACCAATCTGATTCTCCCAACGCGGGGCTATGAGGAGCACAGAGTGGCGCGTTTCCCTGATTCTCTTGATCACCTGTGGTAACAGAGAGACCGGAGGGAAAGCATATAGTGGGAGGCTGGGCCAACCTGGGGCAGCGCGTCCCCGTCCTTAGAGAAGAACTTCGGGCATTGAGCGTTGTCTTTTGACGCAAATAGGTTGACTTCCGCTCTGCCGAATAGGCGCCACAGCTTCTGGACCGTTTGGGGGTGCAGGGACCATTCCCCTGGGGGAACATTGTCCCTGGACAGTTTGTCTGGGCCGTCGTTCAAATTGCCAGGCACATGCGCCGCCCTCAGCGAGCGCAGGTGCATCTGAGACCAAATAAGGAGGCGTTCCGTCAGATTGCAGAGATTTCTGCCGGTTTATTCCCTGACGGTTTACATAGGATACTACAGACAAGTTGTCCGAACGGACAAGAACATGTTGGTCCTGTATGAACGGGAGGAGGCGCTTCAGCGCGTTCTCGACCGCTATCATCTCCACACAGTTTATGTGAAAACACTTCTCTTGGTCTGACCACTGGCCGAAGACCGGTCTGCCCTCGAACAGCGCGCCCCAACCCGAGTTGGACGCGTCTGTCGAAATGACTTTCCGATAAGAGATGGTTCCCATCATCACTCCCTGCTGGTACCAGTCGGCTACTAACCAGGGCTGCAGAGCCGCTATGCAGGTCTGAGTCACTCTGATTTTCTGGCCGACCAGCGTTGGAGCGGGCGCATGCGCAGTAGGCCCAGCTGAAGCACCGCTGCAGCTGATGCCATACAGCCCAACATCCTTTGAAATGTTTTCAAAGGGAGAAAGCTGCCCTTCTGGAAAGATGCGGCTAGGTGGCGAACACGGCGGGCGCGCTGTGTCGATAAGCGAGCCGTCATGGTCACCGAGTCCAGTTCTATTCCTAAAAGTAAATTGACTGGCTGGGCAGTAATGAGCTCTTGGTCCAGTTGACCGTGAGACCCAAGCTTTCCAGGTGACTGAGAAGCACTGTTCTGTGAGACAACAGTTCTGTCTCTGACTGTGCCAATATCAGCCAATCGTCCAGATAGTTCATTATTCGCAGCCCCTGACTTCTCGGGGGGGCGAGCGCCGCGTCCATGCACTTCGTAAATGTACGGGGTGCTAGGGACAGGCCGAACGGCAGGATGGTGTATTGATATACCTGACCGTCGAAGGCGAATCTCAACAATTGCCTGTGACGGGGTATTATCTGAATCTGAAAATAGGCATCCTTCAGATCTAAAGAAATAAACCAGTCCCTCGGGCGAGCGTGCGCAAGGATTTTCCTGTTCGCACGCATTTTGAACGGCCTTTTCGCAACTACTTTGTTCAAATGTCTCAGATCTAGGATAGGTCTGAAGGCTCCGTCCTTCTTGGTACGAGAAAAATGTGTGCGGGCACGAGACTTACAAGTGTATTTGATGCCCCGATCATAATGAATGGGGAGCGTTTTATCAATGCCCTGCGTTTTGTGATAACACTTAAACGCGCGGGCGGAGCCCGGGAGGAGGTTAGTGTTAGTAAGCGTGATCGCACTCTGGCGGGCGCGAGACTTACATTCATAACCTGCTTTCTTTTGTGAAACTGACCCGGAGCCGAAAGCGCGGCGCGCGCGCTCTCGGTTCTGGGCAATGGCTGCCCGCTGAAAACCGAGACCGGCTGATTTATGTGAGATGTCCCAATCATAAGGGATGGGGAACATTCTTTTTTTTTTTTTTTTTTTTTTTGACGCGCGAGCAGCGCTCCGGGCGGAAAAGCTTCCTGTAAGCGTGACCACGTGTGCGTGGGCACTAGACTTACAAGTGTATTCGACGCCCCGATCACAATGGATGGCGAGCGTTTTATTAATGCCCTGCGTTTTGTGATAACATTTAAACGCGCGGGCAGAGCCCGGGGTTAACGCACTCTGGCGGGCACGAGACTTACATTCATAACCTGCTTTCTTTTGTGAAACTGACCCGGAGCCGAAAGCGCGGTGCGCGCGCTCACGGTTCTGGGCAATGGCTGCTCGCTGAAAGCCAAAACCGGCTGATTTATGTGAGATGTCCCAATCATAAGGGATGGGGAACATTCTTTTTTCACCTTTTGACGCGCGAGCAGCGCTCCGGGCGGAAAAGCTTCCTGTAAGCGTGAGCGCGTGTGCACGGGCACTAGACTTACAAGTGTATTTGACGCCCCGATCATAATGGATGGGGAGCGTTTTATTAATGCCTTGCGTTTTGTGATAACACTTAAACGCTCGGGCGGAGCCCGGGGGGAGGTTTGTGTTAGCAAGCGTGAACGCACTCTGGCGGGCACGAGACTTACATTCATAACCTGCTTTCTTGATCGTGTAACAGAGCGGGCAGATAGTGGGCACAGACTTGTGGACACATTTCTTACATTCAACACTCGAGCGGCTTTTCTGCGCTTTATGAGAGTGTGCTCTGCGAGATTCGGAGTGCTTATGTGTAGGGGTGAACACTGGGGCGTGGGCACTTTCACTACACTTACAACACCGACGGCATGAGCCGGACCAGACATTATACTCTTTTTGAGATTTTTCTGGGTCGCCGTGAAAACGGCGTTTGTGTGCAGGCGAGAGGGTAAACAAACCGGCTCGTTGGCTGCTAATTGAACCACTGCAGTAGCCTGTTTGAAGGGGACTGACAGGGAATAAACTTTGACGGCGGTCCGGCCGCAGCGGGACACGCGCGTTTTTTCGGAGGCGATGTGTCTGTTAGTAAGCGTGAGCGCTCTTGAGCGGGGACGTAACTTACATTCTTAACCTGACATTATACTCACTTGAGATTTCTCTGCGTCGCCGCGAGAACGGCGGATGTGTGCAGGCGAGTGGGTTGCATTACCGGCTCGTTGGCTGCCAAATACACCGCTGCAGTAGCCTTATCTAAGGGGACTGACAGTGCGAGACATTTCGACGGCGTCGCGCAAGCCCGTACGGGTCATGCAGAGAGCTCGAGAGGGCTCTGCATGACGCGAACGAGGACGCGAGGGTGGGGTAGCTCTCTTGTAACATAAAGAGAGCTAGCCGCGTGCTCGGTGGTCGAGCAGAACTGGAACAGCGTTTGTACGAGGGCGCGCGCACGAGTAGTGGGCACGGGACCTACATGTAACACAGATGATGCCCGTACGGGTCATGCAGAGAGCTCGAGAGGGCTCTGCATGACGTGCGAACGGGGATACGGGTAGCTCTCTTGTAACGTAAAGAGAGCTAGCCGCGTGCTCATACGTGTCCCTCGGCCTCATCCTCAGATGCGACGGCAGTGAGGCTCGTGAGCGGCAGCTGCGCGTCGGTGAGGAGGGGCGGGGGGTGTTGAAGGCTTCGAGTCAAGCCCGCAGGGTCGACAGCGGAAGCGCTTCACAGAGCTCGCAGCCCCGGAAGTGCGAGGCGTCTTAAAAAAGACACTCGCTGCTCTTTTAGAATAGGTTTTAGCAAGTTAAAGCATACGTCGCCGGATAGCGTAGCTTCGCACGGATGGCTGAAGGTGGCGAAGACGGCCGGCTTCCTCAGCGCTGTCCTAAGCTGGCTGTTCGCTGTTCGAAGGCGGCTGTGGTTTCTCTCAGATCCAGCGATGCGAAGAGCTCGCTGAAGAGACGAAAAATCAGGGAAGTCAGCCTACAGCCCCTATGTTTATACGCTAAGCCACGCCCATTCTGGCGGGCTGTGACGCTATGAAGGTGCGGGCGCCCTTCATTGGGCGTGACGTCACGCCGGGCTCACTCGTAGGCTGCAGTAGTTGCCCGCAGGGCAGCCAATGAGCACGCGAGATGGCCTGCTCTAGGTCTGCTAGCTGCTGCACTGTATGAATGACAATGAATACAAAATTAAGGATAATTTTTTGTCTTCAATATCTCGAGAAGATGAATCTTTCCCGTAGCGTAAGCTAAACTTACGCAATACGAGAGAACCTCTCGTAAGAGAACACTTAGTTTTTCAGTACAAATTAAGTGATTTATGAGTTTGATACATACAGTTTGCAGTAGCATTGAATTTTTTTAGCAAAAAAATTCGCTTTTGAAGAAAATCTACTTTTAAAATAAATTTGCCATTGTTTTTAGTCTAAAGATCATTTTTATTTTTGTAATTTTATTATTTATGTATAAATACACACTTATTATTATTAAAACGTGATTTAAATTGGCCATATTTTTTTATTCTTTGACACCTTCTTTTTTTGCATCAACAATAAGCACAATACGATTATAAATGCAATATAAAATAACAGGATTTGCTATAAGTTGTAACAGCTTTTAGCAGTGTGTTTTTGTGAAGTTTCTTTTTTAATAATTCAACCAAACCGAAAAAAAAGCCTAAAGCAATAAAAAATAAACGGGCATCATGAATATGGATCCATCTCCTACTGTAGAAAATGAGTAATGCCGATTACCCTGGTGACGTGACTGAAATCACCTGAGATTAACAAGACAGGTGATCTTGTTACTGCTTCAATTAATCTCATTCTCACTTCGGTGACATCGGGACCCAACATTTACACAAATGCATGAGATGTATAAGATTGCATCCGAATAACAGCTTTTGTGCCGTTCCAGTGGATGGTGTTTAGAAATCATTTATGAGCACTTTTGTTCGTGTGTGTGTGTGTGTGTGTGTGTGTGTGTGTGTGTGTGTGTGTGTGTGTGTGTGTGTGTGTGTGTGTGTGTGTGTGTGTGTGTGTGTGTGTGTGTGTGTGTGTGTGTGTGTGTGTGTGTGTGTGTGTGTGTGTGTGTGTGTGTGTGGTAATTGGAAATAATCCCCTTTGTCTACACCGGGGGTGTCCACTTCTCATGTAGACGCATTAATGTCTTTCAAAAGCAAGTGAATTGTTTTTGTGACTCGTGGCGAAATGCATTTTTCTTTCAGCGTCCTTCAGTGCCGTGTAATTTGGTCACTTAATAGATTTTGTGTAACTGCAGGCTACCTGGATTTTGATTCTGAACTGTGCATCAGTTCTCCGGCTGGACGATCCAAATGCATCAGCTGGGAGAATCTGAATGGAGCGTTTGGATAAAAGACTCCAGCTTGCATCTGTGTCCGATTCCTTTTTTTCCTTCTATCTCCATTTTCCACTCTATTCTTTCCTGTCTCCACGTCTCTGTTTGCTCTGAGCCTCCAATGATGTGAACCCGCTGATCACATTGATTGTGTTTTACAAAACAAATTTGCCGGCACAGAATGCAGTTATTTGATGACATGAGTGGCTGAAACACCATCCTACAGTAGGGAACAACCAATAGATGAATGATTCCTCTGTAGAGGTGTGTGTGTGTTTACTTTACTAAGTGATCAGACTTAAGGTTTTCACGATAAAAATCCATCAGGTGAAAAAAAATCAACAATCTAATCTCACAATGGAGGGACTCAAGCCAGAATATCACAGAGACTTGACTTTTATATTAGAGACTGTTTGAAAACACATGCTTAAATTACTCTGATTACCTAGACAACTGCATGTTTTTATTTTAATTTGACTAGTTTTGTGTTAACATTTGTGTCAGCCACTACACTGAACTAATGCAGGAGAGCATGTGTGCACGGATACCCATGTGCATGAGCGAGTGTGTGGGAGAAAGAGAGAGAGAGAGCATGTTCAATCATCCAGTAAACTCCAGTCGCTCTGAGCTGTCGTATCCTCCTCCTACGAGAGAGAGAGCGCGAGAGAGAGAGAGAGAGAGAGAGAGAGTCACGCTACAGCCAAGAGAGGAGAGCGCGAGAAGAAGAGAATCAGAGGAGAAAAACGCGCATCTCTCGATTCGTTGGCCGGTGATTTCCACACAGCTCTCGGCAGGGGAAGGAAGGTGTGCAAATCACTCCATCTTTTTCTCACACATCTCCTCGTTTGGCCGTTCTTCTGCTTTTCTCCCCTGAGCGGAGGAGAGTTTTAGGGGAGCGAGGACATTTGGAGAGGCAGGATGGTCAACAACCTGACCGAATGCGAGGAGGCAGAGGGGGCCGCCAACAGCCAGGGTGAGTTGAGGAATCTCTCTCTCACACACACACACACACACACACACACACACACACACACACACACACACACACACACACACACACACACACACACACACACACACACACAGGATGGTCCGTACGGATGGAGGGAGGGTTCGATCCTCAGGTTGCTGGCCATGACATGTCCTCTCCTGTATACTGCATGGCTGCTGTGAGTGGAATAGTAATAGGCTGTTTTAGTTGTGTGTGTACATGTAGCGACCCGCTCCGTGTGCCTCTGTTTGTTTTCAAGCGTGACACACAAAAGCAGAAAGCTTCGGTGGAAGGGGAACCTCTCTGCCGTCACACACACACATCATCCTCTAAGAACTCCTCTGGAACAGATATAGATGCCGTCGTAATTTAATCTGATTCTATAAGGTAGCATTCAGTGCTGTGGGTCTTTTAGTTTAAGCTGTTTATGGAATATTTGTATATTTATATTAATATTGCGTATTATATAGATTATTGTTATTTAATATTATTATTATTTAATCCTTGTCCTTGTAGAGGTGTTGAATTGGAAAGGTCTGAGTTTATATTTTATTACCTTTTTTTGTCATATTTTATGTAACTTTTTTTTTCCTTCATACCTCTAGTATGAAGGACTCCAGCAGAAGAGTGGCGTGACTTTTACTGCTGTATAATCTCATTTATCAGCTCGACATTGCATAAGTCTCCATCTCTGTAACAGTTTCTTTGCCCATGACACTCACACATTTGCTGCTGCCAGCCTTAGACAATGAAATGTCATTCAATTACATTTGGATTTCACTCAGTTATGCTCATTTTCATCAGACATGACTATCTGATCAGTGTGTTTAACAGGCGTCAGCAGCTGCTGGTGTGTTTAGACTCTTTGATCCTATCAGGAGGCAGTTCTACACACAGCATATACATCACACACGGTTATATGGCACAAATCAGATTGGGGAACTGTGTTTAATGGCATTTCCCTACACTGGTATCATCCTCTATAGCATTGGATTATTGTTCATTCTACATTTAGTGCACCTGCTTTTGTTGCCACAGATTTGTGCATTTTAGGTCCATATAATGCCCTATAAACCCAAACCCAGAATCCGATCCAGGTACATGTGGATGTTGTGCTGTCCGTGGTGCTGAATCATGCCTAGCGCTGTCCAGGGTCCTGATTTATCCCTTTCATTACAAGCTGATGCGGATTATCAGGAGATTTAGGCGAGCATCTCGCTGTCCCACTACACTAAGATGAAAGGCATCCGTCCTCCAGATGCATTCTGCGTCATCCGCTTCAGCATATTCATGAGATGCCGCTCTGTTAATTATTTGCAGGAGTGTTTGTTCCAAGCTTGATGGACAAAGAATTTATTTAGCAGGGTGTGTATGCTGATAAAAAGAATACATATATATAATTTTTTATTTTTTATTTTTTTTATGTTCTTAAAAGAAGTCTCTTATCGGCGAATTAGACTGATTTCTGAAGGATCATGTGACTGAAGACTTCAGTAATAATTCTGAAAATTCAACTTTGCATCACAGAAATAAATCACACTATAATACATTCAAATAGAGAATGGTTATTTAAAATTGTAATAATATTTCACAATATTACTGTTTTTACTGTATTTTTGATCAAATAAATGCATCCTTGGTGAGCTTCTTTTAAAAACTTTTTAAAAATCTTAATCATTCAAAACTTTTGATGAGTAGTGTGTGTATATTTTAAATTCTATTTAATTAATTAATTAATTATTATATGTAATTTTATATTATTAGAATTATATAAAATATTTATTATTATGATAATTCAAATAATCGATTTGCCAGCACTAATATTTCTATAATAAATTCATTTATTTGCTTGTTTGTTTTGAGAAGTAAAGATAGGCCATGCTTTTTGCTTTTTAGCAGAGCGGGAACTCTGTATTGGACTATTAGCATCTATAAGCAAAACTATTTTTTATTATTATTTATCATTTTGTTTTGCTTCATGTGTGTCTTCCGGTGACTTGAAGGACTCCAGTAGAGTGTCCCGACCTGTCGCTATGAGGTTGTGTTCACTGATGTGTGACTTTTAGTGCTCTGTAATCTCATCTATCCAGTCGGCATTGCATAAATCTTCATCACTGTCACGGTAACAATAGTGGCTCTTCACTGAGGGAACGCAGCAGCTCCCCTCCTACAGGTCTGGACATAAACTAATATTTACACTCAGCTGGATTGAATTAGTGCATGTTGTTATGCTTGAAAATATACTTAAAACGCATTTTCCCTATCGACCATGTTCGATGCAACTGCAACTGCATATCAACCACCCACAACACCTCAGCATCTTTCCAGTGAGAATGATTTTCCTTATAAAATATAAAAATCTGGTTTTAGTGATTATGCTTCTCTTTTCATCACTTCACCTTCCCCTGTGAAGCAGCAGTCAGTGCTGATCAACTGAGTGATACATTGGAGGAGATCAGAGATAGACAGAGGACGTGGCTCTGAGAAGGACTGTGGATGAGTCTTTCAGAGATAAGAGGTTATTGTGCTATTTGTCAGCACGATCCCTGGCGCTGGGCGGTGAGGATTGGATAGTGACACAGGGATGATCAGTCACTGTTTTACAGTGTGAACTCTGATGATTAATGCTCCTGTCATGCATTGATGTAGATGCTGCGGTCTTATGAAGGTCTGTAGCTCTGTTCCAAAACCAATCTACACAGCATTTTAATGCAACAGGTGACATTATGATGTGGATGCTTTTGGTCGATGAGAGGCTTTCAATACTATTGGAACTTCCCTTCATTTGTGTTTGTTTGGATTGCAATTGTTTTGCTTGCAAACATTTGGGGTCAGTAAAAAAAATTGTTTATGTTTTTGAAAAAAGAGGCTCAGCCAGTAAGGCTGCATTTATTTGATTAAAATACAGTAAAATCAACATCATTACTCCAGTCTTCAGTGTCACATGATCCTTCAGAAATCAGTATAATATGCCGATTTGCTGCTCAAGAAACATTTATGATTATCAATAACAACAGTTGTGCTGCTTCATATTTTTGTGGTATTCCGTATTTTATGGAAACGTGATACAATGTCTTCCATGATTATTTGATGAATAGAAAGAATTTATTTGAAATAGAAATCTTTTGTGACAATAATAAATGACATTATTATTTTCAATTTAATGCATCGTTGCTGAATAAAGTGTTAATTTCTTTAAAAAAATGTAAGAATGGTAGAGTAGTTTAAAGGTAACATTTAACAATAAGCTTTCATTATTTAACTATTTTAGTTAACATGAACTAAGAAGGAACAATACTTTTACTGCATTTATTATTCTTAGTTAATGTTAATATCAATATTTACTAATACATTATTAAAATCAGAAGTTGTATTTGTTAACGTTGAACAAACAATGATTGAATGTATTTTTATTATTTTTATTAATAAATACAGTAACAAATGTATTGCTCATTGTTACTTAATTTTAGTTAATACATTTACTAATGTTAACAAATGTGACCTCATTGTTAAGTTTCAAAGATGAACCCTCATGATATTCCATATATTTATCGTTTTATTTATTTATTTTACCAAGCTGCTGTTGTCAGCATTGCATCAAATGCTGATTCTTGCATGTTTCAAGATTGATTGTGACACGTTTGAATGGTTTGAAATGAATCCTACAGTGATACAATGTCCTCTTATGACAGAAAAGACATTGTCTGCATCATCTTAACTGAGATATTCCTTATTACACCCTAACTTTTATTGAGGAAACAGTCTGAAAGTACAGTTCAAGGGAAGATAGATGAGGGGGAGAAATAATTTGGTATTGTGGATGTGATAGAATCGTAGTGTCAGAGTTCAGAAAGACTGATTTGATGTATCTTTCTCGTCTCTCTGTGTGTCTATTCTCTGATTCTCTTCATGGAGGGGTTAATGACTGTCCCGTCCCCCTCTCTCGTTCATTCTCTCTCTCAGCGTGTGCTGAAGGTCTGTAATAATGTTTAGTTAAGGCTGAGCCTGTGAGCAGCTCTGTTTCGGCAGAGAGATTCTCTTAATGCGTCACAAAAGCCTGGTTTCCTTTACAGATGTGCGCAAAACTTGCAATATAAACCGTATTAGGAGTTTCTCCCTACTATCTGCTTCAAGGTCTCGATAAATTGTGGCTAATATTTGTTGTTTAGAATCCAGTATTCTCATAATTCTTTCTCTAAGGAGAGAAAAATCATGCATACATGACAATAATTATCACTCAAATACATACATTTAGTAGTGGATGTCACTCCTGAAACTTTGCAGCGTGTGCACGATGCCGCTGGTCAAGCAAGACAAAAGATTTATTTCAATTCTGAACTGATATATCGCCTAGAAAGCGTGCAAAGAGCGCTCTCTTTATCAGTCTTAGTTCATTGAGTTGACGTGATCTTACAAAGTTCTGTTATAATCAATGAATCTGTCTACACTGAACAATGAATCTCTTATTTACATAATGTCTACACTTAATTATGAACATGCAAAACTCAGCAGTGGACAAAAACTTAATCACAGTCATGTCTGTGATTGGCTACAACGCTGCGAAGCACGCTGTAAATAGAAACCTTTGATGCTCCGCCTATGATTATTACCTTTGTTTATTGTTGTTATTATGTTATTATTACACTGGTTATTTAATCAATTCATGGATTTTGTTGTTTTTATTAATCAAGTTGGCTGACAATAAATCAAATTTAACTAATCATAGGCCTGGTTTCACAGACAGGGCTTAGATTAAGCCAGGATTAGTTATTAGTTCAATTAGGACATTTAAGTAGCTTTTATAAATGTGCCTTAGAAACAATCATTACTGGTGTGTATCGTGAGACAAAACAATGGCACTGACATATTTTAAGATATATGTATATTAAAAAAAAGTGTGTCAAAGTGTCTGAATACATTAAGATTTTGGAAGAAAATGTGCTTAATTGTCATGAAAATATTGTCACAAAGCCAAAACATCATAATGGCTAACCTAAAATAGGCTATGCAAAAAGTAATTTCTTGCGTTCCTCCCTGTGGTTTTGGGGAGAAATATGCCCTGGACATGTTTTTTGTAAGATCCACTGAGTGCACTTGATTTGTCATGTTTTAGAGAAATGCAGTGGATGTAGGTGCGAGCATGTAGGAGATGTTTTGCAGTTCTCCTCGGTGTTATCGCCATAGTTACCACTGTCGCAATGGAGCGCTGACTGCATTGCTCACCAACAAGGCCAAGACGTGTGTGTGTGTGTGTGTGTGTATGTGTGTGTGTGTGTGTGTGTGTGTGTGTGTGTGTGTGTGTGTGTGTGTGTGTGTGTGTGTGTGTGTGTGTGTGTGTGTGTGTGTGTGTGTGTGTGTGTGTGTGTTTGCTCACGAGTGCAGGAGACTCATTTAATACTGAATAGCAGCGGAAATAAGATGGTAGAGAGTGAAATAATGAGGGAGACAAGTACTGTGAATAAACAAGTGGCCCAAATTACTAAATAATATATGACATCACTGCGGTGATGTGTTTCCCTTCACAAGATCTATCTATCTATCCATCCATCCATCCATCGTTCTGTCTGTCTTCCATCCATCAATCTATCGTTCTGTCTGTCTTCCATCCATCCATCCGTCTATCTGTCGTTCTGTCTTTTTTCCATCCATCCATCCATCATCCATCCATCGTTCTGTCTGTCTTCCATCCATCCATCAGTCGTTCTGTCTGTCTTCCATCCATCCGTCTATCTGTCATTCTGTCTGTTTTCCATCCATCATCCATCCATCGTTCTGTCTGTCTTACATCCATCTGCCTATCTGTCGTTTTGTCTGTTTTCCATCCATCCATCCATCATCCATTCATCGTTCTGTCTTCCATCCATCCATCTGTCATTCTGTCTGTTTTCCATCCATCCATCCATCCATCATCCATCCATCATTCTGTCTGTCTTACATCCATCCATCTCTCTGTCGTTCTGTCTGTTTTCCATCCATCCATCATCCATCCATCGTTCTGTCTTCCATCCATCCATCCATCAATCAGTTGTTTTGTCTGTTTTCCATCCATCATCCATCAATCGTTCTGTCTTCCATCCATCCATCCATCCATCCATCCATCCATCCATCCATCTGTCGTTCTGTCTGTCAATCCATCTAACCAACTATCTATGCATCCATCCATCCGTCTATCTGTCGTTCAGTCTGTCATCTATCCATCCGTCTATCTGTCGTTCTGTCTGTCATCTATCCAACCATCTATCTGTCATTCTGTCTGTCATCCATCTATCTATCCATCATCCATCTATCCATCCATCTATCTGTCATCTATCTGTCATTCTAGCTATCGTTATATCTATTGTTTGTTCTGTCGTTCTATCATACTTTCTGTCATTATATCATTCTTTCTCTTTTGTTCTTTCTGTTGTTCTATCGTTCAATCTATCATTCTATGTATCTATCTATCGTTCTATCTGTCCCCCTGTCTATATCTGTCTTTGTGTGTGTAAATGTATTTATATTGATATTTACCAGCCGGAATATTGTTTTATCTGGATTTTCCCTTAGTTGCAGCCTGTAGACGTCTGTAGGAATCTTATGCATTAACGTTAATGTGCTCAAAAGCGTCTCTCGTGGTTATGTATGAACTGCTTGCGTAGATAACACAGCGTATATGTGTTTCCAGCTCGAGCCAGCTTTATTTCTCATTGCACTCCATAGAGCGACTAATCAAGAGTCTCCAGTTTAAACAGAGCGAATGAATTGAACCTTTTCCATTTCAAGGTTATATGATATGATTCACTCTCATCATTAGAACAGCAGAACAAAAAGTGTTTGGCACAGTTGTGTAACACGCAGATGTCATATGAAGCTCAGAATGTCTTGCAGTACCAGAGTCTAATTACTTTAGGTTTCTGTAACGTTATTATTATTTTTATTATTACGATTGCAAACAGCCACATTTCTTTCTCAGCCTCGTTCTCCCTCTGATATAAATCTACCAAACCAGTCCAGAAATGCCAGTTTGAAATAAGTCGAGTTGCATTAGATTGCTTTTGTCAAATCATATTGGCTTTCTGGGTCCAAAACGAGTTTTCCTTGTGCTTGCAAGCAGCATTAGGATGTCTGAAGTGTTTTTGAAAGGAAGTTGTGGTCAGTGGGATGTGAGCTATTGGGATTCAGGACAGAATTGGGCCAATTTAATAAAACTTGAAGACAGCTTGATCCTCTGCGTGCCTTCGGGGCATTTCTTGACAACCGCAGTAAACTAGCAATTTTCTGAAGAAGATTTACCGGCTTGTGCAAAATGTTGCTAGGTTGTTCTAGTTGGTTTTCAGGGTGTTCTGGGAGGTTGCTAGGTTTCTACTTACTGGCATTAGAGAGAGACCAAGGCACAGTCCCAATTCGCCTACTTATACTACGACATAAAAGTATGTACTCTTTTTGTGAAGAAAAAGTACATCCTTTTGAGTGTGTAGCAAAAGAGTAAGCAAGCTTTGGGATATACTATCACACCATCTTTAACGGACAGATCTGTTGCGTGCACCGTCACCTGTCACCGTAAACTGCCCTGTCAATCATCTTGTCTCAGTTAAAATCCTCCATTCAATCTAATTTGATTTCCTACCGTTTCGGAGAGCACATTCATCTGCCAGTCGTGGCTCTTTCATGCGGAGACTCTCCTCATGTGTTTGCAATTTGAATATATTGATGCATTTAAAAGGTAATGGCTAAACGTATCTTTACAAAAGTTCACAATGGTGCTGCAGATGCAATATAATGTAGACAACGTTGAACAAGTACATTTTCGTCAGGTTAAATACTGATAATTAATCACTCAAACCCCTTTATCTAAACCTCTATATATAACCGCCAGACTTGCACGTCCTCCATGTCTGTGGTTTTTTAACACTTTTCACTTGTGATTGTAGTTCTGACCAAATCCTCGTCCAACACACGATGGGTTGTGGGCAATATTAACCGTTAGAGTGTGTATCGATCTGCACTTCGGAAATAGTAGACCAACCGGGTATTTTTGGAACACTCAACATACTTTCAACATACTATGATTTGGGACGTACTAATTCTATTTTTGAATACTATTTAGGACGGATAGTATGCGAATTGGGACTGGGCCCAATAATTCATTTTTAAATAATTAAAACAATTTGAATACTTGCCAGAATTTGGGTAGTCTCTAGAAAGAATTACCTTACCCAACAACAGTCTTCACAGATAGAGCAATGTATATACTCTACATTATTAAGTAATTTATATACAAGTTCTAGTAACTAGTGTAAATTATTCATTATTTGGATTATTAACTAAACCTTTTAAACGACAGTCATTCATTCTGTGATTTCTTAACTAGAGATCAAATTTAAAAAATGTGTTTTGTTAAAAATGCAGAATTAAAATAATAAAAATTGCAATTAAAAAATGTATTCTGATTATCAGTTATGTATTGGACTTTTAAAAACAACATTAAATAAGCTGTATCATTCCAGTGTGATAAAAAATGTGATATCAGTTGATATACTGTATACACCTACAGTAGGCCTATATATGATTTTGCCCCTGTTTGTAAGAGCCTCCACTGTAATTTTGAGGGATTTACACAATGGTTCTCCTGTTCAACTGCTGACGTTCAAACTGAGCATCAGAATGGGGAAGAAATGTGTTTTAAGTGGCTTTGAATGTGGCATGGATGTTGTTGCCAGGCGGGCTGGTCTGAGTATTTCAGAAACTGCTGATCTACTCGAACCACAACAAATATCCAGTGAGTGACAGTTCTGTGTAACTCAAATAATCACTCGTTACAACCGAAGTCTGCAGAAGATCATCTCTGACCGCAGAAGAAAATCACTGACCACAGAAGAGCATCTCTGACCACAGAAGATCATCTCTGACCACAGAAGAGCATCTCTGACCACAAAAGAGCAACTCTGAATGCAGAAGATCATCTCTGAACACAGAAGATCATCTCTTAATGCAGAAGATCTTCTCTGAACACAGAAGAGCATCTCTGAACACAGAAGATCATCTCTGAACACAGAAGAGCATCTCTGAACACAGAAGATCATCTCTGAACACAGAAGAGCATCTCTCAATGCAGAAGAGCATCTCTGAACACAGAAGACCTCTGACCACAGAAGACCATCTCTGAACGCAGAAGAGGATCTCTGAACACAGAAGATCATCTCTGACCACAGAAGAGCATCTCTGAACACAGAAGATCATCTCTGAACACAGAAGACCATCTCTGAACACAGAAGAGCATCTCTGAACACAGAAGATCATCTCTGAACACAGAAGAGCATCTCTGAACACAGAAGATCATCTCTGACCGCAGAAGATCATCTCTGACCGCAGAAGAGCATCTCTGAACACAGAAGAGCATCTCTGGACACAGAAGACATCTCTGAACACAGAATAGCATCTCTGAACACAGAAGAGCATCTCTGAACACAGAAGAGCATCTCTGAACACAGAAGAGCATCTCTGAACACAGAAGACCATCTCTGACCACAGAAGAGCATCTCTGAACACAGAAGATCATCTCTGACCACAGAAGATCATCTCTGAACACAGAAGAGCATCTCTGAACACAGAAGAGCATCTCTGAACACAGAAGAGCATCTCTGACCACAGAAGATCATCTCTGAACACAGAAGAGCATCTCTGACCGCAGAAGAGCATCTCTGACCGCAGAAGAGCATCTCTGAACACAGAAGAGCATCTCTGAACACAGAAGAGCATCTCTGAACACAGAAGATCATCTCTGACCACAGAAGAGCATCTCTGAACACAGAAGAGCATCTCTGAACACAGAAGAGCATCTCTGAACACAGAAGAGCATCTCTGAACACAGAAGAGCATCTCTGACCACAGAAGATCATCTCTGAACACAGAAGATCATCTCTGACCACAGAAGAGCATCTCTGAACACAGAAGACCATCTCTGAACACAGAAGAGCATCTCTGAACACAGAAGAGCATCTCTGAACGCAGAAGAGCATCTCTGAACACAGAAGAGCATCTCTGAACACAGAAGAGCATCTCTGACCGCAGAAGAGCATCTCTGAACACAGAAGAGCATCTCTGAACACAGAAGAGCATCTCTGACCACAGAAGACCATCTCTGAACACAGAAGATCATCTCTGAACACAGAAGAGCATCTCTGAACACAGAAGAGCATCTCTGACCACAGAAGAGAATCTCTGACCACAGAAGACCATCTCTGAATGCAGATCATCTTTGAACACAGAAGATCATCTCTGAACACAGAAGATCATCTCTGAACACAGAAGAGCATCTCTGAACACAGAAGAGCATCTCTGACCACAGAAGACCATCTCTGAACACAGAAGATCATCTCTGAATGCAGATCATCTTTGAACGCAGAAGAGCATCTCTGAACACAGAAGAGCATCTCTGAACACAGAAGATCATCTCTGAACACAGAAGAGCATCTCTGAACACAGAAGATCATCTCTGAACACAGAAGATCATCTCTGAACACAGAAGAGCATCTCTGACCACAGAAGACCATCTCTGAACACAGAAGACCATCTCTGAATGCAGATCATCTTTGAACACAGAAGATCATCTCTGAACACAGAAGAGCATATCTGAACACAGAAGAGCATCTCTGAACACAGAAGATCATCTCTGAACACAGAAGAGCATCTCTGACCACAGAAGACCATCTCTGAACACAGAAGACCATCTCTGAATGCAGATCATCTTTGAACACAGAAGATCATCTCTGAACACAGAAGAGCATATCTGAACACAGAAGAGCATCTCTGAACACAGAAGAGCATCTCTGACCACAGAAGACCATCTCTGAATGCAGATCATCTTTGAACACAGAAGATCATCTCTGAACACAGAAGATCATCTCTGAACACAGAAGAGCATCTCTGAACGCAGAAGAGCATCTCTGACCACAGAAGACCATCTCTGAACACAGAAGACCATCTCTGAACACAGAAGAGCATCTCTGAACGCAGAAGAGCATCTCTGACCACAGAAGACCATCTCTGAACACAGAAGAGCATCTCTGAACACAGAAGAGTATCTCTGAACACAGAAGATCATCTCTGACCACAGAAGAGTATCTCTGAACACAGAAGAGTATCTCTGACCACAGAAGATCATCTCTGAACACAGAAGAGCATCTCGGACCGCAGAAGAGTATCTCTGAACACAGATCATCTCTGAACACAGATCATCTCTGAACACAGAAGAGCATCTCTGAACACAGAAGATCATCTCTGAACACAGAAGATCATCTCTGAACACAGAAGAGCATCTCAGAACGCAGAAGAGCATCTCTGACCACAGAAGAGCATCTCTGAACACAGAAGAGCATCTCTGACCAGAGAAGAGCATCTCTGAACACAGAAGAGCATCTCTGAACACAGAAGATCTTCTCTGAACACAGAAGATCATCTCTGAACACAGCAGAGCATCTCTGAACACAGAAGATCTTCTCTGAACACAGAAGAGCATCTCTGAACACCGAAGAGCATCTCTGGACACAGAAGAGCATCTCTGAACACAGAAGATCATCTCTGAACACAGAAGATCATCTCTGAGCACCTCTTGGCACACACCGGTGTCACTCCTGTCAGCTGAGAACAGAAACTGAGGCTACGATTCACACAGACTGACCAAAACTGGACAATAGAAGATTGAAAAATGTTTCCTGGTCTGACGAGTCTGGATTTCTGCTTTGACATTCATATGGTCGGGTCAGAATTTGGCGTAAACAACATGAAAGCATGGATCGTCCTGATTTGCATCAACAGTTCAAGCTGCTGTTGGTGTGATGGTTTGTTAAATATATTCTTGGCACATTTTGGGGCCTTTGATACCAATTGAGCATCATTTAAATGCCACAGCCGACCTGAGTGTTCTTGTTAACCATCTCCATCCCTTTATGACCACAGTGAACCATCTTCTGACAGGAGGATCTTCCAGCAGGATAACGCACATGTCACAAAGCGCAAATCATCTCAGACTGGTTTCTTGAACATGACAGTGAATTCAGTAAACTCAAACGGCCTCCACATTCACCAGATCTCAGTCTAATAGAGCAGCTTTGAGATGTGCTCGAACTGATTCACATCATGGATGTACAGCTGACAAATCTGCAGAATCTGCGTGCTACTGCCTTAGAAAGCACCTAATGACACTGAACTGATCCACCTCCATCATTTGTGGGTGCACACGTACTTCCAGGAACGATTTGCTTCTCCTCAGATCGAGCTAATATTCATTTCCATGGTAACCCATGGCTGGACGGGCGCCAGCGGGTCTCGCTTCTAACCTTGTTCAGTGTTGCAGAGGAAAACAACGTCTTCCCTCGCCCCCTTCCCTGTCGATTTGGAAGAAAGCATTTGTGCAGATGGTTTTGAGTAATAATATACAGTGCCGAGGCATTTCCCCAGCGGTGGCGCCGTGCCTGTTTGCAGGATAATGTTTTTTCTTCCCCCTCTATCTCTCTCTCTGTACACTCAGTTCTTATTTTCAATGCTCAATGACTGTCGATTAAAGCGGAGGTGTTTTGCCGTGAACGATAACTGTGTTTGTGTCTCTGTCCCGATAGCTTTAGGGCTGGATATCTTTGCACGTGTAATCGGTTGGAAGTGTGCCGCTGTGTGTGCAAACTACAAACTCATTTAATTATATATTTACCTACTTTTCTTTGTATTGGTGTGTGATTGGTGAGATTGGCATACATGCATCAGTTGTTTTGATGAACAAATGTATAGCGGGACTTGATTCTGTTCATGGGGAATTGATTGGTTGGTTGTGGTTTGCTATTGGTTGATCTTATGTGAGTGACAGGTTGCTCCACCCTCATTATCAGAGTAGAGTTAAGATGTTGCAAAAGGGAGGGGAAGTTATTTTGATTATTAAGGATTATAAGACACATAAAAAAATAAAATAATAATATATATATATATATATATATATGTAATAAATACTGCAATATTCCATTTAAAAACAATTGGATTTTGATTTTATAGTGACTTTAAACACACAAATGTAATTCATGCAAGTGTTGTCATTTAAAATATCTGATCATAATGTTTTTTAGTTGCCTCAATAACTGCGTCACTCAAACGCATGAAAACATCTGATCATATACCAGCCTAATGTTCGGCCACTGAGAGATGTGATAGACAGGAAAACGTCACTCGAGAGATGTTTCCAGTCTGGAGTGTGTGTCCTCCCACAGCAGGATTCAAAAATAGTCCTGTCTAAATCCATAAGAGGAGTTTGTAATTGGTGCTGCATGGGGACAGCTGGATGGCAGACGGATGGGGAGGGATATATGGAGCTACTGGAGGAAAATTAAAGGAATGCTGGGTAATTGGCCAGCATGAGAGAGGGATCAAACTCGGCCTGCCTCCGACAGATGCCAAACTCTCCATTACGCCACACACATACTTCACATGGAGCCTAATGAGGGAGCAGGGGTTAGCATTGATGCTAAAACTGACTGATGACTATAAATAGAGTCGTGTAGAGCTTATCACTGTTGGCACAAACCTTCAACAAAAAAGAACATGGAAAAAAATTTTTTACACTAGATTATGAATATTCCATGTAAGTATATAATATGGTATATACTTTTGAAACTACCATACACAGACAGTATATCATGTTTCATGCCATGGTACAGTCAATATGGAAATGAAGTAATCTTTCAGCTTTTGTAAGTTTAAAGGAGCTGTATGTAAGAAATTTATTTCAATTAATCATAAAATGGCCCTGATATGTCACTAGACATTAAGAAATCATGTTCATTTCAAATACTTATATCACTGACAACAGTAGTCCGGCCAGGATATTGTCATTTAAAAAGTGAAGTTGCAGCCCTCAACTGATGTTGATGTTGTCATGTTGTGTTTTGGTCTGATGCGCCACCCTCCACCTATCTACCAATCACGAAATCAGTAGTGTTGCGGCATCCGGGTTGCCAGCTCTGCTAGTTACCACAGCTGCAGCTACAAACGTGTCGGAATCGGATAAAAAAAATGTCTAACGTTGCGAAACAAAAAAAAAACTCGTTATGAATCCGAAATACTTTGCGACAAAGTCCGAAATTAAGCAAGGATCTGTATAGGAGATGCCTTTCAAAGATGGAGACGGCTGAAAACGGAGAAGAATTTGAAGACAGACGCCAACGTTGCTAATTTTCTCCTGGACAGGTAAGATTCATCTGTGTTTGGCTAACTTGTACTTGATGTAAATGGACATTTCAAATATTCATGACAGTCGAACAAAGTTATGCATGTTCGTGCAAAGTAACGTTACGTTAATTCATATGGAGGAGGTCGGTCATCGAATTGAAAAGGTAAGGAATTGTTTGGGTAATAAAAACGGCGAGTCGTCATTAACGTACAAACATTAGCAATGCGTTATCAGAGCCCGTTTCTCTGTCATTATGCTGAGACGCTGAGGAAAACAACATTAGCACGCCCATTATTGTTTATCATGCAAGTTCTACAGCCAAAAATCATAGAATGACATGTAATCTTTCACATCACATATTTTAGCGTTATGGACGTGTACTGCAGGGTAAGTTAAAAAATACAGCTGGTCGCTTTCAGTTATAGCGTCAGCTAAATGAATAGCTGTATCTTTGATATCGGTTACACACAGTGACAGAGGCCTGTGCTTGTACGTTAATGACAGATACCTACCGTTACAAGTTAGACTAACAGCTACTGTTCTAATAATGTACTGTCACATACGAGCGTACATCTTTACGATTATATTTGGCTAATCGGCATTAGTACATTTTTGCGATATATAATTACTTTGCAAAACATCTCTCATTTGAAGCATAAACATAATTAACAGAAAAAGCTTCTTGTAGCAGCCTACGTTCCTGCTGGATCCTGCAGCCTATCTGGCAACCTCGAGTCAGGGAGGAGGGAGAGGGGATACACCGCTCTACAGTAATTTGAAAGTGATTGCAGTGCCACATTCTTACATACGGCTCCTTTAATGTGATGAAACAGTATTTGGAAATTATTTGTGTTTTTTTTCTGACCAAATGGACTTGCGATTTCGAGCTTTGTGGATGATAAACTCACTCACTCTCTGTTTCTCTGATGTTGCTGTAGAATACAATTAGACTTTGAGTGAATCTCCTCTTCTGTGGCAGTGCTTACATAATTGTAAGCTAATAAAGTGTGTGTGTGTGTGTGTGTCTGTGTCTGTGTGTGTGTGTGTGTGTGTGTGTGTGTGTGTGTGTGTGTGTGTGTGTGTGTGTGTGTGTGTGTGTGTGTGTGTGTGTGTGTGTGTGTGTGTGTGTGTGTGAGAGAGAGAGAGAATAAGTCGGGTCTTGCAGGGAGAGTTTCAGTGATGCACACTTCTGTCAGTCATGAAGTGTCTCCATCAGTCAAATTTCAGTAGTTTCCACAGGAAAAACAGGTATATCAAACATATGCAGGCATGATCTCTTAATGACCCCATGAAATTAAAATTTAAGTTGTGTGACTGTCCATTTCTAGCAAATAAATTCAATACTTGAATATCTTGTTTCTCTGGTTAAAATAGATATATTCTGCAATTAATGTCTTTGTAAATGTTTAGATGTTGCATTTCCTGTTTCAGTATGAAATATATCAAGGCAAGAAGGAATATTGTATTTGTTAGACCATTTCATGTCGTTTTGGCATATTTTATGTCTCAAGTCTCAAATCGTGCAATCAAGTCAACAAGCAATTCAGGGATTTGTAACATGCCACGCAAGTTCAACATTGTAAGTGGCGGCTGGTCTATTATGGGCGCTGGGGCCCCTTCAAGTAAAAAAAAAAAAGTTTAAAGTTTGGCAAAAACATGACTTTCTTCTGTACAGGACAGGTGTACGTGTTTTACACACTAGAACGAGGGGGAGGGGGGTGGGGTAGTATTTTTGTCTGCCAGCTTCATTGTGTGCCGCATAACAATAACATCATAAATGTGTAGTTTTATGCTCGGGGCGCAGAGAAAGGGCGCCCTCGCTATCTAACCGATGGAGCACTGATATGCTATCAAAACATCACTAAATATGATCAATTCAACCAATCAGTGACGCGCAGTAAGAATTCGCCGATGGGCGAGTTTTACTCTACTTGGTGTGGTCACGTGGCAGTGAGATTCGGCGGGCGGAGCTAGTCTTTCTTGACAAGTTGACAATGGCGGCGCCGGCGGCACACGAGAAAGAGTCAAAGAGACCAGTTTTTTTCACACATTGGGGGGTTCTCTAAATTTTTCAAACGAACGGCAGTGCTGGATGAAGTGGTGGCACACCGACTTCCAGGTTCTCTCCCTCTCTCTCTCTCTCTCTCTCTCTCTCTCTCTCTCTCTCTCTCTCTCTCTCTCTCACACACACACAATCTCAATCCAATAAGCTTTATTGGCTGTCTCTGTCACTCTCTCTCTCACACATACACACCATGTTTCACACACATTTGCCATTAAAATAGTGATCTCAATAGGAATGTAACTATGTTTGCTTTGCATTTTTTGTTGTTTTTAAATTCTGAGCTAGATTACTGTGTTTCATACTAGTTGAAATGTTAAAATCATCTTTCTTCTCCTACTTGGTGTTCACTTCAAGAATGTTGTCCCACCCTCTCTTTGAGAGCCTTCTCTCTTTCTCTAGTATCAACACAGACTGTTATCCAACTGTCAATTTGTCTACAGTGAACTTTAAAGATATGTAGTCTACAGCTGGGGATTGATTAAAGAAGTAGATTGTTGTATTCCCTATTATTTGTTGTATTCCCTATTATAATTTATCGTTATGCATTTGCGCTTTTTCTATCTGGACACGGAGCATAATAAACATGCATCTTGTTCATTATCATTACCTTTTATTGGTATAGGCAAGGGGCATGGCCTAAGGCCTAAAATGCACCAGAATGCAGGAAATCACATCTATGAAATTCAAAATGTAATGGGGGAGAACCCCCAGACTCCCGGCACAGACAGCCCCACCTACAATATTTTTCACCAGCCGCCACTGGTAAATATATGATTTATCATCACTGTATTAGAGAACGCCACCCGGCTGCAGGTTTTCTATACAGTACGCAGAATGATTGCATCCTCTGGAATGAAAGAGTAGATGTGATTGTGGACCCCTGTGGGACCTCCGTCATGTTTCAAAGACTCACTTTCCTCAACATATGTTTAAAACACTTGAAAAAAATCTTGCTGAGTGAGACTGGAGGGAAGGATCTGGAATATTCTCTCTGTATGCTTCTCTCGCTCTTTCTTTCCCTCTCATGATGTCCTTGGATTATTTTGAGTGACAGGGGAAGCTGTAATTTACATTCAGAGAAGAGTAGCCGTCACTCGCTGTCTGTCCTCTAAAGCGTGATCCAATCCTCTGTCACGCTTCCCTGTTTCACGTTATAAGAGGGTGAAAGAGCTCTCCGCTATCTCTAGGACTAGCATACCTGTCCGTTTGCGAATCCCTGTTGGGAAAGTCTGATATACAGGAACCCCTTGCCTGATGAAATTTCTATCGTAATTTAGATCCAAGTCAATGTACAGTGGTCTTGGAAGCCATAATAATGGTGAAAATACTTCCCTGACCTGTGCTTGAGGTATTAATCTCCTTTAGTATGTTGGAAATAGTTTTGTTTGATAACATAAATTGAGACAGGAGACATAGACCCAAACCAAAGGACATGTTTGGTCTTAGGAGATAATCATTAACATTATATAATTCAGAACAAGTGAGTATATATGATTCAGAGTTTCATTGCCTTTTTATTTTTTAATGTGTATTAACTGCTGATATGTTTAGCATTATAGAATATATTAAAGTGAAAGCTATTATAAAGTGCAGTCATGTCATGTGTTGTAACTGAGCAGAATTGCATAAATACGCTTCTAGTTCTGCTGTGCTGTAAGGACAGCTGTTGTTTATTCCACAAACCTCGTTTCGGAGAGCAACTGCACTACAGCACGTCATACTGACACACTGAGCTTTAAATCCACTCACGCTCCAGCAGTTTGGATGCATCCCAAACCGCCGGGAACCCTATCACAGCCTTCCAGATACGGGATCAATTCTAGCCGTTTATCCTCAGGCTACAACATCCAGATATCTTCTCTTATTACACTGTCCAGAGCAAAGATCAATGCTCTGATCTCAGAGACCAGCCCTGCTGCAATATTTCACAGATTCCAGACTAAATACTGGAGTCTGGTCCTTACTCTTAAAACCAAATGAATTGAACCATCTGATGTTTTAATCAGTCTTTAGTAAACACATAGCTTTTAGTAAATGTTCTGGTGAAGAGCCTAAACTATTGACAGGAGCTGCTTCTTGAAGCTTCAAGACATTTGGGATTCAGTGTGCATATCAAACTGCCTGTCACTTGATTTCAGTATACAAGGCTTTGTGTCATAACTGTTTTGATAGTTTTGCAATTTCAATGGTTCTCCGCTCAATGATCTCTGTTTAGACATTTTTAATCAAATATTTGTGTAATAAAAAGGTAAGAGTTGCAATTAATAGTCTCTTATTGGCCTGGTTATCCAAAACAAGCCCTACATTTTAAAGGGGTCATGACATTGATTTTTTTTATTTATTATTTGAATATGTTCCTTGAGGTTCACATATAATGTTAATAATGTTTTTTGCACAAAAAACAAATATTAAATATGTGATATATGCGGAAAAACTGTTATTTTCTACCTTCAGTTTGACCCGCTGCCTGAAATGATCCGTTTTAAAGACACTGCCCCTTTAAGGATTGTCAGTAAATGTGTAGACAGCATCAGTGATTATAATGGCTTTTGACGTGACGCTTATAACCAGTGTATTGACATGCCAGCCATTAAGCGGCTGAATGTCAGTGGGCGGGGCCTATAGTGCAATGATGTATTCGTTGATGTCTTGCTCTGGAGGCGGTCATATGCAAATGTATTTGCCTGTGTGATGTCACCGATCACCCAATATCAAAACAAGCTGTTTTTGTAGCTTGATTAAATAAATGCGTTGTTTATAATGAGGAGGATGTTTTAAGCCTTGAAACTTGCAGTATGTTTTACTAATACAAAGACCTCTTTTATATCAAAATTCTAGGCAAATTTTAATTCTCCTGTCATGGCCACTTTAATAAATAATGGCAAGCACTTTAAACATTCTAGCATCATAGAGTTTTGCTGTGCACTCACATTCATGTTTTCCGCTTGTATTTTGGATAGATTGTGAAGTGAGCAGGTCTGGTGTCTGTCGCGGGCATCTGGGAGAGTGTCAACATCACACAGATCTGTTCTGTACTGGTCGCTAATCCCTTTAGTTTTGCAAGCACATCTGATCCCCACCTGCCCGTCGCTCTGATCGTACATAACGCCTCCGAATCCCACCTCATTTTCACCACACACTCCCAAACAAATAGCACTGTTGCAGGTGCTAATCCGCCATAGAGCTGAGTGTTTTTGTTTTTTTACAGCCGTAGAGATCTGTGAGCATGTGAAACTTTTTTCATAGTATTTTTACAATGTGCTTCTTTGAAAATGCAACATTTTGAATTCAGTGGCTTTTTTAGACATGTATCATGGAAAAACCATGCTTTTTTGGCATGATAAAAGGCAGACTGGTGGTACAGTATACCACCATGTGATAGTAAAACATTGGTACTTTGAATGGTATTTAATATGTATGCCAAAGTACTTCCAAAAATACCATGGTGCTACTATGGTAAATGTCCAAAAAACTGTGGTAGTACCAGAGTACTTTTTTTTTATATAGTGTAATATACAGTGTGTTTTTTGAGTACCATAGAGTACCATATTAATACCATGATACATAAATATGTAAATAATTCAGTTAACAAACAACCAATGAATAATGATCATTACAAAAAAGTGTTTTTCTTTTTGTTTGTTTTTTTGTTTTTTGTTTTTGTTTTTTTTGTTGTTTTTTTTAGACATGTACCATGCAAATACCATGCTTTTGACACATGATAAAACTAACCTTTGTAACTTTGAATGGTGTTTAGTTGGAATGCCAAAGTACTTCCAAAAACACCATGGTACTTCTATGGTAAATGTCCTTAACATACAAAAAACTCTTTTGTATGTGTATTTACTTCTTTGAAGAACCAGTACCATTACACGTGAATTTTTCAATCATTCAGTTCAGAATGAACAATGATTATATACATTGTTCATCACATATGTATCACATATTATCATGGGTTTTTGGAGATTCACAGTGGTACTACCATGGTATTTTTAAAAAAGGACTTTGGTAACACTTTACCAAAAGGTTTCCTTAGATACTGTGATGCTACCATGGTATTTTGAATGTACTTTTATGTTTTATGTAAATACCATGGTACATGAATTTCAGTACCATGGTAAATATGCCATCACTGTTCCATACTTCCACAGTAATGCTTTTCTTTGTATGTTTCACTATACCAAAAAGTACTACGGTATAATATAATTATCATATATATTGGTGCTGTGCTATAACTCAAAATATTATCATCTGATACCATCAATGTACCATACAGCTGCAGTGTGTTTTGTTATGGTCACCTGACGCGTCTCCTTTATTGTTTCAGGTAAGATTTGAGTAGATGCAGCCGGTTCTAGATCAGTTTGGCTGGTCAGAGTCTGTTCTGACCTCCACGCTCCCGTGGCCCGAGCTCATTTCATGGGCTGTCATCATTAATCCCGATGGAAGATGAACAGACAGGTTCGTGAGGAGCTGTTCTCCCTTCACCACTGAGCTGCTCAGTATGCACGCCGGCGTATATGTAGCGTGACTGAATGTTCAATCGCTTCTGAACTACGTTTGTAAATGCGTCGTTGAGTCTTTCCTGAGAGAAAAGCTGTATTCAGATCAAGATGGTGCACTCAAAGTCATAGCAATACACTTTTGGCATCAAATTAATTATTATAACTACTCTGAATATAAACTGATGCTTGTTAACTCTAAAGGTGATGAGACACAGGGCAACTTTTTGAGCAATGTTGATGGGCAATGTTGCCGTCAACGGACAACCAGATGAGACACAGGGCCCACAACCGATCTAAATTATCCTGATAGAAATATATTGCCCATTTTCAATGGGAAAGTGCCCAAGCAACAATCACTCGGCAAGATTGCCCAGCAACATTGCTCAAAAAGTTGCCCTGTGTATCATCACCTTTAGAGTTAGCTAAGAAGACTAGTTAAAGGTTGTGAATCTTATTAAAACCAGGTAACAGCTCAACTCAAAATTAAAAGGGAAAAATTAGGTTTCGCTTGAAAAAAAAAGCCTATAATTTTTTTGCAATATGACATTATTTTGATAGTAATATGACAGATAGTATATTAGGCATGTTTTCCTTATTCCATATTCACATTACTGTAATGCATCTGGATGTTTTAGCTTTGTTCATTATTATTTTCTAAATTATAATTTAATATTATTCTCAATGGTGATTCTTATTAGATTCTCATTAATATGGAAACTCTTCTGTTCTCATAATTTTGAGATATAAAATTTCAATTGCGAGTTATAAAGTCCAATTCGGAGGGAAAAAAAGACTTTACTTCTAAGAATTGGAAGTTATATATCTCACAAGTTGTAATAACTTTGTAACACTTTAGCAAGCATCAAAAGACGTTTGTGCTTGGAAATTGAACATATCAGGAATATATACAGTTGATATGAAGAGAAATGTTTGGCGCACACCCTCGCTACAGTGCGAAAGTCTTCGTTTTGTGTGGTGGATTGGCAAACTCTCAGCTGGCGAGCGTGTGTTTGTGTGTCAGCCCTCATCGCCTCCGACCGCCTTCTCGCTCGTGAAGAGGTGTAGCCTTTGTCTTCATGTGCATGCAGTTGCCATGGCAACGTGACTCTGCATTCCTTCTTACCTGCTGTTTTTATCAATTCACACTTTTAGTGCTCGCTCTGCGTCGCTCTGTTTGAGACACGCGATCTGTCAGAGATGCTCACAAATAGCTCATCGGAACTGCCCTTTAAAGGGTTCATATCATACACTCTCAGAAAAAAAGGTACAAAAGCTGTCACTGGGACAGTACCCTTCTAACATGTACCATTTAGGTACTAATATGCAGTCTTTAGGTACAAAGATGTACCTTTTGAAAAGGTGCCGCCACAGTGACAGCTTTTGTACCTTTTTTCCTGAGAGTGTACCTTGCATCATTTAATTTGTCCACTTATGATAAAAAGGTCAAATTTAGCTTTTCATGACTACTTGACTACACTATACTTTGACTATAGTTTTCAATCTCTCTTGTTTTAAAAGAGATTTCTAAAAAGACCCAGTTTCTCATTATTTTTCCTTTTTTTACATTGTTTTTTAGCTGCAATATTTAGCTTATTAATACTAAGTCTGCAGCCCACTTTACATACTTGTAGTGTGCACTAAAAGCATGCAGTTCACTGGTGAGGCCCGGGAAGAGAAACTTTAGCCAGATCTGGACTCAGTCACAGCTTTCATCACAGTTTATTTTGTTAAGCATCTTACCTAATAAATATAAATTTAAAACATTATTAAAGACAAGGAACAGTAGTTTAGGTAGACACATTGAATAAAGTAATTAAATGTAAAATAACACTGGCTACTGTATAAATTATTCCTTATTTCTTTGACCTTTGTTGTTTGATTAACATTAAACACAGTCAGCAGCAGAATATTAGGCTTCTGTCACTTTAAAGGGTTAGTTCGCCCATTTAAGACATGAAGTTGTATGGAATCCTTACCAGCACTATAGTGCATACACACTGACCCACTCTGTAGTCACCTCCCTGGTCAGAGTTTTGGCCGCTGGAAGTTTTTCAAGAAAGTACTCCCGGTTAGTTTCCGGGGCCTCAAAACTGTGCGTTTTTACGTGAAAAAATTATTTGCGTTTCAAAGCTTGATTAATTTAACACACAAAAAACACGCCGGTCAAAATTCATACCTCTGTTTTAATCTGCACTATTTTCTTTCCATTTCTATCAATCCGCGCTGCTGTCAACGTAAACAGAGCGCACGTTCCGATCAGCTGTTCAATAGTGTTTACACAATCGATTACGAAACGACGTAAAAAGTAGAAAATGAACGATGGTGGGAACTTGTAAATTTCCAGGCTGTGACCACAAGAATGTGCCGTGATCACCGTTCAGATTCCATCGTTTTCCTGTTTCGGATATAGCTAAGAGACAGCTTTGGCTGGTTAACATCGGCTACTCTGCGGGAGCTAAAATATCCAGAATCAAGGATTATCGTCTGTGTAGTGCTCACTTCAGCGAAGACGATTACATCCCCAACCAAGGAGGAAAAAGAAAAAAAATGATTTTAAAGAGTTTTGCTGTACCAGTACCACGGGTAAGCTCTATTTACTAACTTTATGATCCCATGTCTAAACTGTACGGTAAACAAGCTGATGTTTAGACTCCAGTGGAAAACACGTGAAAAGATGTCTAATATAAAAACAGTATATAGGGATATAGGTACAATTTGCTCTTGCTACAGCTGTGGGCCCAGCATCAACTTGGACAACTTCATCTCTGTCCTCTCGCTCTCTCTCTTCCCGTTCTATCTCCATCTGTTGAAGTTCGGCATCGGTATACTCCGGTTCATAAAGCTATCCCTTTGGCGTTGTGCTAAAATTACTTTCATCCTCATCTGTTCCGTCTGACATTGTGCTAATATTGGTTTCATCATCAGAAGTTTCGCAGTCAGACATGTTGTCACCGAGTCGCGCTATCAACAGCTGATCGGAACGTGCGCACTGTTGACGTTGACAGTAGCGCTGATTGATAGAAATGGAAAGAAAATAGTGCCGATTAAAACTGAGGTATGAATTTTGACCGGCGTGTTTTTTGTGTGTTAAATTAATCAAGCTTTGAAACGCAAATATTTTTTTCACGTAAAAACGCACAGTTTTGAGGCCCCAGAAACTAACCGGGAGTACTTTCTTGAAAAACTTCCAGCGGCCAAAACTCTGACCAGGGAGGTGACTACAGAGTGGGTCAGTGTGTATGCACTATAGTGCTGGTAAGGATTCCATACAACTTCATGTCTTAAATGGGCGAACTAACCCTTTAAGACTAATAAGCGGATCCAATACGCTGAAACTGGTATACGTCTTTCTCTACTGTTTATGTTAATTTAAACCATAACCGTCTATGTTTATTAGGATACTCACTGAGACAGGCATTTTTGACATCTTTTTTGTGAATTTGTCCGTTCAAGTGCAAGAAGATGTGAAGGAGAGCTCATTTCAGTATTTTCGTGCTGTCTGAGATGCGCTTTCTGTGCGCAACTGTGGATGTCTGCGCACACAAAGCTTTCCACACAGTGTGTATGAAACAAACTGAGCTCTCTTTTCCGTCTTGCACTTGAATTTTTAAAAGGTCAGGCTTAAACACTTATGACGATGCAGCGCTGGCCTGTTAACTGTCCCGAACATCCTTCATGTTTGTTTACCGTTATGTTCTCACAATATTACATTCTTAGAATTCATAAAAATATTATTAGCCACCTGGTGATTGACACCAATTTTTACTTGCATTTGGCGCTTGACAAGTGTTCATTTTAGGCCCTGATTACCAGTATTTCAACAAGCCATGTCATAAAAAAGCATTGTGATACCACAGAGCTCGTAGTTGCATACTGTTTGTGTTTGCCTATAAGCATTAGCAATCTAGATAGATCATTATTAGTTCACTTTTAGGTTCATGCATTCTAAAACACACTTTATATTCGCCCTGTACAACTGGAAAAGTCTAACGACAATGGGCTGTGGGAAATAATAGCCTAGTGGACTAGCATGCACAGATGCACACTTGAAAAATCAACAGTAGTACACCATCCGTGCTCTTCTGGTATAAAATGTTCAATATATTATGATTCGCGATGCACTAATGGCAATCTTGCACACTGTTTACGGTTGATAGTGTGCAAATTTAGCTTTCAGCACTGGGGAACTCATTCACACGCGTGTCTAGATGATCGATTCTTGAGAGGTTTGTTAGTAATCGAACCCACTCCTGCAGAGATATCGGCCCTCCACCTCTCTTTCAAGCAATTAAAACACTCTTGATCCCGACAAGCACCCGGCGACCTCTTAAAAAAACGTGCGTTAAGTGGACTTACTCTAGCATTACGCCTGCTGATGAAGTCATGGCCACTTTACCTCCTGAATGACTGCAGATGACTCTGAAGAGCTGCAGACGTTAATGTTGACCATCTGTCGCTCCTCGCGTGAGAAGCACCTCGGCCGAGGAGAAGCGACCTGTCAGATCCGATATCAATGAGCCTTTAAGGGCTTGATACTGCTCTGATTGCTTCTTTATTACGCAAGGATGTTGAAAGCGCAGAATAATGAGAATATAAATGAGATGTGGCGTCCAACACGAGGCTAACAAGGACACATGCACGCTCATCTGTGATAGAAATGCACATCTGTGTATTAATTAAGTGGGACACATTCGCTCGACATGTGCAGTGTATGTTCTGTCATATACAAACCGTAAGGATGAGCTGATGCTTGAGGTGTGTCCCGCGGCTCAGATCACATGAGGTTAGTGTATTTTACAGTGCGACTGCATTCGTTCATGTGTACATTAGCTCTACCTGACCCAGCCTGAGGCCTAGACTGTGCTCACAGGGAATTGTGGGTAGCGTTATGTGTCTCGACTGCTTACATCTAAGGCCCTTGTGATTTTTACTTGTGATCACGAAGTTTAGCCAATTAAAATCTAAGGTTTTATAAATTCATTTGATTGCAACACATTTTAATTAATAATAAATTTGTATTAAATCATTAAACATAGAATTAAAACCAAAGACAACAGACAGCATAGAACTTCTTAAAAAATACAACAAATTTCATCAATTATTATTTGATTCAATGATTCAAGCATCAATTATTATTATAAACATTTTATTAAACCATAGAAACACTGAAATTAAAACAAAAAAAGACAGCATTTGGGGAAAAATAAAACTGAAGAGAAAACTGGAAAAAAAAGATTTCATAGGGCTCTATAAGTCTACGTTTATTTTATTTGAATTGTGAATGCTTTATGTTGCAGATTGCTATATTTCAATGCCTTTGTTTAGCAATTAGATTATTAATTTTGTTTGCACTTTACAAGTGTAAAATACGCAAAGACACTCCGCTAACTCTCATTTGACTGCTAATTTATTCTTATTTCTAAGGCAAGAGAAACAAGCTCTTCTGCTTGATTTGACTGCCACATAATAAAACACTAGAAAAAATAAACTTCCATTGAAGTAAAAAAACCATTTAGAATCCCCCTACAAACAATTTGTAAAGCGCTTTTCACAAAACACATACAGCTTTTCATAAATTTATGATTTTTATGTTTATAATAGCTTAATGCCTAATTGACAACAGGATGGTTTACATACTGTATGACAATGATATTATAAACAATCAAACAGTTAGATTTGCTATCTATTGTTTTATGTGAGTGCACACACTGTGTGTATGTGGATATTTTTTAGTGATATGAACTAAAAACGACCTAAAACGCCCTGGGTTCCACCTAGATGTGCAACTGTAGCATTGTGCCGGTGAGTTCTGTGTGTGCAAATACCACTGACATTTGTTTTATTATATAGCTGTAAACTATTGATGCTAACATTTTAGATTAGGAGGAAATGTTTGGCTTGGTATGTTTTTCGTGCATTTTATAAGAGCGGGATCCTTTTAAGTTGCTGAATTTAGGCATGGTTGAATTTTTATGCACATGTGTAAGTCCCTGCACGAACATTTGCCTGCATGAAAGAGCTGCGCTCTTGTGGGCAGACTTGGCCCCATCGGATGTGAGACGGACAGCGAAGCGTTGAGAAAAACAGAGAGAAATAGAGAAAGAGCTGTACTGCGTGGTTGCCAGATCCCCCCAATGCGAGCAAACGTCACCGCACTAAGTAGGTCAGGCTGCAGGCTTCTATGATGAGACATCGTACTACAGCATCTGATCTGTGTTGTGTTTGAATCCCTGCATCACTGTGTCTAAATTCAGCTTCATCTTGTCCGTCATTAATCATTTGCCCTTTAACATTACAGTTGTGGTGCCATTTATAATGTTTGCCTCGAGGATTTATGTACCAAACCACTAAGCATCAAAGCCCTTAACCTGTCCCACCGCTTTCCACAGTGTTCCTGCACTGAAAAAAAAAGGGTGTTGGATTTATATGATTTGATAGTGTACATCGGTCCCAGGTGAACCAATTAACTTAAACAAACATAATTTATTCATGTAACTTCAACATCATGGAATTAAGTCTTTTTAAGTGACCCAATTAAGTAGTCTTAGATTAAACTTGGAAGGGTCATAGCACTTGCATATTGTTGTCCTAAGTTTAGTTTAACTGCTTCTATCATTCTCATTTGTAAGTCACTTTGGATCAAAGCGTCTGCTAAATGAATATATGTATATAGTTCCTGACCCAACGCAGCTTTAACTGTGTTCAGAGTCAAAGAACATGAGGAGCATTGACCATTGGGTAAAAGAGAGTCAACATGAAAATGTGTTTACAACCCATTTTACTTTTATAATGTGACGTGATAAATGGAGGGCTGGGTTTCATTCTGTTTTTAGTGAATTGAAAAGTGGATGTTACACACCAGAATAAAAAATACAAGGGATTCTTCAAGGTTGTTGTTTTTGTTGTTGTTGTTGCTTTTTAGTTTTTTACCTTACCAGGTTATTACATTTAAAATAATTAAGACAAAAATGTTCTTATTTGGAATAACATGCACAAAAATGTATGACAATAAGACCATAAATGTTAATTAGGAAGGTACATTTAATTAATGCATCCAGTTTTAGTGTTATTTTAGTATCATTAAGCTATTATTATAGTTTTTATCGATATTTTTCATTTTCATTTGAAAATTTTTGTGTTTTTGTATGTTTTTGTCATTATAAATAGTTTTGGGGGTTTTAAGAATATATCTATATAGTTTGCATAAAACGAGAAATGTTGCCTTGGTAAGTAGCTGAAACTACATAATAACCTTGCCTGTCACTAAATTTATTTTATTTTATTTTTTTTATGTATCATGCCATAATGCATAATAGCACTATTATACAATCAGGACACTCTTCTCTGCTTTGTTTATTTTGGTATGTTGGCGTGAACATTGAAACATGATGAGATTCATTTATTCACAGTTACACAAGAAGACCAAACAAGTCACTTGTGTTTTTTCAGTTCGCTCACAGTTATATTTGTATAATCAGCGCAAACATCTGAGGCCAAATGTGGCAGGAGGAAATATGGAAATGGAGTCTGTCGAGAGCTTCTCAATTCTAATCTATACATCTGTAAATATTTGGACAGAATTACTGCATGCATGAGGAGGAGATGCAGTAGGATTGTGTATCAGGAAAAGCGAATAACTGGAAGAGGAGCAGAGGGCTTTAAAATGAGTGTTTGTCCGGATTACATAATATCCCAGAGGAGCAATTTCACTGCTTATAGGCTGCGCTTTCATAGCCTTCATAGAGACTTGAAGGAGTTCTCAGTTAGGTTTCATTTAAGAATCATCTTCACCTCAGATGTTTTCCCAAAAAAAAAAGAGACAAAAATGCTTCAAAAGTTGAAATACAGTAAAAGTTTAGAGCTGTAAAATGACTAAGGAGAGAAGCTCAGACGATGATGAGGATTCATATTGAGATATGTCTATTGATTGCACTGTATCTTGGCAAATCATTTGAGATCCCTTCTGAAACTCTTGAAGAGATTACAGGTTTTTTGTCAGGAGAAACATCTGAGAAGCAGGTGACAAACAGTGACTCGATTAGCCCTCACTTTAAATGCATTGTTGTCTAAGAGAATCTATTGAGTTATATTTAAGAGATCTCATTTGTGGGTTTTCTTCTCTAAGGCATGCAATGTGATGTTTCATTATCCAGTATTTGTATGCTGAACAGCTAAAGATCACAGTCATTAATTTAGGGTCTGACACATGTTAAACCAAGTCTTTTACTGCATTTAACAGTGTCATTTTAGCCAGGATTTACAGGATTAACCTGTTGAGAAACTGAAGCATCTTGAATACTGTATGTTACTTGCGTTTACTCTGTAGAGCACCTTAGACTTCACATCACAAAAAATAACTATTTTCCAGTTCAACCTTAACAATCACATTGCTCAGATTAACCCTTGAGAAGCTGTTAATCTGTGTATCCAAACTAAAGCAATGAATTAAAGAATAACACCTGCTGCAACTTTTAATTTGAACAAGATTTTTTACATTTTCTCAAAATGTAAGTGGTTTTGCACATGCAAAACTCTTCAGAATATTGCCAAAATGTTGCATGTTAGAGCCATAACGACATTTTTGTAATATTTTTCCTTATATTAAGATGATTTTGTTTTTGATAAATGTATATTTGTGTTATTTGTATTGTATCACATGACTAGTTTTATACGTGTTATGAATGCGTACCAGTTTTGAAGAAGAATAAGGAAAGGTTTGTGCTAGACAGTCTTTTGACCGTGGAAAAGGCTTGAATTCATGTTTTTGAGACGTGAATAAGTGTAAAGTAGTTTTAAATTTGATTTTTCTTATAATGTAACAGGACAAAGAAAAAAAAAGTAAATCTTAACAATACAAGTTATGGATTCACGTCATCAAATCCTTTGCGCAACACCCTTTTGGAAAGTTCACCATTACAGTGCATTTTGGTTTCTTGGGTGTTTCAGCTGATTGTTAGCATTGCAATAGAGTTCTGGATGATTTCTATTTCTCTTAAAGGATTAGTTCACCTCAAAATGAAAATTTCCTAATAATTTACTCACCCCAATGCCATTCAAGATATCCATGTCTGTCTTTCACTGTCTGTCTGTCTGTCTGTCTCAGTGGAAGAGAAATGAAGTTTTTTGAGGAAAACATTTCTGGGTTTTTCTTCGCATAATGGACTTTAATGACAACCAATGTTTTGAAGTCCAAATCAATGCAGTTTCAAAGGTCTTTGAAGTGCTTCAACGGACTGTGCACGATCGCAGCTGAGGAGGAGAGTCTTATCTAGCAAAACGATTGGTCAATTTAAAATATATATGTATATTTATATACTTTTTAACTACAATTGTTCGGATTGAGCTGATCTGCAACGCGCCGGGAACTATGTCATCACGTTGAAAGGTCACTGTCGATGTCGCTGAAGTACCGCCCTACTTTTTACAAAGCGACCAATACAATTTGAACTATCCTCCTTCGCACGGTCACTTTGAAAAATCCAGAAATGTTTTCCTCAAAAAAATTAATTTCTCTTCCACTGAGGAATGAAAGACATGGATATCTTGGATGGCATTGGGATGAGTAAATTATAAGGAAATTTTCATTTTGAGGTGAACTAATCCTTTAACCTTAGTGGAAAGTTCTGTGCGTGATCTATGACGACTCTGTTGAATGTCCAACACAATCTACGGAGAGCAGCGCAAATTAGCGTCAGGTTTAAGACATGCTTTTTTTGGGCAGTAAATAATGGCACAAACACCAGTAAATTGACGAGCACAAAACCTTAGTAAATCACCTTTTTTGATTCATTTAAATACTCTCCTCCCATAAGTTTTGCGTCTGAAAGGGAAACTCCTAAATATGCATATGCAATAAGATCATCTGCAAAAATAACTCTGTCCACACTTTTTCAACGCTAATTTTCCCCTGCGTGTCTTTAGTAAATCCTGATAGTAGTTTTTTTAACGCCAAAGGAGGGTTTGTACTGGTGCAAGCTGTTAGTAAAGCTGGCCATTAATGTTAAGCATTTGTTTAAATCATTGTTGCGTGACAGAAAACTAACAAGTAAACTGTATTTGCAAGATAAAGGTTTTTTAAATTAAATTTAAGTGCAAAAATGTGATGACCCAGTAAGCATCTCTTCCAGTGGTGCATTTACTTTAAACTTTGACACTTCATTAACAGAGGCTGTAATTCTGATCCGTTAGATATCCTCCATGACCTGTGGAAGAGCGGCTGGATCCAATCCCAGTTTTATCACACAGTGAACATCTGTCGTGAGTGTGTGTGTGTGTGTGTGTGTGTGTGTGTGTGTGTGTGTGTGTGTGTGTGTGTGTGTGTGTGTGTGTGTGTGTGTGTGTGTGTGTGTGTGTGTGTGTGTGTGTGTGTGTGTGTGTGTGTGTGTGTGTGTGTGTGTGTGAGGTGGTTGAATCTCCTCTCCTTCCCCATCAAACAAATCTTGCTCAAACATTTTCTTCTTAGTGCATCCTTGTTGATCGTCTTTCGCTGGCCTGTCCGCCACAGAAAATGCCTTAGTTCATGAAATATATAAAACAACATCAATCTGAGGGAAAGAAACATCATTTGAGAAGGAAAACATAAGCAGCAGGGATTCACACAGATGCATTTAATTGAAATGTCTTGAATTGACGAGGTCATGTGAAGTGTTTGGGGTTTTGAGTCTCCTGGCCGCTCAATAGCCTTCGACTTTCTTCTTCTTCCCAATAAAAACAGGCTGATCAACTGAGCAGATGTTTAGAGGGAAGTCAGAATCACATTTGTTGAAAAGCACATCAGTGAACGCGACACAAGAAAGCTTCAAGACCTCGCTCCACTGGCACTTAAAAACACACAGCGCCCAATAAAAGACTGATTAACAGAGCAAATTTAATGAAGTACTTCAATAAATGAAGGAAGAGGAAGCTTTGTCTGCACTGAATGGCTTCAGTAAATCCGAGCTGCTTGATCCCGCAGTAGAAGCGATGTGGAGACGTCTTATGCAACATCTGGAAGTGCTGAATTCTGCCCCAGATTCACTATTACGCAAGACTCTGACTCCATCACAACACCATCACAAAACTGTTCTGTGGCGATACAGTGATGGGAATGCCATTGTACTTTGATACATACCATGGTATTTATATTTAAACATACAGAATTATAAGCATTTTTTTGGGTGTGCCATAGTAAAAACATTGATAGTTCACCTCTCCCTCATGTTGTTCAACACCGTAAGACCTTCGTTCATCTTCGTAACACAAATTAAGATATTTTTGATTAAATCTGAGAGCTGGATCACTCCTCCATAGGCTTCTAAGGGATTGAAACTTGCCGGCCCCGAAAAGTCATTAAAGACATCGTTAAAATAGTCCAAGTGACTACAGTGGCTCAATCTTAAGTTTATCAAGCAACGAGAATACTTTTTGTGCGCAAAACCCCCCAAAATAACGACTTTTTTCAACTATTCATTTCCTTCTCTGTGGGCTCGAGTCAGTTCACTAGTGTAACAGCGCAGCGCTTCTGTGTTGTACGTCACACGCATCACACACATGACCAGCGTCGGCCAATAGTGAGCCTACGTGTGACGTACAACACAGAAACACTACACTATTACACTAGTGAACTGACTCGACGCTCACAGAGAAGGAAATGAATAGTTGAAATAAAGTTGTTATTTTGGGGGGTTTTTGCGCACAAAAAGTATTCTCGTCGCTTGATAAACTTAAGATTGAGCCACTGTAGTCACTTCGACTATTTTAACAATGTCTTTTCGGGGTAATAATAAACATTATTACAGTTTAAAATAATTACATTTTAAAATGTAATTTATTCCTGTGATCAAAGCTGAATTTTCAGCATCATTCAGAAAATCTGAAATTATTCTCATATGATGATTTGCTGCTCAAGGAACATTTCTGATTATGATCAATGTTGAAAACAGTTGGGCTGCTTAATTTTTGTGGAAACCAGGATATTTTTTTGAGGATTGTGTGATGAATAAAAAAGTTCAAAAGTACAGCATTTATTTGAAATAGAAATCTTTTATAGCATTGTAAAAAAAAGTACAGTCAATTTTGAGAAATTTAATGCATCCTTGCAGAATAAGAGTATTACGGTAATTTCTTTAAAATAATCTCACTGACCTCAAAGGTTTGAACAGTAGTGTATCAAATGACCATGTTACTACTATCTGATGTCATCACTGTACTATTGTAGCACCAGAGTACTTTCTGTAAGAGTGGAAGTGTCAAAATAACATGCATTTGCATGATTCCTTACCAAAACATGGTAATACCATGGTATTTTTAGTGTGATATATAATTTGGTGTAGTGAGAATATGATTACAAGATATTAAAATGCTCTGCCAGTTTGATCAGCCATGTCTTTGTTTTGTCTAGATGATAATCCCTGTTCTGAGAAAAGTCTCATGAGATTCATGCAAAACATTTGGAGCTGCAAACAGAGAAAAAAAGGTTAAAATTCTTGGGTTTTGTTTACAGTACATTGTTTTTTCTATTAAATTAAGCTTTGTCTTTTACAATACTTCATTTATTTTTGCATATGCATGATACTTCAACCTTAACCTCATAGCAGCCAATGTGGAACTTGTGAGTTTTTTTACAAGACTTGGTTTAGCATGTAGACACAAGCCGTGATGAGCTGTTCCACTCGGGATGAGAACGGAAAACTCCCGCAGGATTTGACGTGTGTGTGTGTGTGTGTGTGTGAGTGCATGAGTTCACCTGTGTGACTGTGATGCAGCGCTGCATGTCTATCGAAGCTAAACACACTCTCTCTCTCTCTCTCTCTCTCTCTCTCTCTCGCTCTCTCTCTCTCTCTCTCTCTCTCTCTCTCTCTCTCTCTCTCTCTCTCTCTCTCTCTCTCTCTCTCTCTCTCTCTCTCTCTCTCTCTCTCTCTCTCTGTGGCTGTTGCTCGACTCTCTGGAAGATTTATACAATCCTCCGCTGCTCTGAGTGTTTGTATTTCAGGATTATTCTGATGGATCGCTCCGGCTTTCCAGCCTCAACAAGTTAATGCCCTTCCCATTTGTCACTAGATGTGACGCAAATAGAATTTATGATAGAGCGAGGAAGTGCGCGCGCGCGTGTGTGTGTGTGTGTGCGTGTGTGCGTGCGTGTGTGTGTGTGTGTGTGCTTGTGCGTGTCTGTCTGTGTGTGTGCGTCTGTGTCTGTGTGTGTGTGTGTGTGTGTGTGTGTGTGTGTGTGTGTGTGTGTGTGTGTGTGTGTGTGTGTGTGTGTGTGTGTCTCAGAAGAGTCTCTGATCTTCTCTTCTGTATATACTGTTGGCTCGGTTCCCTCCTTCAGTGTCAGATTTCAGATTTGTTTCACCTGTTTTATCGTTCACCAGGTGAAACTGGTAAATCTGCTCGTCTGGAACAGTAATAACACACTCCACGACTGATATGTCATTTCCTGGCTCGACCACAGCATGAGTTTGGGCTGGGACTACTGGTTCTGACTAGTAGCACAGAAATTACATCCTCACTGCTCAGTGGTTCATGTAGGTTGTCTACAAACCGAAAGGCTGGTGGTTCGATCCCCAGTTCCATGAGCAAGTCACCTAACCCCGGCTGCTCCTTATAGCTGGATGGCGCCTTACATGAATGAGTGAGTGAATGGGTGAATGTGAGGCAAATATGTAAAGCGCTTTGGTGGCCGTTGGGTCTGTGAAAGCACTTTATAAATGCAGTCCATTTACCATCCAATTACCATCCTTCACGCGCCGTCTAGAGAAATGATGGCAGGTTTATAGCGTTTCCCATGTGCCGGCAGTCGTTTAGGCAAAATCACCACTTCATTGTGTGACGGCACAAAGAAAGACTCTGTCACTGTCTCTGACTCTGCGCTGAAACAATAGACCTGCCTTAAAAGAGGCTTCAGGTATTGGCAGGAGGTAGCGGCTCAGTTTAATATGAGCACTCGAGTTCATTCACACACACACACACAGCTGTGACGGCTCCCTTTATCATTACCTGCTGCCGCTGGAGTGAAGGAGAGAATGAGACCAGAGACCAGGACTGTGGAGATAAGCCCAGCTTCTGAAAGCCGCTTGATTAGCACAAAGACCCTGGTGAATATTGAGAACGGTCAGGCCAGACTGAGGATCTGGAGTGTGTACTAGAGCTGAGTGATGTTCTCTGAGGATGTCGGAGATAAAGCAGCTCTGAATCACCGGGAACTTCAACTCTGTGGCACTTTTGAAAGTGTGTTAAGCTGGGTGATATAACCAATATTTAAGACCATTGTGATGATTTTAGCGGCACTGCAAATATCACAATTATTTTGGTAAATAAATTATGATTTCTAGTATTCTATTTTGTTTGACTAATTATGTTATTGTAAGACCATACAAACACGCTAGTTTTGTCCTACTAGTTTATTTGCACTGATCATTTCAATGCAGCATTTCGCTTATTTAAATTTTAGTTGATGTTTTAGTCATTTCTTTGTGCTTTTGTATTGTTTATTCGTTTTTAGTTGTTTTATACTTTTGACCCCTGCCTGGAAGACTACGATTTGGATTACCCTTATATTAATAAACTGCTGCAAATTGGATCTTCTGTCCCGTGTGTGTCGTGACAGAACGACTCCGTCCTCTCAGATCCAGCGGTATGTTTTTTAATATCTCTTCCCCAGCCACCGAGCAGGAGAGAAGGGAGTTTTTTTAAGGGGACCAGGTTGGTCAAGTTTCGCGGATCCCGTGGAGGTCACAGTGGAGGATGTAGTCGGGAGATGGTCCCGGTTCCGGTGGTCCTGAGTCCGGTGGTCCAGAGAAGGAGGAGACACAGCCCGTCTGCCCAGTCAGAGACTGTTCACGTCACGTCTGCCCAGCGAGAGACTGTTCACGTCACGTCTGCCCAGCGAGAGACTGTTCACGTCAAGTCTGCCCAGAGAGAGACTGTTCACGTCACGTCTGCCCAGCGAGAGACTGTTCACGTCCCGTCTGCCCAGCGAGAGACTGTTCACGTCACGTCTGCCCAGACGTGAACAGTCTCTCGCTGGGCAGACGTGACGTGAACAGTCTCTCGCTGGGCAGACTTGACGTGAACAGTCTCTCGCTGGGCAGACGTGACGTGAACAGTCTCTCGCTGGGCAGACATGACGTGAACAGTCTCTCACATACGTATGTCTATCACATACATTCGGGAAATTGGTTCAAGTTATTTCAGCCCTTTACAAATAAGCCTTATGATTTAACAGTATGTGTGTCTTTATTTCCATACTAATTGTTTCGTCTTTTGATTGATGTGTGTCGAGCAGGGGTGTCCAAACCTGCTCCTGGAGGGCCACTGTCCTGCAGAGTCCTGCTCCGAGTTGCCTTAACATCTACCTGGATGTGTACCTACTGAGACCTGGGCTGTGTCCTAAATCAGCCCCTATACCCTTAAACAGGGCACTATTTGAGGGAACAGCCATTTGTAGTGGTGTAGGAAACCAACGTGAACATTATCAATTATTGTGGGGTGCATTCAATCCCACAATGCACCGCAATGACGAGTGTACAACCGATGTATGCTCAACGGCTAGAGAATACCCATAATGCACTGTGAAAGTCACACGCTGACTGAATTCCCATGTCTGAGTAGAAGATGGCGCCCGCACTGAATTATCCATTTTTCAAACCTCTGGTCCAATGTGGCTAGAGCGTAATATACAGGAATAAATTCCTTTTTAATTAATTATTAAACTGTTGAATTAAAGGGGGGAGGTTAGGGGGCAATAGTAGTCTAGTTCTAATAGTTCTAATAGTCTAATTCTGCATGCTTTCTATAAAATAAAAAACACTAAATTGCAACAAAAAAATGGTTACACTTTATTTCGATAGTCACTTTAGACATTCTAACTTTGCAACTACATGTCAACTAAATCTAAATAGAGTATTAGTAGACTGACTGTCAGTAGACTATTATAGTATGGTTAAATGTTAGGGTTCGGGTTTGGAGAATTAGTTGACTTGTAGTTGCCAAGTTACATATAGTCAGTAGAATGTCTGTTGGGGGACCATCACAATAAAGTGTCAACAGATATCAAGCATGCAGTCGACTAATAATCTAATGAGAGTTAGTTGACATGTAGTTGCAAAGTTACTTGTAGTTAGTAGAATGTCCAAGTGGACTATCGAAATAAAGTGTTACCGAAAAATTTGTTTAATTAAGGTTTACACATAGTTTTCATGATAGAGTTCGAGATAAATCTTTTCATCACTACTAGAGCTGCCAGTTTACTGAGCTTCAAATGATTATTAAACAGCAAACAGCCCTTCTGATGCACTCAGTGCCGAATTCACTCACTCGTTTTCATTCACTCCCTCAAGTGAACAAGTGGACTAATGTAGGGAATAGGGATGTTGGACACAGCCCTTGAGTATCTGGTTCGGGTGAGTTTAGCTGTGTTTGGAGCTGTATTACGCAGGACTGTGGCCCGCAGGAGCAGGATTGGACACCCCTGGTGTAGATGAATGTTGCATGATGATGTTTTCTAAAGTCATGTGTTGTGTCCGTTTTTCTCCAGTGGTCAACACTACCTGTCCACCCAAGAAAGGTGAGAGACGGGCAGACTGCTGCCGGAGTGTGTGTGTATGTGTTCATGCAAAAAACTGTAACGTGTGTGTGTGGCTGTGTGTAGTCATGTGTTCTTCATTGTCTTGGACTTTTCTTTGTAAGAAAAGTCCCATGTAAGTTCACATCGTTTCTGTTTGTGTTGTATTTCCATGTTTGGGTCAATGACAAATAGATGATGCATCTGAGATGATGGAAATAAAAAAAAATATTCAGAAATGCATTTTTTGCTCATGGTTTTTGTCACATGAAAATAAAATGGCTTTTGAGATATTTAAAAAAAAATTCTCTTATAATTTAAATCAGCTTTATTATTGTATTTTTAAGGTTTTGATTTAGTCAAATGCTTCTTTTTTACTTTTTTTTTTTTTTTTACAAGAATATCACCCTATAAATAAGCCTTATAATCATGTTATTACAATCTTGGGACAGTTACCACCTAAGACATTTTTTTTATTTTAGCAAAAATATCATAATTAAATTTGATTATTCTTATAAAATTTGTATTGAATTCTTTTTATATTTGCACTTTTGAATAAGTAGCTCAGTTCTGGACACAAAACAAATAAAATGAGCATCACGTCATTGATCCTTGTTTGGTTTTTCCTTTTATCTTTGCCTGTTTTGTCGTGTGTGTGTGTGTGTGTGTGTGTGTGTGTGTGTGTGTGTGTGTGTGTGTGTGTGTGTGTGTGTGTGTGTGTGTGTGTGTGTGTGTGTGTGTGTGTGTGTGTGTGTGTGTGTGTGTGTGTGTGTGTGTCCTCTGTAAGCCGCATGTCCTATCTGTGATGTCTCTCTTTGATTTGATTCTGTTTAGTGTGTATGTCTGTGTTCTGGAGTGCCTGTTTGTTATTACCTGTAAAATAAGCAGGAAACCAGTGATTGAATGCGTAATAATTAATCTGATGAAAGCTATCCTTTCTGCTAGACCGGACGTCACACACATCCAAAAACCTCGATAATTTTGATACTTCTTAGAAATGTAGGAAATCCTGTCTTTTTAGATCGAAAGTGGTCAGGAAATGTAATTAGAACTCTCAAAACATTCTATAATGTGACGGAATTCCAAAAAAGTGGAAAAAAAGAAAGGACAGGATTTTATCCTTCAGGAACTGGTTGGACCTCTGCAGTTGGTGAAGTGTTTGATGATTTTTTTTTTCTTTGAACTGAACATAAATTGTGACCAGGAACATCCATTTGACCAAATACTAATCAAGCCAAGCCCCGCTTATCTTCCGAGTTTATTAAGACCAGAAACATGTAATTAGGCAAATAATAGGGGTTTTCCACTCTCTTGAGATGAAGACTGTAGTCAATCTAAATTTGGCTAAATCAAGGTGAAAATGTTTGCTTCATTCTGCATCCACATCAATAGGTGTCAGTGTAATATCTGAGGCCAGCAAAGCATAAACAAAATATTACTGCATTTTCACAATCTGACTTGGGCATGAACTGATACGGTAAAACCGATTACGTTAACTGTTTGTGTTTGCAATTGCTCACAATTATGTTAAGGGGTGTTACATTTACAACACACACTTGAGGTATTTAGACAATCACAATGCACTGGGTCTGCTGGCCAATCAGAGCACTGGCTTTTCAGAAGGAGGGGCTTTGTAGAATCCAGACCAGAACTCAGAGCGTTTCGACAGACTGGGAATAGAAGTGCTGCAATAATATAGTATGTGAAAAATAATTTTAAAGCATACTAACCTATTCTATTAAACCCAATAAACAAATAACGACCTTTAAAAATGGCATCATATGGCCTCTTTGAGCTTGCCTTAGGCTAGAAGAGTCTTACATTTTGGTGATTTCAGCCGTCAGAAGCTTGGAGAAAACATCTAACTGGGGTTTCAGAGCTAATTAGCTAAACCTCATACAGAAGGGAACGATCTAAACCTCTGACACTGGTGTAAAGTTATCTGCCGTTATCTCTTCAGCCACCGCTGGAGCTCAGGAGTTATTCATATCTAGGTTACACACAGCAGTTTTACCTTCTCCATATTATCTTGATTGTTAGATGCTATCTCGAACAAATCCTATTAGCTAGTTAATCCTGATTAATTAGTCAGAAAATCTCCAGTAACTGTGTCACCATGGTTTGGAATGGAGAGGTTAGAATATGCTGCTTCCCATTTGAAGTGTTTCAGTGTTTCTGAGCGCATTAAACAGGAATGATGCATGATATGCAAGACAACAAACTGTATTTATCTGTGTTGTGCTCGTGCATTACAACCGATTCAGTCAGTGATAACAGTGACAGAGTGAATATAATATCTACCTCACCATCTGTCTCGTGTACATAGTAACTAAATACTAACCCAAGACATCTGTGTATTTCTGCACAATTTGCATTCATCTGCTGAAAAAGGAACAATGTTTAAATCAGAAATCTGTGGCTTGTTAATTTTAATAGTGTTTCTGAGTGAATCTCATGAAAAACATGTCCATCTCAAAAATTATATATATATATACACACAAACCCCCCATGGCATATTGCAAAGCACTATGATATGATACCACTACTTAATTGTAAGAGTTGTTTGATTAAAATTGATAAAATGCATGTAAACCTATCCAAAACCCCAAGCTGTAATAAAGTCAAGCTTTGCTAAACGTGCTGCACATTTATCGGTTAAGCCTGTTCCAGTCAGTTTTAAACTGAATATTCTTGAATAATGAAGCGAAATTTATTCAATGCAACTTTATTGGCTTTGTGGAAATATAATAATATTAAACATATCGCTAGAAGTTCTCTAAATGTTTAACACATTTATCTTGGTTGGTTTGTTTTTCAGCTTGACTATCGGATTTCTTGAGCAGCGAAATGTATTCAGTACATTTCAATCTGCAACTTTACTCTTCATTGGCTTAATTTTCCAGCTGTTTGATGTCAAATCTCTGTGCTCGCCTGGGCTGTCAGGCTCCGTCCGCATCTCGGCACAAAAAGGTGATATTGTTAGACTATGAATGGAAGCGAGGCGAGGCCATTCCACAGGGTTCAAACAGTCCTTTTGAAGTGCCAGCCTTATTACCGAAATGTGCCGTTTACCCCTGCACGCACACACACACACATACACACACACACATGGACACACAGAAAATTGGTGCTTTTAAAAGCCTAATAGAGCTGCCGCTCAGTGAATCTTAACCTGCAGACATCTGCCAGCAAAGAAGCCAATATCAGTACACAAATGAAGCCATAAAAATGTACTGTATATGCATGTATGCAGAGAAAAAGTAGATTTATGAACACATGCATAACAAATATTTTCTCTGTGAGTATATTCAACCTGATTGGATTGGTAAAATATGATCTAAATTTACCTTTCAGGTAACATACATTTAAATATGTTAATAGTAGCATGTTATATTTCCCAATGCAGTTCCAGTATGTACCTTTTTGCATGGGAAATCTTGATACTGCATTCAAGTGCCCCTATTATGCTTTTTTGAATATTACCATTCATGCAGTGTTTAATATCAAATATGTTTAAAGAGTGCACGACAGATAAAGATATTGTCTCCTAAAAGAAAGAATCGATTCTAAACTGCTGAAACGATTCGTCTGTAATTCCAGTCTCACTTCCTGTTACATACCTTCATAACAATGTAACAAATTTGCCTGTAGCTGTAGCTGAGACTGGAAGAGTTTGGTTTGTGTTGTCGTCATGATGAGAAGACACAGTATTCTGTGCTGCAAATCCACTTTGCCACTCTTCAAAAGGACGAGGACTCGCATTGATACGGTAAAATCCTGATGCCATCCTTAATGTTAGTATCACTGTGTTTCAGTTCAGAGGAAGAACCGGTGCTGATATTCAGATATGGTAATGGACATTTAGTTTCCAACACACACTGTAAGCGGTCGACCAATCACAACAGACTGGGGCATCTGACCAATCAGAGTCAAGTCATCGTCATTTATATAGCGCTTTTAACAATGTAGATTGTTTCAAAGCAGCTTTACAGAGATAAACATATCATTTAAGGTAACAGAGATTGGTTTGGTTTTATAGTGGTTCTTGAATAATGTTTTTTCCAGGTAAAGTTAGTTTTGATTGATTCACTTCCGTCTAAATGATCATTTGTTATTAAATTAGGCGCCGCTAAGATGACACCGTTCTCTCTAAACAGACTTTAAACGCGAACCTGTGATAGACGCTGATGGCGTTCACATGCGCATTAAGATTCTATAGTTATGTGCATTTGGATATATGTGCGCAGGTTTGTAATTCCTTAAACCATACATACCAGAGCAAAGTAAGCCAATCACAATAGACTGGGGCAGCTGACCAATCAGACCAGAGTAAGCCAGTTACAGAGTAAGCCAATCACAACAGACTGGGGTATCTGACCAATCAGAGCAGAGCAGGCTCGTGGAAAGGAGGGGCTAAGTTAGAGAGACTGAATCTTTGAATGGACCGTTTTCAGACTCTTTGAGAAATTAGGTGATGTGCAATGGATATTATGAGAAAAAGTGTTGTTTTTTTTACTTTGGATGCATGTAAACCTATTGTAGAAGACTCCAAAACAAATTAGGAACCTTTAAAATAGCATAATAGGGGCACTTTAAGGAAGCGACAACTTTCGAGTTCAGAAATCGTAACTACGATGTGATTTTGGTCGGACTTAGTTGTACAAAAAATATATATTTTTTCACTTCCTAGTTAAAATGAAGCAATAAGATGCATCTAGACTAATTTAATGTAATGCATATATATTTTATCATTGCAACAGAGAATGATGGGTATGTATGATGAATGATGTAGTTCAAATAATTTGCATCATAAATCATCTAAATGAGAAAAATAGCAAGCTTTAATGCTATTCTTCGTCGATGGAGTACAAAATGCATAGAAACTAAATTGTACTGTCAACAGTCTCAATTGAAACTTGATAAACAGCAAATAGCTTCTGCTGTAGAGATTTTCTTGAATAGGACTCAAAGAAAATCCAGAGGTGATTATGCCTTTTGCTGTTGTTCATGTGTGCTCATCTCATAAATATAATATTGTAATATAAAACATGAGTTGCAGCAGCATAAAACCCCACAGAAATTGGTTATAATAAATGGAGAGTGTTGTAATTTGATAAAATGCATCTTATTTTATGACAGTATATGTTTGGATGATAAATCTGTGCAAAAGTATTGACTGTAAACCTCTCAGTGTTTCTCTGCTTTTGTTCCTTAGAGCGGATGTCACACTTCTTCTTGTTTGTCTTTTTCACACTTTTTCCAATGCTCTTTGAGGTGTATTTCTGCCTCACTTTTTTCACTCGGTATATTTTCTTCTTTTTTACTCTGTGAGAACGCCAGAGCTGTCAGCAATTACCAGAAGAGACAGTGTTGATGTTTGTAGAGAGAAAAAATGAAGAGAGTCAAAGATAGACTTGTGTGATCGGCTCAGAAGAGTACCTGCGCTGTTACCTGCGACAGGCTGAAGCAGAGGTCAGTCCTCAGGGCGGTGCGTGTGTGTGTGTGTTTGTGGAGCCGAACACCTGCAGTGTTTCCACTCCTGTCTCGACCCGAAAAGATAATTCAACAGCTCACTTCAGTCAGACCCGATGAGCCGACAGCGAGCCCTTCGGAACCACTTCCTCCTCTCCAAAACCTCACTTCCCTTCTCGTCTCCTCTCGTTTCGTCTCGTTTCGTCTCATTAGGGTTGTTTGCGAAGACAAGCGTCACTATTACTATTACTCATCATTAGAGTACTAACAATAACACTAAGTAATAAACTTCAGCGTTCAACTCGTCCTGCAGCGTTTGTGTTTGAGCTCAGCGATATTTATCTTTATTTTCTGTATTCTTTTGACAATATTCAGTATATGCACACTGCTATTCTGGGGTCCGAAAGATTTTGTTCTTTTTTTTTAAAGCAAGGATGCATTGAATTAATCAAAAGTGACATTAACGAAAAAAATCATGGTTTCCATAAAAATATGAAGGAACACAACTGTTGTCAACGTTGATAATAACAGATAAATGTTTCTTGAGCAGCAAATCAGCATATTAGAATGATTTCTGGAGGATCATGTGACACTGAAGACTTTGATCACAGGATTAATTACTGAATCTTAAAATATATTCACATAGAAAACAGTTATTTTAAATTATAATAATATTTTAAAGTAAAGGCTATTTTCACAAAGATTGTTTTCAGCAGAGGAATCACTACGTGTCTGTGTGTCTGTGTGTGTGTGTGTGTGTGTGTGCGTGCGTGCATGCGTGCGTGCGTGCGTGCGTGTGTGTGTGTGTGTGTGTGTGCGTGTGTTCATTTCTCTTTTTTTCTACATTTTAAGTGTGAATAAGAGTCAAGAGTCAATTCATTGACATTGATTCGTTTGAATTCATTTGAACTGATTCACAGCAATGAACTGACGGATGTATTTCTTTCTGAAGTAAAATCAAAGACTTCTTCACAAAGTTACTTAAATGTATAAATCATTGCAAATAAAGGATGTTTTTTCCTATACATCACTGAGCCAGAATAGCCTAGAGACACTGCCTAGTGGGCTGTTTTGTAAGTAACTATCATCAAGGCGTTGAGTTTTTCACACACATAAACCACTCACATTCCCAGACGGTGTAAAAGTGTAGTTTCTGACGTCCTCCTCAAGCTCCCACTCTTTGGCCCTGTTTAGACCACCTCTGCGACATGAATCATTATCTGTGAGTTGAAGTGTGCAGCCGTTTGTCACAAAACATCTCTAAAGCGCTTCTCAGCCGCGATGAAACATGGATTTATGTGCACAGGTCAGATGCACGTGGTTCTCCTCGACCGGAACCACAGCGGCACGTCTTATTAACACTCGCAGACGCTGTTACTCTGAACACAAACCCAAGAGATGTTTCGGACAGATTTGTGCATTAGCGCTCCTTCAGGACCAGAGCTTCTCCAAATGTAATGAGAGGAAAGATCAAACTAGTCTGGGATCAGCAGTCAAGGGCAGCAGATGGCGGGTCTGCTGTGCGCTGTGTGCGCTGTCTCTGTTCTGATCCCCTGCTAGTGTCAGAGAAACATATAAACCTCACGGTAGAGACGCTAGGCCTGGTCCTGCTACGACGAGCTCGTTCCTGCAGAATTATTGTGTGTGTGTGTGTGTGTGTGTCTGAAAGCTTTTGTTGATCTTGGCTGGAGGTCATACACTTGTGTGTATGGCTTTTTCCAGCTTATTTTTACAGCATGTTCTGCTTTCAAGTCATTAAGTGATCATATTTATGAGTGCGGATGAATACCACCACAATTTTAGGTTTAAAGAAGCATTGCGTAGGTTCTGAAATTTCTAACCGTTACTGACACCAGTAGAGAAACTGCAGCCAGTCTCATGCTCGTTCTCGGTGCGCACGCTCGTATGAGTACGACCACAGCAACCAGAGAGTTGTAACTATGTCTTACCTTTGCAGTAAAAAGAAAGCCAGCTCGGGGTCTGTTTTTATACCCAGCGCTGACCGGTGCTTCTTCCAAGAATCAAATGCCGCTCCGATGTTGACTCTTGTCTTGACTTTGCCCGACGCCGGTCACTCTCTATTTTGGCCGCACTTTTTTTTTTTTTACTTACGAGGAGTTTCCGTGGGTGTCTGGATTGTGCTGGAGGCTGGTCGCTTCTTACCGTCCGCAGAGTCCATTTGAAACACTAACGTTACTTACTGCTAGCGATTGCCGGATTTGCCGCTGCTTACTAATGGCCGGATGTAAGCCCAAGTAGACGAGAACCCGCATGACGTCACATTTTGTGAATTTTCGCGCCAATTCGGGCCCGACTCCTCCACACACAATTGAGCCTACAGGCTGATAGAGGCAACCGTGGTGGACATTAAGGTGTCATTCTTTCTATTACATTATGGTTGGCTCATAAATGTACAAATGAAAACTCTATCTTAAAGATTTTTTTTAAGTAAAAAGCTACACATAGCCCCTTTTAAAAAAAAATAATAATAATTTTAAATAATTTATAATAGAAATATTTTTGTTTGAACTTAATCTAAATTAAACTAATAATATTATATAATTGTTATATTATAAAATATTATAATTAAAATGAGGCATAGTTATACAATTTTATTAAAATGTTTATGTTTTATTGCACAAAACATGAGCATATGCTTTATTACTGTTAACAAGTAATTAATTGCATATCTTGCATAAAGGGTTTTATACAATTTTTGTATGAATTTAATTTCAAATAAATTAATATAATTATATATTATAAAATATACATATATAAATATTATGAATGAGGCATAGTTTTGCAATTATATTTAAAGTTATATTTCTATATATTTTAGGCTACATGCACAAAGCATTTGGATTATTCCACATGCATGTTTGCTGTATTACTATTAACAATTAATTAATTAACCATTAATTGCATGTCTTGCAGTTGAACACCCCACCAACAATTTTAAGTGTAAATTATTGAATAATTGAATATTGAATATGTATTTAATAATGTTATGTAAATAATCATTAATACAAATAATCATTAAAATATTAACATGAAAATATTTTAATTTAATTTTAAAGTAAATGAAAATCATTTAGATATTATTATACAGTAATATAAATATTATTAGGCATAATTATACAATTATATTTATTAGTTCCTTTTAAAAAAAATTACATCTCTAGATGGTGATATGCATTTAAAGGGACAGTTCACCCAAAAATAAAAATACTATCATAATTTCGCTCACCCTCGTGGCGTTTCAAACCTGTATGACTGGGCTACACAAAATAAGGAATTTTGGGAAAATTGTTTGGAACGGCAAATTCTTTCCCCGACATTTTTTGTCAGGCTTCCGCTGGGGAAACATGAGCAACCAACACTAAGGTACACGCTAGTCTGAATGCATCATCAGCTGCTTTGGATAAAAAAGGCTGCCAAATGTGCAAATGTTGTCTAGTGTCTTGGACCTGGAAATTGGCAAAAACTGTATACTATGAAATTGCATGAAGCCAACCAATCAGATGGCAAGTTTTGAGAAGGCTTGAGCTATTTTTGTGTGCACTGTCTGTGTGATGTCTGAGTCTGAGACTGCTTTGAGTTTTTGCCAGTCTTTGCTATTTTTAGGGCCCTGGGAAACATTGTCTGTGTAACCAACACTGATGAATCCTTGACAATGTGTCACAATGAAAAGACAAGATTTCACGGCACCATCATAGCACTGGTTCTTAATTCTGTCAGACAGGGCCGGTCGCTGAATTCTGGGATTAGTTTGGTATATCTGTGTTTTAATTTTTTGACCCAATCCCAAGTGTCAGTTCTCTTTCATGGAAAAGCCAGCGAACGTGACCAATGCAGATAAATGAGAGTCTTATTTTCTGGATTTATTCAGCTGTTTCCAGACTCCACAGATCTTTCACTTAGTGTGGTGTGTGAGAAAGACAGATTAAATCTGACAACGAGTCCCTTTCTGTCACACACAAGTTCATATAACACCCATTCATCACAGCATCTCCTCACTACCATGTATATGGGTGATCGGAAAGGACGGAATGCGATGACGCTGGATTCAGATCCGTGACCGACCGTAACGTTCCGTAACAAATGCGCTTCTCTTCAGGGGAAAAGTTCTCCATGCTTCACACCGATGAAGTGAATGAAATCACCTCCGCTAATGACAACACTATTCTGTAATTAGTGAGGAACGTGTCCGATGTGAAGTGTTCGACAGCTGGAACATGCTGTTACATCCTCTCACAATTCATTTCAGACCATTCAGATTCATTTTTATGATGCCACGTTTAAGTGATTAGGTTGAGTAACACTGATGCAGTGATACCGTCTGTCTGTCCATCTATCCACCCATTCTGTCTATCCATCCATCCATCCATCATACTATCTATCGTTCTGTCATATCTATTGTTCCATCGTTCTATTGATCTATCGATCTAATGTTCTATCCACCTAGCAACACCATAGCAACCACCCAGAACACCATAGCAACACCCTGAAACCACCCTAGCAACCACCCAGAACACCCTAGCAACAGCCTAGCAACCACCCAGAATACACTAGCAACTGCCTAGAAATCACCCAGAATACCTTAGCAACCACCTAGCAACACCATAGCAACCACCCAGAACACTCTAGCAACCGCCTAGCAACACCATAGCAACCACCCCGAACACCCTAGCAACCGCCCAGAACACCCTAGCAATGCCCTAGCAACCACCTGGACAACATGAATAAGCCATATCTCAGCACCAGAACATCGTACAGACATGTTTGTATGTAATGATGTTGCACACTCTAGCAAACGAGTGGCGAGTTTTGCCACTGCAAGCACCACTCACATTTTCTTCAGGAAATGTACATTCTATCACCCATCATTCTGTAATTCTGTCTATCCATCCATCCATCTATCTAACATTCTATCTACCCGTCTATCATTCTATCTATCGTTCCATCGTTCTATTGATCTATCTATCAATCTAATGTTCTATTGTTCTATCTATCATTCTATATTTCTTTCTATCTGTCTGTCGGTCTATCTATCATTTTATATATCTATCAGTCATGTAACTCTGCATCCATTTTTATGAAAACTATATTGTACTCTATCGATTTAAATCCATTCTGTATTCTATAATTTAAAGTTTAACCATAATAAAGAAAATATTTAGTTTAACAGTGAAGGCATATTGTAATCATAAAAGTGGTAGATTTGAATATTAAAACCTGAATTGTTGCTTTTGGTTACAAGACACATTAACACAGATTGTGTTTTATGAATATTTACTTTTTGTCATTCTATGGTAATTATTTGTGATGGACAATCCCTAGGTATATTTTGAAAAAAAAAATCTATATTCCCTCCGGCCCACTGCCTCACAGACTGTCATTGTAATGTAAGCACAAGTCCGTGGTACAGTGTGATTTAACACAATGCAGCGTGACAGACTGACAGCCATACTGAAATCCTCCAGAGGCCGAAGCGTCAATCAAGCTCTGACAGCAAGCGGTGTCTTCAGAGCGCATGAGATCAGCTGTCTGTCGCACTGGGAACGACCGCTGGAGAGATCAGATCGGAATTGGATGACTAACCTGTAATCAGGACTTTGATTTTTCTTTGAGTATGAGCATAGAGGTTAGAGAAACTGAAATATCCCTGGCGACTTAATGTCAGATAAAAGGCTTAAATGGAAAATTGGATGTATCAGTTTTGCATTGTGTGGTGAGAATGACCTGTGCAGAACAAATGAATGTTGCTGTGTGCTTTAATGATATTGCCCTGACATCCATGGCATGCATATGACATTAGAAAAATGCAAACCTGATCCAAATGCAAGTACTACCTGTTTGCAATGGATGGATACTTTTTGGTTCCATATTTTAAACCAGTGTGTGTGTGTGTGTGTGTGTGTGTGTATGTGTGTGTGTGTGCAGCACACCTCTTTAAAATTTCCTCTCCTGTGGTGTAAGTGAAACCAGAGACACCCAATCACCACTCGAACCCTGCCATCCAGGCCCTAAAAATAGATGCCCTCTGATCCAACATCCCAGGTGAATGAACACACCAGAAAAAGAAACCATCTTACCTGTACAGATACAGGTCACCTGACCTGTGTACACCTGTGTCGCTGCTAGTGTCTTTACAAAGTAATATTACTGTTTTACTAGAATTATCAATTTGCTATTTAAGGATCTTAGTGTGAATTATCAAGAAAGGAAAATGTTAGTCCAGCTGAAGGAAGGTCTTTGAAAAGTCTCAAATGAGATTTTATTTTACTTTCATGCCTCTGTTGTTTCTCCTAGTGTTTCAATGGCATTAAATGTGAGCCAATGGAGACTTTGGGTTCCAGAGTTTCAGAAGAGATCTCAACAATTGCAATTAAGACCACAAAAAACACATTTTCTATTTAAAGATCTCAGTGTGAATTATCAATAAAGGATTATATAAATTGATGGCAACTCAACATTATGGCAATATAATTTAGATTCCTAGGGAATGCATGAACTGCATATTTTGAATGCAACGAAAGTCGCTTTGGATGAAAGCATCTACCAGATGCATAAATTTGAATTCAAGTTGTTTTTAATCTCTGTTTTTGGTATGCATGACCTAAAATGTGCAATGAACATGTTTTACCTTTTGTGCATCTAAAATGTAAAGTGCTGGAACGGTTTCAGCAGCTTTTTGCCCGTGAAGCCCTCTGGAGTTGCGTGGCGTCTGCTGTCATGCTCATGATTTATTTGTGTTTTTTGCTATCAGGAGATGGGAACCCTAAGGAGAGCAGTCCATTCATCAACAGCACCGACCCAGAGAAGAACCAGCAATATGACGGCAAGAACATGGCCCTGTTCGAGGTACGCATGAGCTCATGCACACACGTTAAATCATAAACATGCAACGACGGCACATTTTAACTCTCATTAGAGCTAGACAGTGAGACACAGGCACGCAAACTATAGTGATTAATGGAATAATAGAGTCTGACAGTAATTAATAAGCATAATTAACGTTTGAAGGGCAGAAAGTCCCCGGGACATTGATCTCTGCAGGATGATAACAGCATGCAAGAGCCTTCAGTCCAAAAAGAAGTGCTTCTAAAACTATTTTAAACTGCCTTTCTATTGCCTCATATTAATTAGTTGACTATATAAGTGATTAGGTGATTCAAATGTTATATGAGCTAAGTTATGAAGTGCATTCATATGCATTTAATCTAAAATCTTGTCAGCTTGTTAACAGAAAATGTTAGTCCAGCTGAAGGAAGGTCTTTGAAAAGTCTCAAATGAGATTTTATTTACTTGTATGCCTCTGTTGTTTCTCCTAGTGGGAATGAGTTTAAATGGTGAGCAAATGGAGAGTTTAGCTTGTGTCTTTTCTAGAGTTTCAGAAGAGATCTCAACAATTGCAATTAAGACCACAAAAAACAAATCTGCTATTTCAGTGTCATCTCAAATATTTTTTTCTGTGATACACCGAATGTATACATGCAAATTCAAGATGTTTTTGAAACCCAATGCATGCTAGCTGACTAATTAATATGCACAGTTTGCATTTATTTTTGACCTACTGCATTTGATAAAAATGTGCCGTAAACACATTTTACTTTGTCACTAAATCGTTACGGAAGCTTCTCAAGTTTCTCATCAAATTTTTCCTCGATCAAATGATCTGAGCTGCTCTGTACTCTTACTGTATGACAACTACTGACTTAGTTGTTTCTGTTTTTACTTTTCCTCCATTTCAGATGATGCATCTTAAATAAACCTCAACTGAGAGTTTCATTAGCTATTAAAAATTTAATTCCGAGCAAAAAATTGTCCTCTGGGCTTGTCATTTGTAATCTGTAAATGTAAACATGACATTTCAGATGATGTTCATCACGAGTGAATTATTTAATGCTCACACAATATCTGTTCTGGATGTGCGTGTGTTTGCTCTACAGGAGGAGATGGACACAATTCCCATGGTATCGTCTCTTCTCAGCAGTCTCGCCAACTACTCAAACCTGCCGCAGGGCAGCAAAGAACATGAGGAGGCGGAAAACAACGAGGGCGCGCGCAAGAAACCTGTCCAGGTACACATGCATGCTCTCGACACGCTCTCAAAGCAACGGATATCGTTTTTCCTTCACACGTTTTTGTCTAGGTCTCAATTGCTACAGGCAGGGACGTCACTAGGATTGGAAGACAGGGGGGGCTGAGCCCCCAGGCACACAGATTTCAGGGAGGTATCTCTTTTTGTTGAAGGGGGGGGGGGGGGGGGGGACGGACTACATGCGCTTCGTGAGGCACACGCGCGCACATTTGCACACACGCAAGGACTCTCGCTCTCTCCCTCTCTGTCGTGCGCGACGCTACACGGTTTGGGGCTCGCGCTCTAGATTCCGGGAGATTTGAACTAATTTGCGGGCATCAGGAAGCCGCTATCAATATGCGGGAGACTCCCTGAGACTTGGGATGTCTGCCATAGGAAACCAAAATATCCCGTATCCCCTTTCCATTTGAGGATACTCATTCCATTGTTATTATCATTTAGGGGGGCTTAGGAACATTTTGGGGTAGCTTCAGCCCCCCTAAAATAGACCTAACGACGTCCCTGGTTACAGGTGAACATTAATTGGCTTCTGTCAGACAGAGTGTCTATAAACAGCGAGATCTGGAGTGTTAAAGACAGCTGCCAGCTCTGTTTTGGCCTGTGACCTGAAAGTTGGGCCTTTCCCGGTCTGTTTCCCTGTCGCTTGATTCAGTTTCACTTTTCTTCATTGCGATCTTGATTCAGTTTGCAAATTTGCTTCTAACTTTGTGTGTATGGTATTAAAGGACTGTGACAAAATTCACAATTTCTGTGAGGGTTGGTGCACTAGTTGTGCAATTGAAAGTGGAGTCGTGTTAAAGTTTTGTGAATGTGTAATGGGTTGATAAAACAAGTGCACGAGTACAATTTACTTACAGTTCCCAAATAATCATATAACATTTAAATTCAAAGGCATTCGTTTTTTTGTTTCGAATTACTCCGAAGGCGAGTCAGTGCAATATTATTTTAGAATTTTTAATATACTGTTATAGTATTTAAATACTGTTATAGTACTATATATATATATATATATATTGAACTAGCTATTATTTTTTTAGTTTAAGTTTTAGTACTTTTGTGATTTTAATTTTGTTTTTTAAATATTTTATATTTAGCTGTATTTTTATTTTATTTTTGGCTTTAGTAATTTTAGCACTTCAAGTTATTTTATTTCATTAGGCTGCCAATTTTCCAATTTCTGTTGAAGTTTTTTTTATCAATTGCTTATATTTTGTATTATTATGTTTATTATTTCAAATACCCCAAAAAAAATATTTTTAATAGTTTCAGTTTTTGTAAACAATAAAAACTCTGATTCAGTAAATCTTTTTCTCTGGCACAGAGAGTCTCTACTGAGCGTGTGCAAAACATTTAGCGTGGTACAAATATCTCCTATTAGAATTCCTCTACAGCGCCTTACGAAAAATATACTTCAAGTTAATTTTATGAAGTATGCTTAAGTAATGTTCAAGTATATTTTTAAGTATACTTTATATAGTAAGTATATTAATATCAATGTGTACTTGTAGTAAACTTGTAAGTGTACTATTTCAATACCGCTTGGGACTAAATTGGCCCACTTTTAGTATATAAAAGTATACGTTTAAGTGTACTATAAGTGTAACAGTAGTAGACTTTAAGTACACAACTAGATTTCTCATTTGTAATGCATCTGTACTACAAGTGAACTTATTAAGTATACTAGTAGTTTACTGTTTTAATATAAGTTGTATTTTTTTAGTTTATGAAAGTACACACTGAAGTGTATTCTCAGTAAACTACTAGTTTAGTAGTTTATACTGCAAGTATACTTGTAAGTTTTCTTTAAGTGAACATAACATTATACTTATAGTTTACTATTTATATATTATTTTTGCACTTGCTGTATACTACTATGTTCAAATGTAGATATTATTTTTTATACTTGAAAAATACCTTTAACTGTACTTTAATTTTAAAAAAAATTATTAGCTTCATGCATCCTTTTTTATCAACACTTTAATGTCGGTAAGTTTCATAAAGAAAGGCAACATTTTAAACAAAAAAGTTGAGAAAATCACTTTTTTGTCAAAGACTACGGCTTGATCAGATTCAGAACGATGATCAAAACACAGATGGAATTGATCGAGTCCAACAACCCCAAAGCTTCACAGTCGTTCCCTACTGTATAACAATGAAAACATGGATAGCTGGAAAACTCAGTCAATGGTGGTGAGGAAAGAGTGAAGTAGAATTAAATCAAACTCTTATGTACACTACCACTGGACTAGCCTACACAAAAAAAAATCAGATACGCAGAATTAGAAACATATCTGTTTTATATCAATATTCTAATCAATATTTCCAAACAATGTAAGTTTCATAAGACTGTACATGAAAAACTATGTAAAAAAGTATATTTAATAGGCTATACTCGATCAAAAGAGTTAACACAACTACAAGCCAAGTATATACTTTGAATACGAGTATATCTCGATCAAAAGATTGAGTACAAGTACAGGCCAAATATAAGTCAAGTACACTTAAGTGTCATTTTAATTATATTTCCGAGAAGTACATAAAGTATATTTTTGAGAAGTATATAAAATGTAGACAAAGTATACTTTCTTATTTTTAGTTTAAAAGAAGTATACTAATAGAACACTTGAATAAACTTCTTCTTCGTAAGGGACGGTCAAAATGTCCAAAAACTTAGTAAAGATTAAACTCTGCAATACATCATTGCTCGGATGTACAGGGAGAGTGAGTGAGAGAGAAAGAGAGTAAAATAGAGAAATGAGATGGAATTGGATTTGTCCTCTCAACATGATCGAGGAGAGCGATAATCTTCCTCTTGTTTCACACTGCGACTTCAACTTAATTAGCTCGTCTTGCAAAGCATCTGCTCTTCAATCAGCCTCCATTTTGAGAGGGTCAATCCGCTCATCTCCGGCAGCAAATGTCCCCGCGTACACACACACACACACACACACACACACACACGCTCGACCACGGGGGTCAGTTTATTACCAATCACGTCGACAGGTTTCAGCTCTGCTCCACGGATGTCTTGAACTCTCTCTCTCTCAGTCTAAAGGTTTCTTTACATCACAGAAACGGCACAGAAGTTATACCTGAAGTGGCATATACACTACTGTTCAAAAGTTTGGGGTCAGTAAGATTATTTCAAATACTTTTATTCAGCAAGGATGCATTAAATTGATCAGAAGGGACAGTAAAGACATTTATAATGTTACAAAAGATTCTATTTTAAATAAATGTTGGTCTTTTGAACTTTTGATTCATTAAAGAATCCTGAGAAAAAAAATGATTGTGGTTTTCACAAAAATATGAAGCAGCACAACTGTTTTCAACATTGATAATAATCAGAAATGTTTCTTGAGCAACAAATCAGCATATCAGAATGATTTCTGAAGGATCACTGAAGACTGGAGTAATGATGATGAAAAAAAATTATATATTACACCATATATTATATAGCACCATTATGCCACTAGATATGCTACAGAGGGTATGTTTATATTACCCAAAGTAAAAACAAATTATGGAAAGAGAACTATGTTGTATAGAGCCATGTCCGGTTGGAACACTTTGCCCTGAGACATTGTTAATTCACACAGTAAACATCAGTTTAAAGTCCTTTTAAAAATGCATTTGATCATAAATTAAAATGTATTGCGAATGGTAAATTGTTATTCCGTTATAAATTATTGCTTACAGTATCATGGCCAAATTGTATTTTTGTAACAAAAGATTATTTCATATCTTAGAATCATGACTAAACTAGGTCTTGTGTATATGGGTGTGTGTTTGATATGTTTGTAGGTATGTGTGAGTAGGGGTGTAGTGTTATAAATTTTTATTGCATTAGTGTTTTGTTTCGCAAAATGTAATGCATTGAATATTGTTGTAAAAGTCTTGTAAGCGGCATGTTGGATTGTATCGACTCCAGGAAGAGTAGCTGCTCGTGTGCAGCTAATGGAGATCGAAATAAATAAATAAAATAAATTACAATTTAAAATATAATCAAAGAGAAACCTGCAATTTTAAATATAATAATATTCCACAATATTATTGTTTTTACTGCATTTTTTATCAGCCTGGTTGAGAATTAGAGACTTCTTGCATAAGATTGTTTTTTAAGGCAACATCATGAGTCAAAAATCATTATTACCAGTGCCCATACTTGCACTGCAGATTTGAACTTGAACTTGTAACATTAGGTATTCATACCTTAAGTCCTTAACAAAAACAGACATCACAAAATATACGATTTTTCTTGACCGACATTAAAATAGCCATAAATATCTCTTGCATTGAAGGGAGACTTGATCCATATCACAAAGCAACATGCAAAAAAAAAAAAAGACATCTTAGCAACGGTTTGGCAACCATGCATCTTCATGACAGCATGTTTTGCATGTGCAAAATCTAGTTCTGTTTGCAGTTCTGTGTAGTGTAGAAATGGCCTCAATGGCTTCACCTTTGATGTTGTGACTATGCAAGTGACTGCTTGTCTTGATAATTGATTCGCAGCAGATATTTCAGTCTTGTCACATTAATGAAAGCTGATTGCATGAGGGGAAATGTTATTTTTCTCCTCAAGGATGATGTAAGATGAGTTATGAAGTATGATGCCTCACAAGGAGAGGTTATCAGATGTTGCGGGCGGTGACATGTGGTCGTTACAGTTGCCATATGCTCTCTGTAGACCACTAGCCAACTCTCGCTACATGAACACACACACACACACACACTGAGTCGCAGGAAAAATGCTAATTCATGTCAAGCTCTAAGGGACAGGGGCGCAGAGCAGTTATTTGTGCAATTTCTGACCATGCTCCCGTACACACAGTAATCCGTGTTGGGCTGACAGTGATATTCGCTGCCCTTTTCCTTCCCCTGCCATTGCTGTGGTTTTTAATAATTCACCCCGTCTGAGCTAAGTCACATTAATGTTGTCAGCCCCTGTTTGGGCAGCCAAGCGAGAGGAGACTATTACAAGCTCCTCTCTTCTCCTCTTCTCCATCTCTGACGCCGGTCATCAGTTCGTTTGTCAGTTCTGTCGGCATGCAAAATACACTTATGTTTATGTACAGTTTGGTTAATGTTTGGGACATATTCATGTCAGAATCACATGTTGAGAAAATGATATGTTGCTTGAAAATGACTGTTTTTGTATCAAAACATTATTTTCACGACAGTTAAACATTTCCCCTATGCCAAAAGACTCTCATTACTGTTGTGAGAAACATGTTTACAGCAGCTCTCTCCATTTATCATATAGAGTCCTGAAGAAAATTAACTTCAACTTCAACTTTTATTTATTTATATAGCACGTTTAATAGCAACGTTGTTGCCCAAAGTGCTTCACAGTTAACTAAAACAATAAAACATACATGTATAAAAAACATTTATCAAGCTCAGCTGATGAAGGCATGACTACACACTCTTAGACATACCCCTCACACAACTGTATAATGAGTATAAAAACTAGATAAAAATAAGTTATAAATGCAATGTACTGTACAATACCCTTAACTAAAAGATAAGTTAAAAAGATAAGTTTTTAACTGAGACTTAAAAAATTCTATTGTTTGAGCTAGCCAATATGAAAGGGAAGACTGTTCAAGAATTAATCACAGTTGTAACCAAAATATGAAGCAGCACAACTGTTTTCAACATTGATAATAATCAGAAATGTTTCTCGAGCAGTAAATCATCATATTATAATGATTTCTGAAGGATCATGTGACACTGAAGACTGGAGTAATGATGCTGAAAATTCATATATTACATTTTAAAATATATTCAAATACAAAACAGTTAAAACTTTAAAACTCAAGTGCTTAAATTTAAAAAAAATATTTTTAATATAAAAATTGTTTGGACAGCCAATTTTTTAAATCTCATGTTGTTTTAAACATGTATGACTTACCTTTCATTCATATTATAAATATATATAATTATATTAGAATCTATCAATAAATTATATAAATGGATTACTTAAACAATTTATATATAATATAATTTTTGAATTTCATATATTATATATACAATTACTGTTAAATCAAAAATGCTTCTTCAGTTTTTAAAAACAACATGAGGCTGAGTAAATGATGCCAGTATTTTCAGTTTTTGGTGACCTATCCCTTTAAAATCAGGTACTTTTCAAGCTCTCAATAGATCAGCTGTCTGTGATTCCTAAAGAGGAATCCTTTATCCCGCAGCTTCACATGTGGTCCTGCAGCTGGACAGGTGTTGAACACACAGGGGTCTGTGGCGTACGCACTGGGACTGAGACACCTGAGGCTCTCCTCCGACGCCTGTCCCATCTGCTCTCTTTACCTGAGATCCTCGCCACCCGTGGGAAATCACAAACACACACACATATACACACGGGACCAAAGAGATTTGATTACGCACCTGCTCTGGCTGAGTCTATGGGCCGAAGAGTGACCGCTGTAGTGATTCGCACTCACTTGACACGGCGCCACAGTTTCGATAGCGAGAACTGATTTCAACCCGCATGGTGTTGACGCGACATTTTTCCCTAACTGACACACCTTGAGCCTAGCCTGGTCCCACCAGACTCTCGTACATTTCATTTGTACATAGAGTCCATAGATATATACACTAGATGTCGCCTTGGCTACGGCAGTGCATTGGAACGAATGCGTCAATAGAGCCGCCATCATGGAACAGGGGAGCACCTCCTCTTTAATGCATCAGCGTCAATGTAGGAAAAGGTCTAACGGAAATAAAATAACCATACATCGTCATTAATGCGATTTTCTAGTTGTTTTGGTTCGTTCCAACAGTCAGAGATGTATTTATCATTGAGTCCAGAGAAATGACAAGACCCCTGTTCCAAGATGGTGGCGGTTTTGATCTGCCCAGGGTCACTCTGGATCTGCCATAACTAATCGCTAACGTTTGGTCGTGACGTATGTCATGTCGAATCCCGTGGGGAGGAGGGGCACAACATCATGGCCACCAACACAACTAAGCAAAGATTGTTCTTGCTCCGGCTTTAAAGGCACATTATGCAGGAATTCCGTTTTTGTCAAACAGCGACCCCTAGAGTCGCTGTAGAGTACTTGTATTTAACGTTACTGTCATAAATACCACTCACCCCTAGAGTCGCTGTAGAGTAGCCTACTTGTATTTAACGTTACTGTCATAAATACCACTCACCCCTAGAGTCGCTGTAGAGTACTTGTATTTAACGTTACTGTCATAAATACCACTCAGGCAGAGCGTCTCTGCACTCACGGCCTCTGCACTTCATAATAATAAAGTAGCCTACTGCCTTTGATGGCTTATAACGTTTTTACATGATTGCAGCTAAATTACAAGTAGATAGCCAATAGCCTATGCCTACTGTATTATTTCATTTGTGTGTTTTGAGTGTAATGTAAACATTACAAAATGGCAGATGACATCAATAAAGTTACATGTACGTCGCATTATTTCGTAACAATGTCCGTTATGATGTCGTTAGACATGATTAGTGCAATTTATCATAATAGTTTGCAAATTGCGCTCATTTACACTATTTACAACGTGTAGGCTTATTTATGTCCTGTTAATTATGCATATAACCATTCCAATAACTCCAAAGCTGTTCAGTTAAAAAAAACTAAAAACTAAAAAAAAAAAAAGACTACAGCACAATCCCAGACGTAGTACTGAAGGAAAATGAAAATTGAGCGGAAGTACGTAGGAGGGCGGAGCCAGGCTAAACTGAGCCTGCCAGATACAGAAATATCTCAGACAGATATCTCACACTAAAATGTACCACAGTAATATCATGATGTTTGTTATGTACCTTAGAGTAGCATGTAAATATTGTGTTGATATGTAAATAGCATTTATAAATATGGTGAACATACTTTGCGAAACGCGCTGCCTTGCAAAGGTAAAGTTTGTATAAGCTGAGAGTGTTGATTTGATGAATAAATAACTCTTGTATATACTCTATGTGGGTCTAAACTTACAGAAGCTGTCATAGGATTGTGTTGATTTTCTTCAGGACGTGAGCAACGCTTCATTTGTATTCCAGTGGGGCTCACAGGTTTTAGTGTCTATCTAGAGGATTGCCTGTTCAAATTGCAGGAGGAACGGCAGGTTTTCTTCAGGTTTATGGAGTTTCTGTTGGAGTGCTGTGGGTAAATGTGTTTCTGCAGTACAACTGAACACAACCCGAAACATTTAATAAGAAAAAAAACTTTTCTTTTTTGATTTCTATTAGGGTCAGTTTTCATATTGAGGCCTATTCACAGCAGTGCATTCACATGCACAAATGAAAATCCCCCGACAAAGGGAGGAATTTGTTTTTGTGCTGTTGGTAAATACTTTTTTTTAATAATCTGGCAAAAACAGCTAGATGAACTGTAGTTTGTTCTTAGCTAGTCTCAGCTTCGGACGTCATGGACCATTGGCTGAAGGGTCTGATGCAAATAGCACACAAAATGGGAAACACAGAGTTTCGAAGTCGAATCTGAGTTTCAAATCTAGTTGAATTCTACAGGATGTCCAGGAGATGTGTGTGTCCCGTTCTTTAACGGTCCGCCTGAAAACAAAGATGCGGTGATGTCAAACCCCCTTATGGAAAAAGCAAGCCGCTGTGTTCACAACTGTGACAATGAGCGCTAACCAGGATCAACTAAGCGCAGGATTTTCAAAAGTATGTGAATTAAGCAAAGTCTGCGGCACAGACACAGATAAAATATGTCCAGTAAGTTAATTTTTAATGTCCCTAAACATGACGCGGAACCAAACAAAATGTGATTGATTGCTTTTCATGTCAGTCAGACTCTGTGCAGTCAGTGGCCAATGAAAGTCCAGATCTTCTACAATCAGTCTGAACAACTGACTAGTTGTTTAGGACATTTGGAGACATTTAATTTTATATTTAATAATATTATTACAACATTATTTTCCTGTTATCTCTGTAAAGCTGCTTTGAAACAATCTGTATTGTAAAAAGCGCTATATAAATAAAGGTGACTTGACTAGTTCCCAGCAGACAGGAGTGTCACCGGTGTTTCTGAAGCTCATCTGCTTCAAGTTTGGACGTGTTGCGCGTTCAGAGATGTTTTTTCTGCAGACCTCGGTTGTAACATGCGCTTATTTTAGCCATTGTTGCCTTTCTATCAGTCTGGCCATTCTCCTCCGACCTCTGGCATCAACAAGGCGTTGGATGTTCTGTGTTAGTATGTGTTTCCCTCTATCTTGTTTTGTTAATTATGTGCCTGATATTAAATCCTGACCACAAACTTCACCTCAACTCGTGTTTCTGTGGCGACAGCACTTTTTAATGGCTAATTGCTGATTGGACACATCTCACTCACTCCTCAGCTCAGAAGTGTTTTACACACACCTCTTGAGCCGCAAACTCTCCTGCTCGTAATTAGAGGGATGCGAGAGATGAAAGTGGATGAGAGGGGAGATTCTGGTGTAGTCCGACTCAGAAGTGTTTGTGTTTTGCTATTGTTTATGGATGCTGGGGTGGGGAATGGAGTGGAACATGCTTTTAAAGAGCACAGCTATATTGTTATTGGGAGAAGTGAGCCGTGATCTTACCTTGACACACGTTTTATGAATGAAACCGTTATACATGCAGCCTAGGCCATTTTGTTTCATTTCAGCATATTGTTTCATTTCAGTTGTCACATAGAAAACAAAAGCGCTCCTTACGAAATATTGTTTGCCCTTCACCTCCAATGATGCTCTCATTTTTATGATATTCTGATCTCTAGAATACATGGCTTGCTTGATTCATTAATTGTTTGTCTGTTTTATCTTATATTTTCAATACTTCAGAAAGTGATGCAACACCATAACTGATAGAATAGCAATATATAATAATATTAAAGTCATTTATTCAGTTATGGTTCTGGCCATGTGGCAGTTGGTGTCTGTTGTCCAGTGGTTACGTTTTATGTAAATTCTGGCATGACTACGCCGAAATAATTAATTCACTGTCATCAAGTCAAAAGCTGTGAAAACGATTGTGAGAAAGAAAGACATTATTGAGATCAGGATTAAAGGGAATAGCTCAGTGCAGGGCACAGACACACAGTAAATCTGATTAGTATTCCTCTGACATCAGGCACATTAGCATGAAGAGAAGGATGTCAGAATGACAAAGATGATCTGCTTCCCTCCGCCTGGATTGTCTGTGGTTTTCACAGGACGAGTGTTGCTCTTGGGTTTGTGGAGAGAGGGATTGGACTCCTTCAAGATCTAGTACATGGATGGGCAACATTATTCCCGTAGCTCCAACCCTGATAAAAAACTGACCTGCCTGTAGCCTTAAACTGCACCCGAAAGATTAAAAATGTTGCTTGGAGGACACATTTATTCCAAGGTATGAAGGAAATCATCAAGGCACGTCTGAATCCAGTTTTAGTTTCGCTTTCTGTCTCCTGAGATCCTTCATCTGATCGGTTTTTGAAGGCGGCATAGTAGGGTGAGCACCCGCCCCGCTTTGTGTTGTACCGCACCACATTATCACCCCTTGTCCCGCACGTCGCATATTGAGAAAATCTCCCGCATTTTCATCAGTCTGTTGGTTTTTAATGATCATATTAAGAAAACGTACATGTGTTCTTTTGGCTTTTTAAGAAAGCATTTTATTTATTCTTTTTGCGGCGTAGTTTTTCACCTATATTTAACAGCGCTTCGTCAGAAGTACAAATACAACAGCCGTTTTTAAAATCCTATCCAATGGTTGTAAGGACAAGAGGAAACACAGTCACTAGTGGGATGTGACGGCTGTCAATCAAAATGTGGAGCGGTGATTCGTTCCATGTGTTCCCTGACAGAAAACAAATGGATAATTCGGTAAATTTAACAGAATTGATCAACTCGCTGCCTGCTGTGGTTGTTTTAATTCACATCCTTTCAAAAAAAAATGAACGTTTTTGGTTTAATATTCTTCTTAATATATAAAAAATATATATTTATTTTGTTGGATTTTAATTGGGCTTGGTCAGAACTGTTTCAGAAATAGTGATCTGCATGATGCCTTTGGGCTCAGTGATGTTAAATTTAAATGACATGTAAAATAAAGACATGTTATGTTACATTGTGATGTAATGCTGTTTTCTGGAAGGGACTAAAGAACAAAGTATTTTTATCAGCTGAAAGGCAGAATACAAATGTTTTTATTAAGTTAGATAAACATTATATAACAGTTTCAGGTTATGTTTTAGTGTTGGTTACATGTCCCACATTGTCCCACACAAACTTATAATCGTCCCACATTTGGTTTGTTTGATGGTGGTCACCCTACGCCATAGATGTGTCCTTCGCTGCCTTTTCCCACAATCCTGTGCTTTTCATTCTGTGACAGTTGAGCTAAAAAATAAAGATGGCATCTGAAAGCTGTGGTCAGTTTTGTGTGTAAATGTATGCGTTCCACTTCTGATGTATAGCTAGCGAGAAATTACTATTTTAGTAATGAAATAACTACAATAGTAATAGTTTGGTTGCTTGTGACTATTCATCTTCCTCTTGATCACATTCCAGATGTTTTCAGTGGGGTTCAGGTCTGAACATTACTGAAAACATTACTGACCCCAAACTTTTGAATGGTAGTGTGTTTTTTATGTCAAAAACATTAAAAATAGTAATGTTTCCAAACTTTTGACCAGTACTGTATGTGTATTTACAAACTTTTATGTTAGATTTGATTAATCGCGATTGATCGTTCAGATAGCACTAAAAAATGCCAATGCAACATTTGTCATTTTAATTTAAGTTAAAGTACTAAAATATATACTTTTTTTTTTTAAATGACAAAAACACAGGAAATTTACTAAAATTGTACCTAAAATTAAAATGAACACAGAAAATTAAATAAATAAAAATATTTAAACTCTATTAAAAATAAGTGTTACCATATAAAGATAAATAACAGAGAAGAGCATCATCTTTTTTAGATATGGACAACATTTGCATATTATTAGAAAGGTAGACTTCACAGAAATTACCCCAATGCTATTAGTATGTAATAGTAAAAAACTACTTACATCTACATTATTTTTGTCTTGAAATTTAAAAGCACTTTTGTATTGTTAAATGGTTGCCTAAATATGTTTTTCTTTCCTTTTTTAGCAAGTTTAATAGTTGAGAAGTTGAAGTCAAAATCATCATTTATGCTTGTGGTACTTCATATTAAGTTGAGGTTTGAAAAATATTTTCAAAATATTTTTTAAAACCAAATAGTTTTTACTGGCCGCCACATTGCGAGTGCCGTCCTGATGTGTTCTTGTTGTTGTAACGAACCTCAAGGGGGCGCTAGAGTTTCCTTCAAGTGGAGCGAATCTCATTGGTCCAGAGATGTGCTTCAAACCACAGTCACTTCGATTTGTAGTTTGTTGAAGTATCTGTGGATGTTGATCAGAGTCTGTCTGAGAACAGTAACCAGATTAATCATATCTAGAACACGCCATTGTTTTCTCCATGCCTTTGTTCAATATACTGTTTATATTTGGTGTAGATACACATTAAAACACGACATGTATCGATATGTACTTACTATAGAGTTACGGTTAGGGTCTGGTTTAGGGTTAGTTACTTGTAATTATGCATAATTTACTGTTATTACTATAGTTTGTAGTAACGTGTATCACCTTAAAATAAAGTGTTACCAAAGTTATTTATAAAAATTGTTGCTATGCATTATTTACAGACTTAATAGAAAGCCTAATTTTTAACGCTTGGATGTAAACCACAGATGCGTGACCTTATCATAGAACTTAATTATTGCTGTCATTTAGACGTGATGCATAAAGCCACATTATATTAGATTACATTAATACTGAAATTAATCCTTGCTTCAGAAATTAAATTATCCCACACAGAATTGCACATTTGCATGGGTGATATTGAATTTAATGGCATGCATTATTCAGGCCTTCTTATTTATTTCAGGTTAATTCAATTAAAAGTCTTGTTTCCCAGTTTGCCATCTGCTGTCGCTTTGAGCGTATGGATGATCTGTGTGTGTGTGTGTGTGTGTGTGTGTGTGTGTGTGTGTGTGTGTGTGTGTGTGTGTGTGTGTGTGTGTGTGTGTGTGTGTGTGTGTGTGTGTGTGTGTGTGTGTGTGTGTGTGTGTGTGTGTGTGTGTCTTTTCTTTTAGTCTTGGCTCCTTTCAGCACATCAAATTGTCTCCCAAATATAGCAGTTAACGACAATTACTGTAATTAGCTCTAATTTATAAAACATATAGTTCTGGCTTTAGATTCTGATTTGGATGAGTCTTATTCAAAGCCAGCGTAAAAGAGCAGATAAAAAGTATTCAGTTGACTGTCCATATATCTACAATATCACCTTTAAAATGACCATATTCATGTACAGCGGTATTTATATGGTCCTTTAAGGTACTTTTTTGATTATTAATGCTAATCACCTATATTGATAATAATTGATTTTTTATGATTAATAAAACAAATCTGTTTATTTATAGTGCTCTTTTTCAAATGCAAAAAACTATATCAGGGGTGTAAGCCCGTCTAAATCGGTCCAATGGCGGTTTCCGATAGAACGGGTGAAGGTCTCTGTCTTTCCCGCGTGGCAAAGTAATTTAGTTCCAATTAAACTTATCTGACTCCATTTTATCACAACCTCGATTTAGGTTAGAATGTCAATTGGTTAATGGTCATTTATATAATAGTTTAGCAGCACATTTGATTATTCTTTTCAATTCTTTACTTATATACCCGTTCATATTAGTTTGCTATGTCGCTCAGAGGTCCTCACGCTTTCTGTTTAACACAGGTCTCACGTTCATATAAGTAGACCAACATTACTCCTCTTATAATAGCTTTTGATTGGCCATTCCCACGTACACTTATCTAAAGTAACATTACATTAAAACAGAGGTAAAACACCCAAATTTAGATTGGTCAGCAGCATTTTTACAGTTCTAAACGGAAATTCACTTCTTGTCTTTGCGAACCAAGTACACTTCAATTAGTGCCAAATGGTCGTCACTAATCTGACGCAGACTTGCAGTAACACACTGTAAGGGGTATACAGTCAAAGACCCAGAACCAGATATGAAGAATGAGGGCCGGAGTCAGAATTATAAAAAATAAAAATAAAAGTTTTACTGGAGATAGTTTACAGTTTCATCAGCAGAAGTCAGCTTCAAGACTCACACAGGAGTTCGTAGGCTGCCCCGCTTACAGTTACAAAGATCACAGCAGTTATACGATTTCCAAGGTCTAAGCTACGTCATTGCTTACAGGTTGAATGATTCTCATTGGCTATGAAATAGATAAACACAGTAATTTTCCACACATATACAGATAGACTGAAGCATATCTCCATCGATTATGCAGCTGAAGTTAGGCACGTCGTGACCTTCCAGGTCGCAGATTTGGGTTGCTGGGCGCCAGCATGTCCAGAACAACATCTCAGTCAATCTCCAATAATGCCAGTGGTTCCTTAACCTGTAACCAAGAAGACTAACACACACACACAGACACACAGCTTTTCCAAGGTTGGATTTGGCCAGGCTCTAACTATAAACAGGAGAGTCCTCTCAAAACATCAAGATAATGCGTTCTGTCTCTCAAGGATAGCTAAACTTTAGTCTAACTGGAAAGAAAGGCTTTAACAAAGAAATGGCCCTGTAAACTATTGGCTTCAATGACCCCTATATGTTTTAACACATTGAAGACCTTTCTTAAACACAAAACAAGTCCCTATTTCATTTCTGGAAGCTGGTTTAAATAAGCAAGTACTGTTACTGCATTCATATATCAAATACAGACATTAAAGAATACAAGAAAAGAACATTTCAGTAATCACACTGGTAACTTATATAAACAAAGTAAAATCTCCAGAGAAGTCATTCAACTCATTTGATATTTAGAAGGAAAAATATTGATTAATACCTTAATTATAATCACTCATTACATATACATTGAAGCAGCAGTGGATTCTAATCCACCCCCTTCAATACAAATCCGTTTAATCTACTTGGGAAAACAATTTCAGAGTCAGTCAGAATGAAATTGAAAATGAAATGTCTGGTAAATGTATGATGCCAATTTCATAAGCAGTTCAAAGATAATAAACACAAAACATCAAAAGCACTGGAATAAAGAGAAAAGATGTGAACCTGAGATTATAAAAGACATGATGCACTCATCACAGGCTGATCTGAGTTACAGAATCGCCCTGAGCTTCTTCAGCATCTCCCTAAATACTCAGAGCAAGGCAGAAACCTCTTTTCAAATGTACAGTAAACATGAATTCACAATGAGACTTTGCATGAATCACCGTCCCAGACTTACCAGTGCGACGTACCAGTCGCACTGAGACATTTCAAATGATATCAAACATGTATAATAGCCTACTGTATGATAATTGTTCATATTAAACCATATAGGTTTTTGGGTGAATTCAGGTAGGGATGGGAGAAGGGATGATATGTAAATTGGGAGATGATCAACTCAAGTGGGATCGTTTAAAATGGGGATGGTAATATAGCAAGAGAGTTCAAATGTTCATTTCCTTTGTTTTCTCACAGAGTAGCCCTCTCTTCCAGTTCTTCCAGTTTATCTTCCAGTTTTTCTTCCAGTTTCTCCAGTCGTACAACTATATCTATTTTTTTCTACTCCCTAAATAGTGTTAGATGTATTGTTTATTTATTTATATAAATCAAATTAAATTTTTGACAATTTATTTATTTTAATCAAATGAATTTATTTCATTAAATCAGATTGGGGTTTTCTAATGATCTTTATTTATTTGTTTATTTATTTATTATTTTAATTAAATGTATTTATGTATTACTTATTTAATTCAATCAAAATGTATTTATTTCAATCAAATTTATTTGATATTACATATTTATTGTCTTTTAATATTTATTTAACTTCATATTTTTTTACGCTGCTTTTTAGGGACATTTAGGGACCAGAATATCACTTGAAGGGAAACAGTACGAAACCACCTAGCAACCTCCCAGAACACCATAACAACTCCATAGCAACCTGATAACTACCAATCAGAACACCTCAGCAACCCCATAGCAAAAGTCTAAGAATCTAGTTCTTATCAAAGTTATAATAAAGTGAGTGAGTGAGTGAGTGAGTGAGTGAGTGAGTGAGTGAGTGAGTGAGTGAGTGAGTGAGTGAGTGAACGCTGTTATTCAGCACATGTTTTCAGGGTGTGTCACGTGAGACTCTCAGACACCCATTAGATCACATTTAATCAACTGTGTGAACTGAAAAGTGCTTTGACAAGCCGTATGCGTGCGTGTGTGCGTGCGTGCGTGTGTGTGCTGTGTGTGCGTGAGTGCGGTCATCTTGTACCTTACATCCTCTGTGGATTTGTTGAGCCTGGTGAACCGAGTTTGCCCTTTTTTGGACACTGGAATAATTGCATTTTATTGACAGTGTCCTTGAATGAGGACGGGACGTATTTCAGTGGATGCCGTGTTGATGGACACACACACACACACACACACACACACACACACACACACACACACACACACACACACACACACACACACCATTGATCAAACTAGCAGACATTCACTCACTGTGTGTTAGTAATTACCGGCCACTCCACACACACACATTGGCTCTTACTTACCTTGCAATGCCTTTGAAATGAACACAGCAAACACAATGACAGTGGATGTTCAGAAGGGAGAGTCATCTCTTCATTTACAGTCTTGTTGATCACAGGCTCTAAACTTCTCTGCTATATTATAACTAGAATTTTTCTCACTACTAATTTTTTCACTACAAATCACTATTATGTTTTGACTTTCTTCTGAAAAAAATATTAACGAAATCAAAAAATTGATTCGGGGAAGTTTGAAATTTGGTTGATTTGACATGGAATGACCAATTTCCATAATTTGTGATTACGGGATGACGATTTTTTTAAAAAATGTTTTTTATCAAGATTGCAATTTTATCAAGCCATTACTAGCCCATTAAATAAGAGCCTGATATATACTCAGACTATATACATGTCTGTGACTTCTTTATTTCATTATTTTGAATTACTATTATCTTGTCTTGCAAATCAATTTGAACTTTCCATGATATTTCCAGCTTTTCCATGGATTCATTATATATTTCTCTCTCTCTCTCTCTTTCTCTTTCACAACATCAACATTTGCATTATTGTTTTTACAGTCGAGAGATTAGAACATGTGTTATGGTTGCTGAACAACAAAATGGAAGCATGAAACTGATGAGATGTAATCCGATCTTGAGGTTGTTGGTGTAATAGCCTGCTGTTAGCTTGTGTGTTTGTGTGTTGCCAGGCTCCGCGGATGGGCACGCTCATGGGCGTTTACATGCCCTGCCTGCAGAACATCCTGGGTGTGATTCTGTTCCTCAGGATGACCTGGATGGTGGGCATTGGCGGGGTCATTGAGTCCTTCATCATCGTCCTCATGTGCTGCTCTACGGTGAGTTACACACCATGCAATATGTGCGATTGCTAATCTGTTTATTTGTTCTTATTTTAAAGGGACAATGTGTAGTTTTTTAGGTATTTTATTATCTAAAATCAATATTTTTATTCATAAATATGTCCTCAATGGTGTACAAATACCTCTGCCAATTATCTGACTTATCCTCGTAAACGAAGAATTTATTATCTTTATATACATGTGACGGGTAGGTCCACGGAGGCTTCCATGTCGTTCCGCCATCTTGAAAAACTAAAATAGCAGAGAGGGACAAAAAGTACTAGGCCAACGCATTTCCACAACGCGTTTTCGTTCAGAGCCAGCGTCACGTGACTGAAAGCAGCAGAAACGGAGGAGCAGAGCCAGTTTAAAAAGCTGCATTGCACTGTTATTATTCATACTGTAACATTCGTTTGTTCGTTGTGTCAAGTTGCAGTTTGTTTGAAATAACAAACCTGTTCACCCGAAGGAAAACTCAACGAAGTGTCATAGCTTTTGGTACATAACGGCTACTGTAGATGCAATACGCATTTGAAAAAGCGAGGCGCTGGAGTGCACAATTCGTTTGAATGCAAAATACAATTTCACTGCTAGATGGGAGAAATTCCTACACAATGTCCCTTTTAATACGGACTGTTTACTTGTCTTTAATAATGGTTGAAATTTCTATGCTTCTATGAAGTTTGACATCAATTTTTTTATTTTTATGATTGGAATTGAAACTAGGAATCAATAAGCAGCACTGTTAAAACTGTTCAGTTCACTTACTTAAATTTTTCTAGTAAACTTGCTGCCTTGAAATTATTAAGTAAATAAACTTAGTTGTGAACATGACAGTTCCACATTACTTAATTTTTTTCGATTAAGCAGGAAGTTTATTTACTTAATCATTTTAAGGCAACGGGTTTCATAATTTTTTTTAAGTTAAGTCAACTGATCACTTTTTACAGTGCAGAATTGGAATCGCACAGTTTTTTTTGTTGTTTTAAATATTCAGTTCAATGTTGTAAAGTTAAAAAAATAAAAAAACAAACTTTGTACCATTGTTAGATTACATTCCTGCAAAGATGACAGAAAAAGTACTCCTGTGGCAAACGTAGGGGTAATTGTGCTTTAGATCACAGATGGAGTAGCGATTAAATGCACCATTTAGTGGTGACATATTTTGCTAATAAAATGATAGTGCGAGAAGAATAGCGTGAGCTTTTATTACGTTTATCGCATACTTAGTAAGATGACCTCAGCATTTTCCAGCGTTTCAGTGTGCACTGAAACGTGAATCCCGTTTTCAAGTGTATCCAGATTAATGTAGACATATCCTAAGATATCATCCTGCCACATGACCACATATGATGTTCATTATCAATGATTCTGAATTTGCATGTCCCACATTCTCAAAGACTCGCTGATTAACATGCATCTCTTTCATCTGTGTGTGCATTCATCTGCTCATATGTGTGTTTCACTTCAGTGTGATTGCTCATTAGTATGTGATTTTTATGTTTGCGTGTGCAACCTAGATTCTCCAGCGCCCGTGGAAGTGCTATTTTTATCATGAGCTCAGGAGTCTCATTCATTTCTTTCTCATCTCTCTTTCTCTCTCTTGCACATAGACATGCTCTGGGATTGCATACTACAAAACTTCTCTCGAAGTGTGAACTGCATTAGAATTGCCAATATATGCTCAGCTAGCAGATTACTAACTGTGGTCAATGACCTTAAAATTATTATTTGGTCAGTCTGAAGAATTTTTAAAATCGAAAAATCGCAGGTGCTGAAGCGTACTTCTGTTTAATCTGCATTTATGGTTTTAAAGTAACACTATGTAGTTTTTCAACCTTCATTATATATTTCCAAGACCCTTGTGATGGTACATCGACTTACAATAGGTTGAATGACACGTCTGCCATAGCCTGACAGTGTCTGTATCGCTTTTACTGGCACTATGTAACATCGGGTTTCGGGTAGGAACCCGAGCACAAAAAAAACTACAAAATTCGACTGCTTTACGGCATACGTCACTTCCCCCACTTCCTCGGATTCTGACGTGAGAGCACAACTAGCGTTTGATACCCGTCTGTATGTTGTTGTCATGACCGAAGCAACAACTAAAAGGAAGAAGGCAAAGGTTTTGTCAGAGGAGACTAAAAGAAGAAAAAGGGAGAGTGACAAATTAAAAGCCCGGACGAGGGAGAGCAAGACAGTTTGAAGACGGTGAGAGTGTGCGCGCGCGACCGGCTCTCTCTGCTCGTTCTTTCAGTAACATGCACCCTGTCACAAGCGCAGCAGTCAGTCATCTGTAAAGTGTTTATACATTTATAATTAAATCAGGGAGATGACTATCGCGCGAAATGTAAAAGGCTGAATAACATGGCCTGGCCATTTTACGGAATCTATCTGGTTCTCCATTTATCTTCATGAATCAAGTAATGCTAGTAGAGTAGCGAATTATCAATCTGGTAGCTACACTAACATGCTAGTTTACGATGGTTATAATAAATAATCTTTCAGGATAACTTTCCTAATGTCTGCAGGCTGATATGTTTGTGTATTTATTTTTCTGGTGAAAGTGTCTTGCCTCTGGCTATAATGCAAATCGATGTTCAAATTTGCAGATTCATCTATGGTAGCTTGATATTATAATATTGACGATATATGGCTATTACCTACCACACAAACATTGAATTGAATTAGCATATCCGTTATGTAAAACAGTAGACAATAGGCTACTATAGCCTAATGACGCTGTCTTGTAAACGTGAGCTACGCGATCTTTTGACGTTTGAAAAAAATAAAACCCATGAAATTATATTCATATGACATGCTGAAATATATATGCCAATGTACCTGGGATGAAGACATTTCACACGCAACGCTGGTAGTCTGCCCGCGAGAACTCAAGACAGTATCGGCTTGTTAACAAATGCACACGTGTATCGCCTGGTGTAACCATGACAGATTTTACGACAGTAGTAGAAGATAATACTGTTTCCCAACTGTAGGGGGACCCGAGAGCAAAAACCGCAAAAACGACATAGTGTTGCTTTAATGCATCATGCACATGCTATTAAGAAAATGGTAACTTGTTTTTATCCCTATAAAGAAAGCAGCATCTACCAGTTTGGATCCATCAGGAAAACCTCTCCCGCCATTTGTAGAAAAGCTCTTCTGTCACTAGTTGGAGTTTAATTCATTTAAAAAGCATTCTGGCGCTTTCAGAGAAAAACACTGAAGCTAAAAGCAGCTCGCCTCGATGCCGTCCAGCAACAGGTTATGCTAAACATAGAGAAGCTGCTGGGTTTTTAGGTGTACACACTGTGTGTGCTGACATGAACAGTGTTTCCTGATGATGTCTATAAGCCGTCTGAAAGGCCATCTTTCTTTTCTGGTGTCTGTCTAGTTGCTCTAGTGATGTTTTAAGCCTTGTTTTGAAGGATTTGACTGCCTCAAGTATGTTCGGATCACATGTTTGAAGGACACAGAATAAGAAAGCACAGATAAAACAATAATATGAGCAGATATTTTTAGGACTATTCATTTGCATTGCTTTATTTTCATAACAATTACACACATTTTGCTCCCAGTTTTCATTGCAGATGTCCAGATGTTTTACTTTTGAGGCTTTCTATTATTCTCAGGGCTTTCAATAGATTATCAAATGAAAGTAAAAAAAACAAAAAAACAATGCTAGCATGATGTATACATACACATTCCAAATGTAATAATATAATCTCTATTTAAATAATTAAATCACAAATTAAATAATGCAGTCGCTATTATTTTCACCATTTTCTTAAAAATGTCTTCATTTTCATGAAAATGTCATTTCAAAACATCTTAATGGTCTTAAAATTAGGCTTTGTTTTTGTTATGCAGAACCAAATTTATATAGTAATAAATTAGTTACTTTCTTTTATTCATATTTTTGGTTTTAGTTTGATAAAATATTTGCTTTTATTTTATATTTTCAGTTTTTAGTTTAATTAGTTTATTTTTTAGTAATTTTGTTTGCCATTCTTATTTTTATATTTCTAAATACATCGTTTTTATCATTAGTTCAGTTATAGTGATTTTAATTCTTCAGCTTATTTCAGTAGGCATTTTTTGAAACATTTTTCATCTAATATATTATTTCATCTTTTTTTCAATTAACAAAATGTTTTTACCAGTTTTCGTTAATGATGGTTCCACTTCTTTTGATGTTGGGGTGCATTGGGACATGATTTAGTGAGATTCACCCTCTGTGATATAACTTGCTGAAAGGCATTATAGGCAACAGGCAGGTAAATGGACAGTAACATTAATTTAATGCATACATTAAAATCTGAGGTTTTCTTATTTAAAATCCAAGCAAATTATGTGAAAAACCACAGGCACCAGAGACATTCAAAGATAATTCACCTTCAAAACGAGGTGAAAACGGCATGTGAGAGATGTTCTGCAGGTGTGTATGAAAACATTTCCATGCGAGACTGTCTTGATGACTTTTGCCTGTCTTCAACCGGAGCATCTCAATGACTTTCCAAGGAAAATGTGCATGTATGATTTATCTGGCCGTCTGCACCATCAGGGTGGTGTGAGCGTCACCTCAACATCCGCCTGTGGTTTTTGAATGAGTGTATACATGCATCATATTTAGAAGTAGCGAGACGCTATCAGTGTCATCTGAAATTACCAGCTCATTGCCAGACGCCCATCGCTTGCTTTTCATTGCGTTCGGTCTCTCATGGCAACAGATGGAGAGGAGGAGAGAGCGCTGATTCTTTCATACATCACAGAGATGGAGACGCTCGCCTCTCTAAGACAGACTGAAGACATTAGAAATGCAGTAATGAATCATTAAAGGACACAAGCAAAAGCGTTGATCCACTTTCAAATAGTGGGCAGGCGCAGAAACATTGACTGGCGGATGACAGACAGCGCTTCGGTTATTTATGGGTTGAGACACCCAGGAAAGATTCTGTTGAATAATCAGATTATTCATAGGAATATATTAATACATGAATATGTATTGTTTTCACTTGTGTGTGTGTGTTGTGTATTCGGTGATGATGTAATTAAATCAACACTTAAATCAGAGACAACGAGAATTGGCCGAATGACATATCATTCGCAGAGAAGTCAATCCCAGAATGCATTGCTCAAGCTCCAATATGGCAGGCAAAGCAAGAGAAATGTTGATTATAAATATACCATTATGAGCTTGCATGTTGCTCGAGATCAGATCATTGTGCAAATGGAAGTTGCACTTTTTCTCCTCCATTTACTGCAGTTCTCCTGAGCTTGGCTGTATTAAATTCAGTTTCTGATGTGTCATTTGATTATGTAAATGTATCCTCTCTAGGGGCCCAAATATCGCCGGCACTCTGTTGCTGAGTAACAGTGAGGAGACGCATACCTTGAATTAAGATACTTACTGACAAATAAATCATTTGAGCTTATATACACTAGCGTTCAATAGTTTGGGCTCAGTAAGATTTCTTTCTCTGTTTGTGGAGGTGGATAAGTAATTAATACTTTTATATTTATACTAGGATGCATCAAATTAATCAAAAGTACGAGTAAATATTTTATAATGTTCCAAAAGATTTATATTTAATATATATGCTAATTATCATGTTAGAATGATTTCTGAAGGATCATGTGACACTTAAGACTGGAGTAATGATGCTGAAAATTCAGCTTTGTCATCACACTATTCTATCATTATTCTATTTGCATCCACTGTTATTTCCCCTACATCTTTGGGTTGGTTGTCATAATATCTGTTTCCGTATTATTGGCTCACTCCGCTGAAGGCAGATGGCGTGATTGGCTGGGAAAACTGGTACAAACAGCCGGTGCCCTGCATCGTCCAATCAGAAGCTGCAACCAGCATGTGATTAGCATATGGAGTCCTGTGATGATATGAAGAGTGTTTCTGAATTGCCATTGGACTTGTGTTTGTGTGGGTGGAAATGGACCAGATCTCACATGAGTCTCAGTTAAGAAAAAAGAAAACTGCTGATTATACACTGATTAAAGCCTAATGAACTGCAGCTACAATCGAAAAATGTTTTGCTCAAAGGTTGCACTGTCATAGCTCATGAAGTTCTCATTTATGTGTTATTCGAGTATCAAATTTGTCTAAAATTAATTTAAAGAAATACTAAAATGAGAGCATTATTGGTATACAGTAAGAGTATAGAGCTATGAATGAATGTGAAGAGCAGCTCAGATCAGAGCCGTATGTTCACACATTTTCAATAAAACAATCAGCTACGAGACATGATGTGTTATAGTGATTTTAAAATGGTTCAATGATGTTTTCAGGCAAATAATGATGAACAAAAGAAGCAGGTTCATCTGAAATGATTCTTCAATTGAAGTAATATCTCTCTCTCTCTCTCTCTCTCTCTCTCTCTCTCTCTCTCTCTCTCTCTCTCTCTTTCTCTATCGATTCAAACACTCATTGTTTCTGTCTGTATGTTCTGTGTCACTTTCTAAAGAAGCATCAGAGTCCTGCTGTTTTCCTCTCAGTCTGACAGCATCAGCTTGTACCCTTTTCTTCCAAAATAGACAAATTTGCATTTTTGGAGACCGTTCGATGCTGATTTAACGACGGCTATAATCTCCAGGACGTTTTACAATTGCAGTGCAGCGTAAAGGAGACAGAAGAGGTTTCAAACGAGATCAGATTTATTCTGGTACTTTCAGTTCTACTAAATTGCTTTAATCAAGGTGATCTGACACAACTATCCATCAATACTAAACACCTTCCTCCTTTTCACAGAAGACTCCTGCGTTACTATCTATCTATCTATTCATTCATTCATTCATTTTATTTTATTGTCCACAATGTAGAAATTTGCCTTCGGTCTCATAAAAACAGCAATCAAACCAACAACAACAAAAACAACAGAACAAAAGGACTAACACACAGACATCTCTGGAGCAAAATGCAGCACAGCAATAGCAATTACGTTACAATACATCAGCGGGGCGTGTTATTCAGCGTCCGAATTGCATTAGGAATAAAAGAATTTTTAAAAATGTTACGATTTGCCCTAGGTGCTTTGTAACATCTGGCAGAGGGAAGAAGTTCAAACTCCCTATTGAGTGGATGAGAGGGATCGTTTGCTATTCCAAAAGCTTTTTTCCTGAGAGCTTCCTCGTACATGGAACTTAATTGTTTCTGACTTGTCCCTATGATTTTTGAGGCGAGGTTTACTATTCTCTGCAGCTTATTTCTCCCTTTTTCGTTTAAATTACTATACCACATCGCCATGTTAAAGGTTAGAATACTCTCTATCAGATTCTTATATACTATTTCCATAATGTGCTTGCTCACACTGAAGGAGTTGAGCTTGCGCAGTAGATGGAGACATTGGTTACAGGTTTTAAAAATATAATCTGTATTTTCACCAAAATTTAGATTAGAATCAATATATTTACCAAGGTATTTGAACTTTTCTACTGCCTCTACTATTTGTCCCCTAATTATAAGGGGCTGCACAGGGTCCTTTTCATGAAAGACAAGTTCCTTTGTCTTTGTTACATTTATCTCTAAGGAACATTCATCACACCATTTCTGGAGAGATGACACATGTGCTCTATATACTTCCTCTCCAACTATGTCCCCCCTCTTTAATAAAGCAACCAGGGCCATATCATCTGCATACTTAAACAAATGAAAATGTTCCCAATCTAATTGGAATTCGTTTGCATAAATGGAGAAGAGTAATGGGGAAAGAATAGTCCCTTGAGGGGCGCCAGTATTAAAGGAGAACTCCGGGCAATTTTTAAGTTAATCTTGATCGTTATACCTTTGTGAGTACTGTCTATAGAAAAAAAAATTAACCAGATTGGTGATTGCAACACGGAGCTGTTCCCGCAAATGCCCAGAGCTCCCACTCAGCTAAAACGGCAGTTATGGGGGCATATACATAAAGAGTGTCTTTGTGCCTCTTAACAGACACAAAATGTAATTAAAATGCCTGTCCAACATGAACAGGGCCCTTACATGTGAACAAGACGCGTTTAGCAACTTAGGCATTGTTTAAATTCACCTAAATAGTGTTTTAGACGACTAGCTGTAGTCTCGCGCTGAAGTCCCATGGTAACTCAGTTGTAGCCAAAGGTAAATAGCAGTGTGTGTAGGTGAAGAAGAAATGGTTCGCTTTTGTGTCGTTCAAGGATGACTACACAGACACAACATAGCGCCAAAATGGAAGGATAAATAAAGTTTACATTACCTCCACAGTGGTTGCACACGTCTTCGTCCATGGAATCACTTTTTTCTTCAACCGGCCCCGCTGTGTTGTGTCTGTGTAGTCATCCTTGTCAAAGTGTTCGCTGCAAATGCGGTAATCTTTAGCGCGTAGTACTTGTATGGGAGTTTGCGAATCAAGTTGTAGTACAACTAGACACAACTGCAGACTCTCGAGGTCATGGAAAGGAAGACGATGAAAATAAGTTCTTTTATTTTCGAATTCTGTTGCTAATTCGGAACGGCACAAACGCGAACCATTTCTTGAACCGGTTCATTGAAACGAACTGTCCGAAAGAACCGGTTCGCGGAAAAGAACCGGACTTCCCATCACTACTATTTACCTTTGGCTACAACTGAGTTCCCTCGGGACTTCAGCGCGAGACTACAGCTAGCCGTCTAAAACACTATTTAGGTTAATTTAAACAATGGTTGTTGCTAAACGCATCTTGTTCACATGTAAGGGCCCTGTTCATGTTGGACAGACATTTTAATTGCATTTTGTATCTGTTAAGAGGCACAAAGACACTCTTTATGTATATGCCCCCATAGCTGACGTTTTAGCTGAGGGGGAGCTCTGGGCATTTGCGGGAACAGCTCCGTGTAGCAAGCACCAATCCGGTTCGTTTTTTTTTTTCTATAGACAGTACTCACAAAGGTATAACGATCAAGATTAACTTAAAAATTGCCCGGAGTTCTCCTTTAAGCACAAGGATGGCAGGCCGAGTATTATTAACCAGAACCTGTTGAGGGCGATCAGAGAGGAAGTCCCTTACAAGGTGGATAATACCACCATTTACTCCTATATCGATAAGTCTCTGCAGCAGGGTGTGGATCTGCATGATGTTGAAGGCAGATGTAAAATCGATAAACAGGGCCCTAGCTAGGTGGGAGGGGGCTTGAAGATGCTTTGCCATGGTGTGAAACATACTAACAGTTGCATCATCGGTTCCCCTCATACTTTTGTAAGCAAACTGGAGATGATCTTAACTATTAGAAACTGATGCTTTGCCATGGTGTGAAACATACTAACAGTTGCATCATCGGTTCCCCTCATACTTTTGTAAGCAAAGTGGAGATGATCTTAACTATTAGAAACTGATGCTGTAATATGTTTGCTTATAACTCTCTCAAAACATTTTCCTAAGATGGAAGTAAGGGCAATGGGCCTAAAATCTTTTAGTTCAGTGGCTCCAGGTTTTTTCGGAATAGGCACAATATAGGACATTTTCCATAATTTGGGAATTGTTAAGGAATTAAGCAAGTACTGGAATAACTTCAGCACAATACCTTTTAGTTTCCGTGACATTTTCTTTTAAAACTCTCCCTCTCGGGCCAACTGGCCCCGGGGCTGATTTGGGCTTAATACTGGACAGGCTGGCTATAATATCATGTTAATTCAGTGTAATAGGGGCATATCCAGAAATGGACCTACACACACTGTTCAGCACTAAAATCATTTTTGTCAAAACGACTGAAAAAAACATTTAGATCATTTGCAAAAGATGGAGAGGAGTGTGACAGGGGTATACAGTTTTGCTTAGTTTCCCGACCCATCATCACATTTAAACCTTCCCATGCTTTCTTAGCATTTCCTGAGAAATAATGACATTCAACTTTATCCTTATATTCTATTTTTGCTTTACTCAGTTTCGATCTTAATTCGCTTCTTTTTTTCTTGAGTAACTCGATATTACCATTTTTAAAAGCTGTTATTTTTTATCGAATACTTTCCTTGAGATCACTAGACATCCACCAATTGTTATTAGGAAATATTCTAACAATTTTAGTTCGAGTGATTTTACTTTCATTAAACAGCAAATAGGATGTAAAAGTGTCAATTTGTTCATGCGGTGTGTCACATGAGTTAAGAAATAACCAGTCAGTAGTCTCCAGCTCACATTTCATCTCCTACATACAGTCCTCAGTCCATATCTTAATTTCCTTAATCACAGTCTTTCTATAGTCTGTCTGTCTGTCTGTCTGTCTGTCTGTCTGTCTGTCTGTCTGTCTGTCTGTCTGTCTGTCTGTCTGTCTGTCTGTCTGTCTGTCTGTCTGTCTGTCTGTCTGTCTGTCTGTCTATAGTCTGTCCGTCTGTCTGTCTATCTATAGTCTGTCTGTCTATATATAGTCTATATATATAGTCTATCTATCATCTATCTATCTATAGTCTGTCTGTCTATCTATCTATCATCTATCTATCTATCATCTATGTATCTATAGACTGTCTCTCTGTCTGTTTGTCTATAGTCTGTCTGTGTGTCTATAGTCTGTCTGTTTGTCTATCTATCTATCTATCATCTATCTATCTATAGTCTGTCTGTCTGTCTGCCTATTTATCTATCTATAATCTGTCCATCAATCTATCATCTATCTATCTATCATCTATCTATCTATAGTCTGTCTGTCTGTCTGTCTGTAGTCTGTCTGTCTGTCTATCTATCTATCTATCTATCTATAATCTGTCCGTCAGTCTATCTATTTATCTATCTATAATCTGTGCCTGTCTGTCTATCGATCTATCTATCATCTATCTATCTATCTATCTATAGTCTGTCTGTCTGTCTATCTATCTATCATCTATCTATCTATCTATCTATCTATCTATCATCTATCTATCTATAGTCTGTCTGTCTCTCTGTCTGTCTGTATATATATAATTTATCTATCTATCTATCTATAGTATGTCTGTCTGTCTATCTATCATCTATCTATCTTTCATCTATCTATCATCTATCTATCTATCTATAGTCTGTTTGCCTATCTATCTATCTCTCTCTCTCTCTCTATCGTTTTATCTATCTGTCATTCTGTCTATCATTTTGTCTTGTTCCATAATAATAAACTACAGTTCAGAGATGTTGATTAACCATTCATTAAAGGATTCATCAAACTGAGTCAAACTTCTGTGAGTCTTTTTGAATGATTCACTTAACAGAACCAGTTCATATTAATCATTTGCTCATGAATCATTTATTTTTCATTCAAGTATCAAATTTGTCTAAAATTAATTTAAAGAAATACAAAAATGAGAGCATTATTGGTATACAGTAAGAGTATAGAGCTATGAATGAATGTGAAGAGCAGCTCAGATCAGAGCCGTATGTTCACACATTTTCAATAAAACAATCAGCTACGAGACATCATGTGTTATAGTGATTTTAAAATGGTTCAATGATGTTTTCAGGCAAATAATGATGAACAAAAGAAGCAGGTTCATCTGAAATGATTCTTCCACCTAGCAATTGAAGTAATATCTCTCTCTCTCTCTCTCTCTCTCTCTCTCTCACTCTCACTCTCTCTCTATCGATTCAAACACTCATTGTTTCTGTCTGTATGTTCTGTGTCACTTTCTAAAGAAGCATCAGAGTCCTGCTGTTTTCCTCTCAGTCTGACAGCATCAGCTTGTACCCTTTTCTTCCAAAATAGACACATTTGCATTTTTGGAGACAGTTCGATGCTGATTTAACGACGGCTATAATCTCCAGGACGTTTTACAATTGCAGTGCAGCGTAAAGGAGACAGAAGAGGTTTCAAACGAGATCAGATTTATTCTGGTACTTTCAGTTCTACTAAATTGCTTTAATCAAGGTGATCTGACACAACTATCCATCAATACTAAACACCTTCCTCCTTTTCACAGAAGACTCCTGCGTTACTATCTATCTATCTATAGTCTGTCTGTCTGTCTGTCTGTCTGTCTGTCTATCTCTTTCTATAGTCTGTATGTCTATCTATAGTCTGTCTGTCTATCTATAGTCTGTCTGTCTATCTATCTGTCTATCTATAGTCTGTCTATCTATAGTCTGTCTGTCTGTCTATCTATCTGTCTATCTATAGTCTGTCTGTCTATAGTCTGTCTGTCTGTCTGTCTGTCTTTCTATAGTCTGTCTGTCTGTCTATCTATAGTCTGTCTGTCTGACTGTCTGTCTTTCTATAGTCTGTCTGTCTGACTGTCTGTCTGTCTATCTATTGTTTGTCTGTCTAGCCATAGTCTGTCTGTCTATCTATAGTCTGTCTGTCTCTCTGTCTGTCTATCTTTAGACTGTCTGTCTGTCTGTCTGTCTATAGTCTGTCTGTCTATCTATAGTCTGTCTGTCTATCTATAGTCTGTCTCTCTGTCTGTCTATCTTTAGTCTGTCTGTCTGTCTGTCTATCTATCATCTATCTATCTATCTATCTATAGTCTGTCTGTCTGTCTATCATCTATCTATCTATCTATCTATCTATAGTCTGTCTGTCTGTCTGTCTATCTATCATCTATCTATAGTCTGGCTGTCTATCTATCTATCTATCTATCTATCTATCTATCTATCTATTTGTCTATCTATAGACTATCTGTCTGTCTATCTGTCTATAGTCTGTCTGTTTGTCTCTATCTATCTCTCTATCGTTTTATCTATGTCATTCTATCTATCATTTTGTCTTATTCCATAATAATAAACTACAGTTCAGAGATGTTGATTAACCATTCATTGAAGGATTCATCAAACTGAGTCAAACTTCTGTGAGTCTTTTTGAATGATTCACTTAACAGAACCAGTTCATATGAATCATTTGCTCATGAATCAGAATGTTTGTTTGTTTTTACAGGTTAGGACACTATCTCAGCTCAATCATTTCTTGTCAGTTTTTACACAATCTCAAAATGTATTAATATTTAGATCACATTACACTGAATCGTGTACAAATTTCAGAAATGATGATGCATTGCATCATTTTGTTGTATCAGAATCATATCCTTGTTGGTGTTTGGTGTTGTTGTTGTTATATGATGTAGCATCCTGGCGTTATGGTTCTTTTTTTATCTGTTTTAATATCAACTAATCAACAGTGCTTTTCTGTCCTTCTGTGTGTTTTATTCTAGACGATGCTCACTGCTATATCCATGAGTGCCATCGCCACAAACGGCGTAGTGCCAGGTAAGCTATCCCTGCTCGAGCTTAACATGTGCATGTGGGTCGCCTTGGAAACAGGAAGCGGTCACCGTAGCAACAACAACTCGAGCAATGACCAGACAGCAAAATCCTCAAAGCTATATTTATGTATTCATAATTCGATGAGCGTGGCCTGTCCTAATGACCCCCTTGATCTAATCTCCTGATTGGAGGAGTGCAGAGGTGAGGTGAAATTGCCAGGTTTGGTTCCCCATCCGTTGTTCATCAGTGATAGGCTGCTATTATCCCTATAGTGCTAAAAGCCTCTCGATAAGCATGCTTAATATTTCCCAAGAAACAGGAAGTTGTAATTGTTGGTTGTATTGAGCTATTTTTCAGAGCTGTCAACGCCAGAATGCTTTGTTGATATCCTATAATATCGTTTCCTAAGAGGGTTTTTTGTTTGTGATCATGCATCTGTTTTTAATAGCTGGCGGCTCCTACTACATGATCTCTCGTTCTCTGGGCCCTGAGTTTGGTGGAGCTGTAGGAATCTGCTTTTACTTGGGCACCACCTACGCTGGAGCCATGTACATCCTGGGCTGCATCGAGATTCTGCTGGTGAGATCAACAGCCTGTGTGTTTTATGTGTCTGTGTCTTAGGCCACATCCACTAGAAGCCACAGCTTTCCCTATGCGATCTTTTTTTTTTCCTCGTTCTAAATTTTTTTTTTTTTCGTAAACACGCAGTCGACTCAAGAAATATATGCGCACACACGAAACTACTGAAACCGACTGAAAACGATGTGGTATACATGCCACACCAGTATGTGGCGCTGTAATTCTGCCACAGAGATACACTAAACAAGGAGAAGAAGACTTGGAGCATGCGCATAACCTTGCGCGCTCTATACGAACCCAACATGACTAATGCTGACACGTGGTGTGATGACATCACCGTTTCACAAAATGTACGGATTGGCCGTACACATCAAAACGCAAGGGTGTCGTTTTGAGATTTATCCACTCTGGGACCCGTTTTAAAAAAATTGCGGTTTCAGTGTCCCAAAACGCCAGATCCGTCTGGACGAAACGCCAATACGATACAAAATTTGTACGTATTCAGCTAAACGCGTTTCCGTGTGGACAGGGCCTTAAAGAGGACCTATTATGGCCATTTACAAAGTCTTGTTTTTGGGCTCTACTAGAACAAGTTTTCATGCTTTAATTTTCATTATTTTCCATTGTTGCGGCTCCTCTCTTCACAGTCTGTCAGTAACGCTCTGTTTAGTTCCTGTCTCTATGAAGCTCCTCCTTCTGAAAAGCACAATGTGCTCTGATTGGTCGGCTGGAGCAGTGTTTTCTGATTGGTCAAGCACTTTAAGCGTGTTTGGGAAATGTCCCGCCCCTTACCATAACTGCCCGTTTCAACAGACTACTAACCAACTCAACCAGGCCCCGCCCCTTTATTTCTGCGTATGAATTGGGCAGAAATTATTTAAAGGGATAGTTCACCCAAAAATGAATGAGAAAAATTCTGTTATCATTTACTCACCCTCATGTCGTTCCAAACCCATATGACTTTTGTTCATTTTCGGAAAACAAATGAAGATTTTTTTTATGAAATCTGAGTGATTTTTGTATTTTTATTTTATAAAAAGATTGTAAAACTAATCCATATGAATTGAGTGGTTTAGTCCAAATTTTCTGAAGAGACTCGATCGCTTTATATGATGAACAGATTGAATTTAGGTTTTATTCACATATAAACATTGATGAGCGAACATAAACAGAAGCTCAACCGAACCTGCTTGACACTCAAGAACAAACCTCATTGGTTCTTGCTGAAGCTCAAACGTGATGCGTAACACTTGAATGAACCTCATTGGTTCTTTCTGAAGCTCAAACGTGATGCGTAACAGGAGAATGAACCTCATTGGTTCTCCCACGTTCAGTGAACATGCTTGAGCTTCCGTTTACCACAACTGATGGGAGTTGATGAGTGTTTAAATGTGAATAAAAGCCTAAATTCAATCTGTTCATCATATAAAGTGATCGAGTCTCTTCAGAAAATTTGGACTAAACTGCTCAATTCATATGGATTAGTTTTACAATCTCTTTATGAACTTTTTAAAGCGTCAAAGTTAAAGTTGTGTTGCATTATTTTGTGCAGCCTGGACATTCTGCTAAACTTCTCCTTTTTAACTCCATGAGAGAAATAAAGTCGTACGGATTTGGAATGACATGAGGCACAATTGTATCAGAAAACTATTTTGTCATAAGTGCCTTTTATACTTTAAATCAACCAATGAAATACACGCACAGGATTGTGGGATATCATTGGCAGCGAAAGACCAGATGAAGACATTTTAGTAGACACTCAAATCATGCATTTTTTAAATTTATTTTTACGTTTTAAGTTTATTTCATTTGTTGTTGTTCATCACTCTTTCGTTTTATCTCTCTATCTCTCATCCTGCTTTCCCTCCCTCCTCTTCGAGCAAGTAATTAAGTAATTATGCAGACTCTGCGTTTAATTGCTCCGCTGATGAGCGCTAGCGTGTCCTCAGAGCCTCGCTGGTCTCGCGTTTTAACACACGTGTTCTCGGCTGCTCGTGTATTTTCTTTCACATTACTCGTCGGTGGCTCGAGTCTATCTCACTTCTGGGTTAATTCTTTCTTCCAGAGGAACATAGGCTTAGCTCCCATTGTCCGTGGAAAATCTTGTCCATGCTTGACATCCACGGGTCCACGGCTGATTCCAGAGAGTGTTTTATCCAGACTACGGCGAAAGACACAGATGTCTGAAGCGAGCCGAATAAAGCTGTATTCTGTAACCCGACAGATATTATTAAAATGAACAGGTCACCATAGAGACTAGCTGCTCAGTGTGTGTGTGTGTGTGTGTGTGTGTGTGTGTGTGTGTGTGTGTGTGTGTGTGTGTGTGTGTGTGTGTGTGTGTGTGTGTGTGTGTGTGTGTGTGTGTGTGTGTGTGTGTTTGTGTGTGTGTGTGTGTGTTTGTGTGTGTGTGTGTGTGTGTGTGTGTGTGTGTGTGTGTGTGTGTGTGTGTGTGTGTGTGTGTGTGTGTGGTGTGTGTGTGTGTGTGTGTGAGTGTGTTTCATCAATTTAACAAAGCTTATTTGCAGTGCCGTCACTTCCTACATGCAGATAACGCAATCTGTAAAGATAATCCACAAGGGACACAATCTCTATTGACAAAAAAAAAGATAATATTGTAATTGTAATATGAATCATGGATGATTCTGAAACATAAAAATGTATATGCATATATATATATATATATATATATGTGTGTGTGTGTGTGTGTGTGCTTCTAAATATAATGAATATCTTTAATATATTGTTTTAACAAACATAGGCTTTTGAACTCCAGTTTTCCAGTAGCGTCCCTGCATTTATTTAATGGCATAAAATGGGCAAATCTTATAAAATTATGTCTGGGTCACCTGAATTTTTTTTTTTTTCACTATTATATTATGTCATGACAATTGACATTGGCAATTGGGGGGGGGGGGGGGGGGGGGTTCTTAAGATTTCTTAAGATTTCTTAAGATTCTCAATAATTACTCATTTTTATCCTTTTTATTTATAAGGGTAAAAGTATGAAATAGTTTAATGAACAATCCAATATATTGTGCTTAGAGACGTGAAACAGAACATATGCACCCAAAGGTTTACGGCTTTAAATATAATTTAGGTCAGGCCTCTAATAAGGACTAATGGCGGGCCATTTGCAGTATTAATTCTATGCTTGACTAGTTCAATTAGCGCTTGTAGAACTGAACTCACGCTAGTCTGTTTTACCGCCTGTGTCATTGTGAATCACTCTCATCTCTCTTCTTTTGTCCCTCTTTGCCTGTTTTGCTATTCTTTGAATCTTTTTTAGGTTTATCTTGTTTTAACCTTTTTATCATTTGTACACTTTTTTCTGACCTTTACCCTTCCCCAATCTTGTTTCTGTATTATATTTGACTGTTCAGTTTCGGTTGTAAACATTAGTCTTATAAAATAAGCTATTAATTCTTCATCATCGATTTTGTTAGAAAGAGATGTCAAACAATGTCCATTTGGTTACTGTCACGTTGAGTGAAATTTACATTTACATTTTACATTTAGTCATTTAGCAGACGCTTTTATCCAAAGCAACTTACAAATGAAGATGCTCTGAACCAGTTTTGTTAGGAAAACTAGAGAAATAGCGATACATGAAATTATTTATAATGGCATAAGGCGCATGGCATGGTTCAGATGTTATTAGCTGAAAAATACATGACATTTCATTTTTTGGTGCTTTAGGCTAAAGTCCCTACTAAAACACCCGTTTATCATTTAGAAAATGATGAAGAAATCCCCTTTTTATGGGTCATTTATTCTTAGATTAAGCCCATAAAGTGAGGAAAGTTGTTTTTATCTCAGAACATTGACTGGCAGTCCCAAGTATCTCCTTATTTTTCTTCTTTTTGATTAGCATTTATGCATTTCTCTTTGCACCTTTTTTCCCTCCTCTTATCGCAGGTGTACATTGTTCCACAAGCTGCCATTTTTAAGATGGAGGGTCTTGAGGGAGCCGAGGCCGAGGCCGCTATGCTGAACAACATGCGTATTTACGGCACACTAGTGCTGAGCTTCATGGCGCTCGTGGTGTTTGTAGGAGTGAAGTACGTGAACAAGCTGGCGCTCGTCTTCCTCGCCTGTGTCATCTGCTCCATCCTCGCCGTCTACGCAGGAGTGATCAAGACCGCCTTCGAGCCTCCAATCTTCCCGTATGTGCCTCATGAATAATACAGTCATATCAGGGACAAACTTATGCCAGAAACAGCAGTGTTCTTTTAGTTGTATTATAGTTGTATTCATATTTTGAATTAGCGTTTTTATTTTTCATGTTAATTTTAGATTCATTTTTATTAAATGTGATTGTCATTTTATTAGTTAAAAACGTGTTTAGGTTTAAAACATTTAGGTTTCATTTATTTTTATTTCCGTTTTTATTTATTTCCAGTTAATAATTTTAGTGTTCCAACTGTTAGTTTATTGCCCAGGCAACATTTTTAATCTTCAGTTGAAGTTTTTCAACTAATATTTATATTTTAGTTTATTAAAAGAAATGTTTTTAATAGTTTTAGTTAACAATAATACATTTTATGTGCACTGTAAAAAAAACAATTAAAAGTTATAAATTAAGATTATTGGAGTATGTTTTACAAAAAAATACTATTTTAGTATTTCTACTTCAGAATTTCACGTTTAACTCAATGTGTGATGTGCCTTTGAATTTTCTTTGTTAAATTTACAAGCAATTTCTGTGTGAAAAGTTTTTTTTTTTTTAAAGGTGCAATGTGTAATATTTATTGATGATTCCTTCTATGGAGGTCGACATATTGTGTCGTCATGTTTCTACTGTAGCCGACAGCGAACACACAGCGCTACAGAGCGCTTTTCCTCACTACCTTGAAAAATAAGTTTTCAGTGGTGTATAAAGACCTTACTTAATGAACCGTTATATTTGTATTACCTTAGAATGAGCAGTTTCTGTCTACACACACCGCTGGTTCCCGATCATTGAAGTGCGCCGACATGTTTCTACGGTGGCCCTAAACGGACAAACACGTTTCGTTACTATGTTGCTCTTCAAGGAAGCAAGCTTAGTTCAGCTAATAAAACACTGACACAATGATGACCAAGTAAAAATAATATTCGCAATAACATATAGTTTTACTCAATAATTAAGTAAACATAATTTCTTAATTTACCCTTGTAAAGTAACATCATTGCTGAATTGCTACTCTCTGCTGTTTCAGAGGATGACTTATTCCTGTCGGCCACCGTAACTTTTGTTGGTTGCAATTCGTAACCTCACCGCTAGATGCCGCTAAAATCACACACTGCACCTTTAAGATTGAAAAATGAGATTGAAATATGTCATTGATTTCCACAGAGTGTGTGTGCTGGGGAACCGGACTCTGGTTTGGAAAGGTTTCGATGTGTGTGCGAAGGTCATCGAGAGAGAAAACGCCACGGTCACCACCCAACTCTGGCGGCTTTTCTGCGACTCCGAGTTCTTGAACGCAACATGTGACAGCTATTTCACCACTAACAACGTCACGGAAATACAGGGCATCCCAGGAGTTATGAGTGGCACACTACGCGGTAAATACAGACACAAAATGACATCACAACACATTCATATCATCAGAACCGTGCACAAAGAAAGGCACACAGTATTGAGACAAATACTTTAGCTCAAAAAAAAGTTTAAGAATGTCCAAGTTAAAACACTTGTTCAAAACAATCACTTTAGCAAAGTTTGTAATACTGTTTCTGTTTATTCTGATAAATAAAATAATTAAATTTGTTCAATATACTGTCATTAAAATATACATTTTAAAAATACAGAAAAAAAATATTTTAAAAAGTAAAGATTCTGAAAGCATTGAAGGAGATTCCATAATAATTGAATATAGAATTACAGTAGTGACCATAAATTATATTTTATTATATACGATTAATACCACATTTTTAAATATGATTTTGTTTGGTGATTATCTCTAAGGTGGACACCCAACTTCATATATGATATTTTCCATCTAAATCTAACCACGTCATGTCAACAAACGGGAAAGTCAGCCGGCTGTTTAATATCCTGTTAATTATTGTGCCTTTCATGTGGCACATGTGTGTCAGCCTTTTACGTCCTTTTATGTGGACAGCCAAATACCATACGTTTATATATTCTTCTGTTATTGAAAAACTGTTGCTCTATTTACCTTGAACAAAACTGAAAATCATTAAGAAGACCTTTGTCTCAAAATATACTTAATTTTAGCGATTCTCATTTGCTACTTAAATTTTAAAAAACATTTTAAAAAACATCAAATATTAGATCAAATTAGCACAATAAACTTTGCACAAATTAGCACAGAATCAACTTTTTTTACTTTCTATACATTAAAAAGAAATCTGAAACAAAATGAATCACAGTTTCAACAAAAACATGACAGCTCAACAGTTTTCAACTGATAATAATCAGAAATGTTTCTTGAGCAGCAGATCATCATATTATACTGATTTCTGAAGGATCATGTGACACTGAAGACTGGAGTAATGATGCTGAAAATTCAGCTTTGATCACAGGAATAAATTACATTTCAAATACATTCACATAGAAAAAAGTTATTTTAAATTGTAATAATATTTTACATTATTCTTTACTGTATTTTTGAACAAATAAATTCAGCCTTGGTGAGCAGAAGAGACTTCTTGCAAAAACATTAAAAACTCTTACCGTCCCCAAGCTTTTGAACGCTAGTGTTCCTACAAAAGAAAGTTACTTTTATCTATGAGCTTTTGTCCTGGAGTCTGGAGCAAGTGAAGCATATTACAATAAAATGTCTTACAAACTCAATTAACTGTGTATGCTTACCATCACTATTATTATTGCTGATATTCAGGGTTACTGATTTGAACAAGCCCCTAATACTAATGATGAAAAAAAATCTCATATTCTCTCTCTGTAAGGGATCTACTGAAGGCAAGTTGTAGTTGAAAACCCAAGTGCAGTTTATTTCAAAACAAACAAGAACACACACCAAACAAAAACATCGCATGAAAAAAAAAATCAAGACATGAACAGAACATAGACTTACACACAGTGGACAACAGGAAACAATACTTGACAAAGACCAATGGCAAACATGAGGGCTTAAATACACAGACTAATGACCAGACAAGGGACACCTGTGGACAATGAACAGATGATTAACCAATGACAAGACACATGGCAGGATCACATGACAAACAGGGAATCACATGACAGACATGGAACATGACATGAACAAACCAAAAACGTGACAGAGACAAGACCAAATCGTGACACTCTCTTTGTTTTGCTGTCTCCTTTTTTTCATCCAGATAACCTCTTCGGGAATTATATGGAGAAGGCTCAGTTCATTGAGAAGGTGGGAATAACGGCAGTGGTGGAACCCGATGCCATCCCGACCAACACCAACCGTTACGTGCTTGCTGACGTCACCTCCTTCTTTACCATGCTGGTGGGCATCTACTTCCCCTCCGTGACAGGTTAGTATTCTCTCATCCGTCATTTATGATTATGAAAATGAATCGTGTAGATCAGAATTTACAAGAATGTCCGGCAACACTTTCCAATAAGGTTCCATTGGTTAACATTAGTTAACTCAATGAGTTAAAGGGATAGTTCACCCAAAAATGAAAGTTCTGTCAGTAATTACTCTCCCTCATGTTGTTCAACCCCGTAAGACCTTCGTTCATCTTCGGAACACGAATTAAGATATTTTTGATTAAATCTGAGAGCTGGATCACTCCTCCATAGGCTTCTAAGGGATTTTAAATGGTTCCCCGAAAAATTAATAAAGACATCGTTAAAATAGTCCAAGTGACTACAGTGGCTCAATCTTAAGTTTATCAAGCGACGAGAATACTTTTTGTGCGCAAAAAAAACAAAAATAACGACTTTATTTCAACTATTCATTTCCTTCTCTGGATATGAATATTATTTAATGGACCTGTGCAAACTTGAACTGACAATGAACAGTTGTATTTTTATTAAGTTATGTTAACAAAGATTAATAAATACTGTAACAAATGTATTGCTCATTGTTTCTTAATGCATGAACTAATGTTAACTAATAATTGTGCCTTATTGTTAAGTGTTACTGTAATACGAAAATTCAAAGTTTAGATTTGCTACATGTTAGAATACAAGTCAAATCATTAAAATAACAAAAATGGAAGTATGGGGAATTACTGTATATAGCTGTATAAGCAAAACCTTGTACTGTATGATCTGCCTTGTTTTGAACAGGTATCATGGCTGGATCAAACCGATCTGGGGATTTGCAGGATGCCCAGAAGTCCATTCCCATCGGCACCATCCTGGCCATCACCACCACGTCCATCATCTGTATCTTCTCATACATGAACACACACATATACAGCGCTCCACCTGGTGGACACAATCTGATATCCCATCCTCCTGCAGAACAGTTTATGATACACTGTCCTGCCCAAAAATTTTAATTTGGATAAAATGTCCAAAGTCCCCCTTTAGTCAATAATTGTATCCCTTAAAACTCATCTTTGATCACCAAAATTACTTGAAAAAATTTCTTCATGCCTTTAAATAGATTTAAATGTAACTGGACACCCTTGCTTCATTTAGTATACGCGGTTCTATGAATATGCAAATGAGCCCCGCCTCCACTCACTCACTCAGCTCAGAGATCCACTCGTTGACGATCACACGTTGATCTGATTGGTTACAAGGAAGTTTGTGATGTCAGAAACACCAGCGATTTCCAACAGTGTTCTTGAGACACTGCAGTTTTAAGGAGAAAATACTCAGCAATGCTGTCGACTTATGAATTTGCACATGTTTTGTCTTAAAGCACATTAAAAACACAACAGAGACATATAAACAACATTAAAAGCTGGATTTTCACCACAGAGGGACTTTAAGAGTCTATGATTGGCTTATTATTGCAGTGATTATTATGTTTCTAGAATGTTATATGATTGGCAACAGTTCTTCTAACCCTAATTGATGGAGTGTGTAGCTTTTCATTTCTTAAACTAACATGTAGGAAGACGCATCATGGCCATATTCCAGGATGTCAAAGTCAAAATTTAACAAATATTTATGCACCTCTTGATTAGGGGTGTAACGATACACAAAACTGACGGTTCGGCTTTCCCACGGTTTTAAAGTCTCGGTTCGGTTCGGTTTGGTTTAGAAAGCTAAAACATTTTTTAAACAGTGGTTTAAATAAAAAAATTGTGTCTTTGTCTTTAAATTCATTCAATTACAATTAAACATTTTGCAAGGATTAAAAATCTGCTAATGCTGTAAACTATATAGGGAGCCGCACATTAGGCCTACTATAACATTAAAGGTTAACAACAGAGCCTAAATTCAGAGGCTATTTATTTTTTAGATATAATAATCAACACCCAACACATTCTATGAAAACATGTAAACTGAACATAAGGCAGTTTTTGCATTAACTTTACTCTAATTTGTTATTGAAATATAATAATTTACACGAACTTTGCTGTCATTTTCATGAAAGATATTTTAAACGTACATTAAATAATCAAGATATAATTAACAGGTTAAGTAAAATATAATATATAGGCTAATATAGTGCATTTATTTAGTGCAAGAGTTCATTTCTCTAGGAACCAACAAGTTGTGGACACTGAATCACTTCCTGCTGAGGTAAATATAATGCTAGTGACAAGCTATGCTGTTTTATTGACGTCTTTCCGCTGCTGAAACACTGATTGAGCGATTACACGAGTTATGATGCCTTTCAGCATACTCTATTTTTCAACATACCTTCAGATGTCCATTCATGTTTTTTCTGTAACTGAGGAAGAGATGATCGCGTTTACTCACGCTCCGCGCTGCTACTTGAAATTAGGAGCTAGTACAGCAATCTGTCACGCCACATCAAAGAGCGCCAAAACGGCATTTATTGTTTGATTTTTGTGATCAAATAGTCAGAATTTAAAGATTACACCTTGCTTATTATCGAAAGTAACAAAACACGGAGCTTGCTATTTGGTGTTAATGGTGGTTAGGCTACAAAACGCGATTTGAATCGTGGGTTCTGTATCGCGGTTCTTCGGTTCGGTTCGAATATCGTTACACCCCTACTCTTGATGGAAATAAATGTTGTGATGTTATTTCAATCAAGAGGTGCATCAATTTTTGGTCAAGTTCTTGTATTGTCAATGCAAGAGTCCAGCACTCTGTAAAGTCTCCTCCAGACATCCCAAAGACTTTCAATACATTTAAGATCTGTGCCAATTCATTTGTGAAAATGATTCTTCATGCTCCTCCCAACCATTCTTTCACAATCTGAGCCTGGTGAATCTTGCCATTGTCATCCTGGAATATGGCCATGATGTGTTTATGAACACACAAAACAATTGCTGATAAGAGTTCATATTTGTCCAAAAAAAACAAATCTTCAGCAGATGTTCTTTAACTTGCGTCTCCAGACATGTCCAGTGTGGTTCTGTTCGGCGCCTGCATCGAGGGATCGGTGCTGAGGGATAAGTATGTTATTTACACTCTGCTTAACTTATTAATATGTCATGTGATTTAGTGCATGAGAAGATACAGTGCAAGATTTTGTAATGCTCTTAAAAGGCGGCTGCATTTATTTGATCAAAAATACAGGAAAATCTGTAATATTGTGAAATACTATTTTGATTTAAAATGTTTTCTATGTGAGTATATAGTAAAATGTAATTTATTCCTGTGATCAGAGGCATATTTTCTGCATCATTACTCCAGTCTTCAGTGTCACATGATCCTTCAGAAATCATTCTAATATGATGATTAACTGCTCAAGAAACATTTCTGATTGTTGTGGAAACGCTGATACATTTTTTTATGGATTCTTTGATTAACGGAATGTTCAAAAGAACAGCATTTATTTGATATAGAATCGTTTCTAACATTATAAATGTCACTGTGCGTACATATGTCACGCCTGAAAAGTTAAATAGGTTTAACCCGGAAATCCCAGATATCTGTTTTAAATGCCAAAAACATAAGGGAAATTCTTCCATTGTATCTGGGAATGTGAGTAGATCAAGACATTCTTGCAAAAAGTGACAGCACTAATTTCTTCAATTATTTTAAAACCAATTCCAATGACCCCTGAAATATGTGCTTTGGGTTTAATTCCTGTAAGTCTATCATTATCAGGTTATCACACTGTGACAGTATTAGCTGTTACTGTGATATCATACTCACCACTAGGGGGGCTCATGAGCGTTAGAACCTCTGGTATTTAAAAGGATGGGAGTATCGAAGAAGTCAGTTGTTTGGAAGAGGGAAAGATGATTTTATTCAAGCACCTCCTGCAAAACTTATTGGAGTCCTGATTGAGAAACATTGTTTCCAGTTCAATCATACGGACTCTTTATACGTTACTTTATATTTTGAGACGGTTGAGTCCATATGAATTGCTAAGGCTCAACTGAAATGGACATCAAGTGGTTTCTAAACCAATGGATTGATATCACTGCATTACCATGTGGATTATCAAATATCCTAAGTACAAGACTGTGATTTTGTGGGCTATCTAGCTTTTTTTATGGATTTCCTTGGACTACTGGAAGAGCACTTGAAGGTTGTTGTTTTTTTTGCTTTGGACTTCATCCTGAAAATAGACTATTTCAATTTTCTTTGTAGTGATTCCATTAATTACTCAAAGAATCATTCAATTAGAAGATTTCATTTGTACTTTTCTTTTCTATTGATTAAGTCTTTCTTTATAGACCATGCGGGTGGATATTGTTTTCATTTGTTGAACTGGTTTCATTTCAATTTATTTTCATATAAATGCATTGTTTTGTTTATCTTTTTTTTTTGTTTCCTAAATTGATATAAATGTATAAAGTTAATTTCTGTCTTTATTGTTTGTGGCTTTACAACTGGGTAACATATTAAGATTTTGCAACAATACGTTCTTAGTTGGTGGGCCCTTCCTATTATTCAGATATATATATGGCTGCATGCCACTAAAGTGGACAGTGGTTATATAAATGGCGCCCGAACAGGGACCCACAGACTTCATATAGGTTGTTGAAAATATACCAGTGTTTATCACAATATAAACCCTTACACATTAATAAATAAAATGTCTAGTCTAGAAGTGTTGGATGAGGATGAGCCCATACCCAATACAGATTTCTCATCTGCACCATTTAGCACCCACAGAGAACCACTACGAGAGTTGATTAATACGTTCAGTGATCTGTACCTTGATTCAGAGGAGGAAGAAATTGTGGATGACGGCCAAAAGGAAGTCCAATTTCTACCTCCACCACCACCTGAAATTTACGTGGAACCGACACACCATCCTTCCACGGCTGTTTCAGATATGTTAGAACAACTCACAGAACGTTTCACCAAACTCGAGGAGCGGATTACCGACATAAATCAACGTGTGAGTGAACAAGTTTCCTTCATTGATGTTGAATCGCAACGCAAAGCTACAGAAGATAAATTGTTATACCAAATAGACCGTGAGTGCAGCAGAGTGAAAAAACATCTAGAACTGAGCATTCAAGATCTTGGACAGTCAATGCTAGACTGTTTGAAGAGAAGAGACCAACAATTGGAACAGAGATTACAAGCTTTTCAGCCTTTTATATCCACCCCAATTCAGCCTAAGAATACCAGTACTGTTCACAGATCACTGAGAGATCAAACCTACAGTCTTCAGTCAAATAATCAATCTGTCATGGACAGTTCAAACCAGTACAACCCACCAGTCAAACTTGAGTTCCCTAGTTTCAGCAATAGCCCAGATGAAGATCCTATCTTATTCATCGAACGATGTGAGGAGTATTTCGCTGTTCGACCTTTGAAAAATAGTGAAATTTTGTCTTCTTTAACTGCTGTACTTAAACATACTGCAAAAGATTGGTGGATGGCAGAGAAAGGGAATGTCCGTGACTGGAAACAGTTAAAAAAATTATTTCTGCAATCTTTTCTCAGTGAGGATTATGAAGAGTTGGCAGTAAGGAAGCTGATGGAGAGGAGACAAGGTGCAAGAGAAAGTTTCAGAGACTTTGCTTTTCACTATCGAGCTCTTTGCTTGAGATGGAAGAAGGACATGGTAGAAAGAGAGGTAGGGCAAGCTATTTTACATAACTGTAACCCACGGCTTGCTAGTTTGCTACGTGGCAATATAAAAGATGTAGGAGAACTCGTAAAAGTAGGTATACAGATAGAACGAGATTTTTCTGAGTCCAAGAAATACTGGAGTCAAGTTAATGGAGGTGAGCAAAAGAAGAGAAATCCTCCAGATCACGATTCACAACGCAAATTAGCAGCAGCCAATACCAGAGTTGTCCAGACTTGCCAAAATTCTATGCAACACGACATCAGAAACCTTATCATTCCTATAACTCTACAAGACACGCATGTAACTGCTATGGTGGACACTGGCAGTACTTTGTCATTAATTCAAAAGTCATGCTGGAAACAGTTAAGCCGTCAAGAAATATACCTACCTGGTGGGGGACAAACTTTCCTTTAAGCCAATGGACAACACCAAACCGCTGTTGGAAAGGTGGTGTGGAAGAGTGAAGTGCAGCATCGTCCAATAGAGCTTATCCTGTATATAATGAATGACACTGACTTAACAGTACCGATCATACTGGGCATGGATTTTCTGTTGAAATCAGGAATGGTCTTGGATTTCAATAATACTCAGTATGTTTTTTTTTTCAATAGAAGGCTCTGAACCACCAATGTTCTTACCATTCCTTCATCAGGACATTCATTCTACCCTTAACTTTTACCTTGCCATTCCTTTACAGCCTTACAGTGATGAAGTACTCCATTCTATACATCAACTATCGGAGAAAGCAGACACTGTCATGCAGACACAGCAAGAGCTGGAAAATCTCATGTTAAGCTGGCCCACTGTTTGCAACCAGGAGATTGGATATACCAATTTGATCAAGCACCGCATCATCACCACAGATGAAGTACCTGTTAGAAAGAGACCATACAAGGTTTCCATTGAAAAACAGAGTTTTATTGAAGATCAAGTCAAGGAGCTGCTTGATAAGAAAATCATTTCACCATCTTGCTCTCCATGGGCATCACCAGTGGTGGTGGTTCAGAAAAAAGATGGAAGATCAAGACTCTGCGTTGACTACCGTGGGTTGAATGCCAAAACTCATCTGGATGCATATCCAATGCCACAAATACAAGACATCTTAGAGTCATTACATGGGGCAACTGTAATCTCTACACTGGACTTAAAGAGTGGCTATTGGCAACTGGAAATGGAGTCTCATAGCATTCAAAAAACGGGTTTCATCACATCCTCAGGGTTATATGAATTTCTACGTCTTCTTTTTGGACTGAAAAATGCAGCAGCGTCTTTCCAGAGACTTATGGAACATGTATTGCGGGAGTTGAAAGGTAAATGTTGTATGGTTTACATTGATGATGTCGTGGTGTATTCCAAAAATAAGCAAGACCATCTCCAACATCTCCGACAAGTTTTCAATTGTTTCCACAAAGCAGGTCTCACACTCAACCTGAAAATGTGCAATTTCATTCAAAATCTCTCACATTCTTAGGCCATGTTGTTTCAAGTGAGGGAATCAAAACTGATCCCACCAAGGTGTCAGCAGTTAGTTCATTTCCCATCCCACGGTCTCTCAAAGACGTTCAACGATTTTTGGGGATGGCCGGTTGGTACCATCGGTTCATTCCTAGTTTCTCAGAGAAGGCTGCTCCACTTCATGCTTTGAAACAGAAAAACTCCACCTGGGCTTGGACAGATAAATGCCAACAGGCACTCGATCTCATCAAGCAAGACTTAATGCAAGCTCCTGTTTTAACCTCCCCTGACTTCACTCAACCATTCCGAGTTCAAACGGACGCCAGTGACGTTGGTTTGGGAGCCGTTCTTACACAAGAATGTGCAGGGAAAGAACACGTTATTGCATATGAATCCAGACTACTGAGAGGGGCAGAAAGGTCATACTCGGTATCTGAGAAAGAGTGCCTAGCAGTGGTGTGGGCAGTGGAGAAATGGAGGCCATATCTCGAAGGACGACTATTTGAAGTATTAACTGACCATGCCGCATTGACATGGGCATTTCAACATCCCAAACCATCATCACGTCTCATCAGATGGACCATAAGAATACAAGGATTTCATTTTACTGTTAAGTACAGAAAAGGTCAGTGTAATGTGGTACCTGATGCATTATCCAGAGCTCCAAGCCTCACCATTTCACCTGACATTATTGCCGTAGCTCAAGCATCTAATTTAATATCATCACCAGTCAGTATGCCAGTAGAATTATAGTATAGATTATAGATAATATTATATATTATCTCAGATAGCTATAGCTCAAAACAATGATCCAGAAATACAAGAATTGATTACCAAAGTACCATCTCAGATCCCACAAGACTCATCACGAGTTCATTATGTAACAGAAAATGGATTCCTGTTCCGTAGTGTTCCAGATGGACGGAAAGGTCAAAAACTTCAACTTGTCATTCCCTCCATTCATCATCAAGCTTTTGTTCAGTATGCTCATGACAATCTTCTCAGTGGTCATCTAGGTAAACTCAAGACCTTGCTCAGACTACTGGAAACTGTATACTGGCCAACTATAAGAGCTGATGTTTGGAAACATTGTAAAGAATGCCAAGTCTGTCAAAAATACAAACCATCCATGTCAAAATTATCTGGTTATCTACAGTCTACACCCATTGTTGAACCTGGTTATATGATGGGCATCGATCTCATGGGGCCTTTTCCAAAAAGTTTCAAACAAAACGAGTATCTTCTTGTTATCGTGGATTATTGTTCTAAGTGGGTGGAGATGTTTCCCCTGAGGTCTGCTAAAACCCCTCAGATAGCCCGAGTTCTGGTAGAGGAGATATTTACCAGATGGGGAACACCAGCCTACCTGGTATCAGATCGTGGTGCCCAATTCACCTCTCAACTCCTTGGTCAGGTGTGCAAGCAGTGGGGAGTCATTCAAAAACTGACCACAGCCTACCATCCCCAAAAAAATCTGACGGAGAGAGTCAATCGAAACTTGAAGACCATGATTGCCTCTTACGTCGGAGACCACCATAAGTTTTGGGATAGATGGATTGCCGAGCTGAAGTAGCGCTTGGACGTAAATTAAAAGGTCCAATGGAAAGAGTTTTACCTAAACTGCCTGATCCTAATAACCCTGCATATCCCATCCTTGACAGACAACAAGAACTCCTTGCTATTGTGAAAGAGAATGTGAACCGAGCTCAAGCCAAGCAAAAGCGATACTATGATCAGCATCGTAAGCCAGTGCATTTCCAAGAGGGAGATGTGGTTTGGGTACGGACACATCCTTTATCTAGAGCCGATGAAGGATTCATGGCTAAGCTGTCTGCTAAGTGGAAAGGGCCAGCAAATGTTAACAAAAAGTTAGGGCCAGTTAATTATTCTGTTTATTTTATTTCTGATCCAGACAGTACTGAAACGTATCACATGCAAAATCTTAAGATTTGTCATGCTATATGGCAAATCTCTTTCTGAGTAGAGGGGTATGTAACAGTATTAGCTGTTTAGCTAGTATTAGCTAAAAGGATGGGAGTATCGAAGAAGTCAGTTGTTTGGAAGAGGGAAAGATGGTTTTATTCAAGCACCTCCTGCAAAACTTATTGGAGTCCTGATTGAGAAACATTGTTTCCAGTTCAATCATACGGACTCTTTATACGTTACTTTATATTTTGAGACGGTTGAGTCCATATGAATTGCTAAGGCTCAACTGAAATGGACATCAAGTGGTTTCTAAACCAATGGATTGATATCACTGGATTATCATGTGGATTATCAAATATCCTAAGTACAAGACTGTGATTTTGTGGGCTATCTAGTTTTTTTATGGATTTCTTTGGACTACTGGAAGAGCACTTGAAGGTTGTTTTTTTTTTGCTTTGGACTTCATCCTGAAAATAGACTATTTCTATTTTCTTTGTAGTGATTCCATTAATTACTAAAAGAATCATTCAATTACAAGATTTAATTTGTACTTTTCTTTTCTATTGATTAAGTCTTTCTTTATAGACCATGCGGGTGGATATTGTTTTCATTTGTTGAACTGGTTTCATTTCAATTTATTTTCATATAAATGCATTTTTTTTTGTTTTTGTTTTTTTTGTTTCCTAAATTGATATAAATGTATAAAAAGTTAATTTCTGTCTTTATTGTTTGTGGCTTTACAACTGGGTAACATATTAAGATTTTGCAACAATACGTTCTTAGTTTGTTGGCCCTTCCTATTATTCAGATATATATATGGCTGCATGCCACTAAAGTGGACAGTGGTTATATAAATGGCGCCCGAACAGGGACCCACAGACTTCATATAGGTGGTTGAAAATATACCAGTGTTTGTCACAATATAAACCAATATAAACCACAATATAAACACTCATATATATATATATGACTGCATGCCACTAAAGTGGACAGTGGTTATAACACTAAAATGATTGACATTTGTCTCGTTCTTGCAAGATGTTTAGTAGCATTTTACTGGAAGAACATAGAAGGTCCAAACATTGATCATTGGTTAAAAGATCTGTCACATTGTATTGAATTGGAAAGAATAACATACAGTATAAAGGGCAAACTAAAAGATTACCATAAAATATGTGATCTTTTTATATATTTTCTGGAAAATAACCAAATACAGGCAATATTAGAAACCTCTCACTCCACTGATTGATGTGACACGCTTATGTATTTGAAAATATAATGGCATTTCTGTCTTAGACTTTGTATAATAACTTCTATACCTGTGTACCTGATTTTTTTGGATGCTGAGGGGGGGTGGGGGTGGGAAGATAGTTAAAATATATATAAAATGTTTTGTTTTTTGGGAATGTTCTCGTTATATTCAATGTTTTTCAATAAAAATATGTTAAAAAAATAAATGTCACTGTTGATCAAGTGAGTTTGTGAATGTATCTCAGGTTTGGTGAGGCCGTCAGGGGTAACCTGGTGATCGGGACACTGGCATGGCCTTCGCCCTGGGTCATCGTCATCGGCTCCTTCTTCTCCACCTGTGGTGCGGGTCTCCAGAGCCTGACGGGCGCTCCTCGGCTCCTACAGGCCATCGCTCGGGACGGCATCGTGCCGTTCCTCAGGGTGAGGAGACGCATTCACATTACAGATTATTCTGGCCAAGAGCCTTGTGTTTATCTGCTCATGTGCATGCGTGTGTGTTGCAGGTGTTCGGCCATGGAAAAGCTAACGGGGAGCCCACCTGGGCACTGCTCATGACCGCTTGCATCTGTGAGAGTGGGATTCTCATCGCTTCCCTGGATAACGTCGCTCCGATCCTCTCCATGTAAGAGGCATGCACTGAAATATACAGCCGAACCAGAACGTGATGCACACTTGAGTCATATTTAAAATTTCTGAATATCAATGCATTAGATAATACAATTTAAAAACAACTGACACATTCAAATATAGTTGTCATGGTTTTAGGTGTTTGTTTCTTGTTCCTGGGTTCTGGTCTGTCATGTGATCCCCCGTTTTAGTCATGTGATCCTGCCTTGTGTTCCCTTGTCTGTGTCATGTTGTCATTGGTTGATTGTTTAAATGTTTACAGGTGTCCCTTGTCTCTTCGTTAGTCCTGTATGTATTTAAACCCTCATGTTTGTGTCCTTGTCAAGTATTGTTTGTTCCATTCTCAGTCTCCAGTAGTCTTGTTTCCTATGTCTATGTCTATGTCTATGTCTATGTTCCTGTCTTTGGTCAGAGTTTTCATGCCTTGCCATGTTTTTGGTTGTTTTATTGAGTTCTTTTGTTTGCAAATAAATTGCATGTGTGTTCTCACCTCAGCTTGCCTTCAGTGGACCAGTCATTACAATAGTACACAAAGGACACATTCAAATATACTGTAACAAAATTGTTTTTTATCAACTGAAATAAAATAAGATATAAATATCAGATGAGAACCTGAATTAAAATGTTGCCTCGGCAAATAACTAAAATGAGTGGGTCAAATAAAAATAAAAACAAAT